>NW_006408533.1:5394031-5423217 GCF_000296735.1 Chrysochloris asiatica | reverse complement strand
ACTGTGAGGTTAGCCTGATTCGTAACCACTATGCTACCAGAGCTCATTTAGATTCAATAGATTTCCTTAAATATTTAGAAAAAATGTCTTCGCAACTAAAAATTCTGTGATACTTTACAATATTTGCAAAATTCCTGAAAATGGGTCATTTTTATATTATTAGTTATGATTTAGGAAGTTAAAAACAAAAACATAACTTTCTCAAGATACAGAGGACAATATAGTGAAACTCTTTAACTTTCTCTAAGTTACAATGTTTTCTTTATATAAACTTTAAAATTTTTATTTTATTTGAATTTAAAATTAAATTTTATGTTTGATCTTATAACACATTTAATTACTTTTAGAAATGTTTTTTATGAGACCCAGTTAAGTCCGTTTCAATGATGTGGACTGAAAATCTAATATCAGGCCTGGAACACAATTCTGAGAGCACACTGTGTCAGTGGTGGTATTTACTTTGGAAAATGAATTATTGTGTTATGGACTAAATCCTGCCAGAATTGATTTTGAAAATCCAAAGTATAGTATTTTGGATAACATGGTTTAATATGAATTGAACAGCCAAATATATATTTTTTATTAAAAAAAGTAATAAAAGTGGTTTCAATAAATTGTTATACTCATATTTATTACCTCCTTTTTGTCTGTGAACCATAAATCGACAGCTATATCTGAAGTGTAAGCAAATACTGTTTTGTATAAATGTGGTGTAAGCATTTTCAAAGTTTGTTGCACAACCTCATTACCGTGATCAGTTATTGCTTTTCTTCCCAAGAGAAAGGTTGTCGGTCCTAATTTAGTCATGAAGAACTGATTTTTATTATGTTCTCCCAAGTGAAAAGTAGCTCCAATCCTTTCGAATGGAATGATAACCAGAATGACTTACACGAAAAGCTAGAACCTCAAACTAAGAGAAAACAACAGATGTGTCATAGCAGTACACCCCCTAGCCCTCTAGGAAAAGAGCAATTAATGAAAAAGAAAACTAAGGTATAGCAATCTTTCCTGAATTATTTATACTTTTGTTTCTTTATTTGATCTCTTATTTTCTCGGTTCTCCCTGTCCATTCGTTACTTATCAAATATAACTTTAATATCTGTGCCCTGCCTGATCTTGGGCCAGTTCCTGACGTTGCAAAGACAGAGGATTTATTCTTTCAAAAGGGAAGACAAATATGCAAAACAGTAGCTGAGACCCAGTGTCACAGGTGCCACAATGAATGTATGAACAGGTACTGTGAGGGTACCATGTAAAGATGTGTGCCTTAGACTTTGGAGAGTCTGAAAGGGCTTCATGTAGGTCAACCTATGTTGCATCTTGAAAGATGAATAACCATTCTTCAGCCTGGATCTGATGTTGTGCCTTTCAGCAACAACTGGCTATGCAAGATGATGATGAAGTTACAATGTATCCAGTTATTTCAAATTAAAATATTTATTTTTCATAATTCAGGATTGTGTTCTGTAGTATGCACCTCTGCATTTTGTAGGGAAGTGTAATGGCTGGACCTTTACACTGAATCTCTGTAGGCCTGGAAGCTTGTGGCACAAATTTGTATAAAGCCAGAAAAAGGATAGAGGGGCCTTCTTCCCAGGCCTAGGTGAGAATGGTATTTTCCCAAAATGTCTTGAGAAGTAATATAATGAAACAGCAATGTGTTAATATAAAGCACATGGAGAGTCCTGTCATATGTTGACCTTTTTCTCATCTAAAATTTCCAACTCAGTTCGCCGGGACTCTGTGCCATGGAATCATACTCCATTGTATCAATTCAATTCTGACTCCTAATAGCCCTATAGGACTGATTAGAACTGTTCCTTAGGATTTCTGGGTCTGTAAATCTTGAAGGTAAATCTGTTGGTTACCAGTCAGCGCTTAACCCACAACACCACCAGGGATTTTCATGGCGTCATAGTTCTACTGTCATGATGCAAAAATATCACTTTACAGGCATCTTAGCTGGAAATTTTTCTTGGTGTAAACTGCTACTTCCATTATGTTCCTCTAATTCTCTGTCATGGGATCAATTTAAATGAGATCATGTGCTAATAGGGAACCAATCCTCCACAGCTATGCAGAAAATGATTGCATTATAGTTGTTTTACCTTATAATAGGTAATACAGATAATATTGTAACATTTTAGTTTTGTAGATAAAGACTGTTGTTAAGTACCACTGAGTCTGTTCTGACTCATAGCGATCCTGGATAGGGTTTCTGAAGAGCAGCTGGTGGATTTGAACGGCCGACCTGTGGTTCACAGTCTAGTGTTGATCCTACATCGCCACACCAGATAAAGACTACACAGCTAATGATAGCACTTTCTCCTCTTTGGATTTTGCTGGTAGTTACATCTTGGAGAACTGCTTATTTTAAACATACTTTTCTACCTTTATAGGCATGGTCCTTGTAAAGAAGTGACATTTATTGAGTGATGGCTATGGGGGCAGGGAAAGATCTAAGCACTCTACAACCGTGTGCGTAAGGTCTGATGTTAAGTTAAAGTGCTGTCGAGTCAGTTCCGACCCGTAGCAACTCTGTATAGGGTTTCCGAGGAGCAGCTGGTGAGCTTGAACCTTGCAGTTCAAACTGACTTTGCAGTTCAGCACATTAACTCACAGTGCCACACCAGGACAGCTAGTACCCACTTTTAGAAATGAAAATCTAGGAAGCAATAGAGCAAAATTCAAGTCAGGCAATCAGAATTCAGGACCCATGCGATGGCTCATTGTGCTTAGATTATGAAAATACTTACAAATACTTTATTTTTTCTGACACTTGTTTAAAACATGAAAAATTATTATTGACAATAGAAAAATATGGTCCAAATCAACTGTTTTTCTCTGTTACAGAAACTAAAGTCAAATTCTGAGATTAGGCAAATTTTATGTACTTATATGTACACATGGAGTCCTGATGTGGCGCTGTGGGCTAATGCGTCAGACTGTCAAGTTGTTTGAACTGAAAGGTCAGTGTTTCAAGCTCACCGGCTGCTCCTTGGAAACCCTATACAAGATCACTATGGGACAGAATCAACTCGAAGGCACTTAACACCAACAATAAATATGTTCACATGGAGTCCTGGTGTGGCACTGTGGGTTAATGCACTGGACTGCAAAGTCAGATTGAACCACAAGGATGGTGATTCAAGCTCACCTGCCACTCCTAGGAAACTCTATACAGGATTACTATGGGTCAGAACTGACTCGACGGCACGTAACAACAAAACAACGTATGTACACTTGGACTTCTGATGTGGTGTTGTAGGATCAGCACTGCAATGGGAATCACAAGGTCAGCTGATCAAATCTACCAGCTGCTCCTCAGAAACCCTATACAGGGTACCTATGTGTCTGAACCAACGCAACAGCACTTAACAACAATAACATACGTGCACATAGATATGTTTGACATTAGGTTATAAATACCTATGTACACCTGCATGCATTCACACATATACAGAGTAAATGAACAAGAGATCATTGGAAATAAATCCAAACGATGCTTTAACTTGAGTTTATATCCTTGAGACTGTCTCGCAATTATGATAGTACGCAGTCTCTGATATCAGTTTGGGCAGCAATCTTCACTTCTCCCTTTTAACCTCTCTAACCATGCAGTTTGGTTTTATCCCATGAGGAATTATTGCTTTCCGAACTGTTGGATAATGAATATAAAGCATTGAGGAAGAACCTAGTCCTTTCCGCTCACTCACTCTCTGGGTCTAAAGCATTTCAGTAAAAGGATAAGTTGCTAGCTGAGAGGTATAAGTACAGACCTTACCTTTTGTAGTCTGGAATTAAGTTTAAGGTGAGCACAAGGCATGATGAGTGATCTCTGAACTCTCAGAAGGCCTGCCCACAGAGTCCTGAGTACACACTGCAGGCTCATTGCTGACAGGCATGATGGGAAGAATGATGGGAGTCAGACCCAATCCTTGTCTACAATATGCATCAGCAATGAGTGGAAAATCTGACCCTATCTCCAGATAGACATGGTACAAATGGTTAACTTGCTTGACTGCTAAACAATAGGTTGGAGGTTCAAGACACACCCTGGGGAAAAAAGCCCAGCAACCTAATCCCAATCTAACAAGCCACTGAAAACTCTATAGAGCACAGTTCTGTTAGGACTCACATGGGATCGCCATGTGTTCAAATGGACTCAAATGCAACTGCTTTTAAAAATATAATTTATGATGACTAAAAATACAAAAAGCAAGGTATTTGTTAATTCTGGGATTTTCCATTTCCCCTAAAAAGGAAAACTTAATTACAACTAAAATAAAGCGAACTCAACATTAATTAATTAGAGAGCTGAAACAAAAATCAATTAAATTAAGAAACATACTGAACTATTTTCACTTAATAATATGAAGACAAGACAACTGAACCTTTCTTCTCAGGTTCTTGGTTGTGTTAAACACTTCCATGGACTCATCCAAATTTCTTCATCTTAATTCAAGTGATTGATAAAAATAGTCAGAAACAGATTTTTTTAAAACAACTGCTTGTTTTGTGTGTGTGTGTTAGCTACAACTCAAGAAGAGAATCTCTGCCTAATTTTTATAGACAGAAGTTATGTTCTGTAGTTATTGCTAAGTAACACATTATCCCAGAATTTAGCATTTGAATGCATAGTTTCTGTGGGTCAGGAACCCAGGCAGAGCTGGGCTAGCTTTGACACAGATTCTCTCGAAATACTGTGGTCATCTTAAGGCTTATACTTCTGAGCTCACACATGGGGCTGTTGGCAGGCCTCAAAAGAGTCCTTTCCAAGCTCAATCACATGGATGGGTCCACAGGCTGTTTCATGATCCAACAGCCAGCTTCCACCAGAAGCGAGCAATCCAAAAGAAAGTGTGCTAGATGAAAGCATGATCCTTTTATAACCTAATATCAGCAGTGGCATCCAGTGGTTCAAAGCCACACAGCCACCTCACAAAAGACAAACCTGGTGACTGCTTCTGAAATATGTCATTAGAGGAGTACCAACAAGTTCAGCTCACAGTAAAGCAGTGGGGGTTATACAACCATACCAGAAGGTATGGGTCATTGAGAACCATCATAAACTGTCTAACATAGGAGTTGTTTATCATCAAACAGAAGAAAAAAGGTATGTATAAATAGAGGAAACATCACACAAACACACAAGGCAAGCATTTGACTGATTATGTTGTTGTTGTTATTATGTGCCATCGAGTCAGTTCCGACCCATAGCGACCCTGTATAGGGTTTCCGAGGGTGTAAATCTTTACAGGAGTAGAAAGCCTCATCTTGACTGATTATAAGAGTTATCAATTAAGATACTTTCCTCCTCTGAACTGGGGTCCTGGTGTGATGCTATAAACACTGTACTGCTAATTGCAAAATTGCCTGTTCAAACCCACCGGCAGCTCCTTGGATACTCTGTTGTTGTTGTTGTTGTTGTTAAGTGCCATCAAGTTGATACCAACTCATAGCGATTCTGTATAGGGTTTCCAGGGAGTGGGTGATAAGCTTGAACTGCAGACCTTGCAATTCAAACCAACCTTATAGTCCAGCACCACACCAGGACTCCTGGATACCCTATACAGAGTCCCTGTAAATCAGAACCAACTCAAGGTACTTAACAACAACAAGAACCAGTATCAGAAGGAATGCAAGTAAAAACAAAACAAAAAGTGTTCTAGCATTATTCTCTTAACTCTATGTATTTATATGCTATATGTTTTCTGAAGAGTAGTTCTATCTAAATCAAAATTTTTGTGTCCTCTCAATTTAGCATAGTTTCTGGCTGCCCTTAAAGAAAAAAGCAAATGTTCTATGGAGTCCTGGTGTAGCGCCATAGGATAAGCACTAGACATCAAGGTCTCTTTGAACCATAGGGTCGGAGGTTCAAACTCACCAGCCATTCAAACTCACCAGCCACTCCTCAGAAACCCTATACAGGGTCCCTATGAATCGGAAACAGCTCAGTGTCACCTAACAACAACAACAACATAGACATAGTTCTAACCCTTATATTTTTATGATGTAATTATCAAAAGAGCAGAGTCAATTTTTAGTTAATCGTTATCTCTGTTTCTCTTTCATTTTTTCCTATTATTCATTTATCATTTATCAAATTGCTTCCCCATTTGCCATTGCCTCCTCCTTACTCAGATAATTTTAACCTGTTTTTCTAGTAACTTAGTAGCAATACTTGTGGCTTGGTAGGAACCTTGGCATTAAATTCATAGAACTGTATTTCTTTTGCTGTTTTTTATGAGATAGCCTTTGGCACAAGGATACTAAGATGATTCTGTATCTGCCTTCATTCATGAGCATGAAAATTCTGACTTTTATCAAGACTAGAAAAATCACAATGTAAATTCGTGGTAATGTCTGTGATTTTTTTAAATTTTTTTTTTTTAACTCATGACAGCAAAGTAATTTTTACTGTGAGATTGAAAGATTCTGGATTAAGATTTAGTGACAACTGGGAGGTTCACCAAGATTAACTGTGTAGAGCTGTTTGTAGTCTGAAACCTGAATCCTCTAAAATGTATGGGAGAGTATTTCCAACATAAAATAATGTGATCTCTCCACCCCTTCATCTTGGCTGCCACCAATAGCAATGTGGGGGTGGAAGGGTGGTGATTCTCACTCCTAATGGATAAATGTTCCTAATGAATAGTTTGAATTTATGAAATGTGTTTTAACATTCAAGCTGTGTTTAAGTATGTTTGCCTACAGGTTATAAGGAAATGAAAACTCCAACTAAATAAAAGAGCCCCCAAATAAATACTTAGAGAAATTTAACTCACAATGAATTTAGAAGGAAAATAAATAAAATGTTCCTTTTAAACTCAAGCATGATGATTTCTTTCCTTGTTTTTTTGCACTTAAGCCTATTTGTGGTGGCTTAATGCCACCGTATTTCTCAGGAATAAAATATATTTGTTTTTATGATACTAGTCCTGTTTTTTGTTTTGTTTTGTTTTTCCTTTTCCAGAGTTAACACATCATAAGAAATGCTAAACAGGCCTCTTGGTTGGTATCTATATAAGATTTAATTATGAAGGTACAAAAATTCACATTCCTGTTTATTTTTTCTATAAGAATTTGAAAACATTCTTACTTAAGCCTATCCCTAAAAGACTGATTAAGTTTCACTAAATAATAAACAATGACCAAAGTATGTCCTTGACTTGAATTTATTCATAATCTAGTTTTATCTGTCAACCATCCAACTAAGTGTAACTGCTTTATATTCTTCTGTTTATTCATCAAATATTTACTGAGCACCTACTTTGTGTTAGAAGCTGTGCTTGGCTCAGGAATTTCAACAGGGAATCAGAAATAATCAGTTCCTGCCTTCATAATAGCCTTTGAAAAAAAGCCTACCACTCCTCTTTCTCTCATTCTCTGTGTCTGAGGCCTTGACCTATTTCCAAACTCAATTGGGTGAGATCTGCTTTTCTTCCTGTTGCTAGCTTTTCACTCAGAGTTTGAAGCTAAAGAATCTGACGGGCAGAATTTCACATTTCTGTGTCCTTGTATGCCATTGTAGGATAAGCACTCAACTGCAAGGTCTGTGGTTCAAACATACCAACATCTCCTTGGAAACCTATACAGGGTCGCTATGAGCCAGAACGAACTCAACAGCACTTAACAACAACAACAATCTGCAAGGAGGCTGCAGACAACATAAGACTCTGGGATGTGGGATCCATTTCAAATGGTAACAATCCCCAAACATAGGAAGGGGTGATATACTAGGCAAATAACTATAACATCAACTTTTGTCTCTACTGAATCATTGAGTCAGCATACAGACATTCTGGTCTTCCTATAGTCCTTACTACCCTCTCTTGATCTCTCTGTGCCTCACGACTGTTGCCTATTTCTCTGTCCTCTGTAGTAAAGTTCTTCAAAAGACTTTCTGTTCCTTTCTGTCCCAAAGCATCTTTGTATTCATTTCCTATGGCTGCCATTACAAAGTACCACAAAGTAGATGACATTAAACAACAGAAACTTCTTGTGTCAGTTCTGGAGGCTAGTAGTTACAATTCAGAGTGCCCACAGAGCTATGTTCTCTCTGAAGGCTTTAGGGGAAAGATTCTATTTTCGTCTTAACTTCTGGTAGCCCCAGGCATCCTATGGCATACAAATGTATCTCCACATGGCCATTTTTCCTCTGTCTCTTTATGTCTCTTCTTTTTTAGAAGGATGCCCATCAGATGAGATCCATTCAACTCTGGTTGATTCAAGGCTTAGATCTCAAACTGCCTAGTTGATAGCATTTGATATATTAGCAGTCTGAGAGGCATACAGTGTTCAAACAGAGTTCCTCATTATCTTCCCTCAAGTCTGTAATCTCCATCTCTGCTAATGGTAACTATATCCTTTCAATTGTTTGGGGCTATAAAGTCTGGAATCATCAGATTCTTTTCTGGCTCTCAATGTCCATATCGAATCTTTAACAGAGTTGTGATGATTCCACTTTCAAAAGAAATCAAAGAAGTTCTGTAACAAAAAGATGGGGGTGGTGGTGGTAGTTAATCTTACAGTCCAGGAACAGAGGACCCTAGGATCATCAAGAGAGAAGGGCACAAGCAGACATGGTACCCTATCCAGAGAAGCAGTGACACCAGAGATGGAGGCAGAGATGAGGACATGGAGAGATGGAGCAAATGAGGACTCTAGACGCATGGAAAGAGAAAGACTGAGTGCTGGCGGCCAAGAGGCAGGCTTGCAGAATGTTCCCTTTCATTGTTTAAATTATTATATATTCCTGAGTGTTTTTGTGTACATCCCCCCAAAAAACAGAGGGAATAGAAACAAATACTGTTGAATGATGATGCACGGAGGGGATTGTAATCATTGCAATGAAACAATGAGTGTAAAACTGATGTTCTCCCATGTATACTATTACTCAATTCACAATAAAAAGTTAAAAAAAAAAAATTCAAACACTCGACATCATTTTTTACCACCTCTACTGCTATTTTCTTGGTCTAAATGCTTACTGTCTCTGGAGTGGATTATTGCTATACCCTCTTGACTAGTGACCTTGTTTCCATCATTGTCCCCACCCACCACCTCTCATCTTTTATTTTTTTTTCTTTTTAATGTGAATTTGGTATGTTGTACAGAGCACACGATCCGTTTTCCATTCAACAATTCATACACATGTTGTTTTATCTCACTGATTGCAATCCCCTCAATGTAGCATCACTTGTCTCACTTCCTCCTTATGTTTTGCTTCCATACTTCCTTCTTGCCTCGCATTTCTGAACTTTGTCCATAATTACAAAGTGATCTCAAATGGTTGATTATTCTAAAGTGTTATTGTTATAGTCATTGAACCATGAGGGTGAGTTCAGTTCCAGATCTGAAGGGTGACCAAGGACCATGATCTCTGGGGTTCCACCAATCTCTCTATGACCAGTAAGCCTGAGCACTTACGATTTTTGAGTCTCATTTCACATTTTTTGTATTCTTTCCAGGACTTTCTAATGTGATCCCTTTCAGAGCCATTGGTTGTGGTGGCCTGGCACCATCTAGTTCTTCGGGTCTCAGAGTTATGGAGACTGATGTTTGTATGGTCCATTAGTCCATTGGACTAATTATTTACATGCTTCTTCAATTTTCATCACTTCTGCCTTTTTTTGGACAAAGATAGACGAATAATTGTATCTTAGGTGTCTGTTCACGAGTTTTTAAGACTCCAGTTATTACTCACCACTGTTGTTGCTTATCGATGGTGCCTCTGCCTGGATTCACACTTCCATTCTTTGCTTCATTTTTTCTTTCTTTCATTCATTTTTCTTCTCAGCTCCTCCCTCATCTTACACACAGTCATACACACACAGGTCTAGATTCAGTCCCTCAATTATTCCATTTGTCATGCTGTTTTATAATTGTATATTTGTCTACATTGACCACAAGACTATGAATACCTTAAGGCAACAATTATGTTTGATTTAACTTTTAATACCTAGCGTGTGATGGATAGTAGGTTTTCAATACAATTATTTTTAGTAACGTAGTAAATACTTGAGAAATATTACGAGGAAAGAAATTATACAACTATTGAAGGACTCTTAGATAGAAAAGGAATCAGAGAACAAGGTAGAGTCTTCAACAAGGCAAAAGGCACTGTCACCAGATGTGCTCATGAAGAGACTGGGATAGCTTCAAAACTTCAGTAACTCCTTTTCCACTCTAAATTGTAAGCTCCCTGAGGCCAGGTATGGTATCTCTAATGGGGCTGGTACAGTGCCACACTCACAAAGAATTCCTTATACGTGAATAAACACAAGACTCAGTGAAGAAATCAAAAAGTTGCTTTAATGGTATCTGTAGAGTACTACTGCTGATGCTGTTTTGTTTCCTTGATTTGGTTTGCTCAAAAGACAACTATGGTTGGTTGATGATGCATGGAGAAGATTGTAACCATGGCAATGTAACAATATATGATAGGATGAATGTAAAGCTAATGTCTTCCCGTGTAAACTATCACATAATTCACAATAAAATAGTTAAAAAAGAGAGAGAGAAAACTATGGTTTTAGGTCACCCAATTGGTAGAGTAAGTATGCACATTCTTGGGGTCACTAACAAAGAACAAGTTTAAAGGGGGAAAAAAAAGGTGGGGTGAGGGAAGTTCAGTTTTGATAAATGTACCCAGAACTTTATAATCAAAAACACTATAAAATAAATTATTTTGTCTCTAGTATACATATGTGTTTTGTGTTTCTTCCTTTTTCTAAATTTCATATGGTACAGCAAATTAGAAATGGGTCACTATGATCTTTCTAATGTGGAGAGACTCTGAATCCAACCTGAGGCACAGGCCAGATTATAAAGAGCCATGTGGGTCTTGTTTACCCTGTGTAAGAGTTTGTACTTTATCTTAAAGGCAGCTATAAGCCATTGAGTGATGTTAAGAAGGAAGAATGGCGTAATAGATTTGCTTTTGTAAAGGTCACTCTGGCTGCTGTGTGGAGGATTGATTGGGAACTGGCAAGGGGAGGACTGATAGAGTACCGAAGACCAGGTATAAAAATGTGTAACTGATCAAGAAAGGAAATGAGTTGCTGGGCCTGGGGACTCAGGACCATAGCCTCAAGAGACGCCATGGTCAATTGACATAACACAGTCCACAGAGACAGTGATCTACATCCTATATTTTTATGAAAACTTGAACTTGTGCAAAGACAGGACGGAGCAAAAAGGGGCTGGATTAAAAAGATATGTATTAGATTGAATTAACCCCCTCAATTTGCTGACAAAGATAGGAAGCTTGTCAGAAATGATTAGCATCCCCTTTAACTTTAACAGTAATAATTACATTGTCAGCCCCCAGCTTCTCCTGTATCTGCAAGGTTATGTAATGGGAGTCTTTGTTACCTACAAAAAGTACTGCACATATACAAAGTAGAATAATTACCCACAGAAATCATACCTTTAAAGTCCCTGTGCCAGAGGCAGGCACTGAGAGTTTGAAAATGAGTTCATGTTTATTGGTGATCAACAGCAGGATTGCACATGTATGCCTGAACAATGAACTTACTGTTCTTTCTCAAGTGCTCATTACAATAGAAATTAGTAGCACTTGAATGATTGATACTACTCTGTTCTGAACATGCCACTTAGCAAATACTTTTTGCAGTTAAGTCAGGGAGGAATTCACATGCTGATTCATGCCAGATGCAAGTGGCTATTTTCTGTGAATGGAACCAAGGTGGCTCCCTCACAGAGAAGAGCAAGCATGTGGCCACATCAGCCAGAGTAAGACGTTGTTTATAAGTTGACCTTTTGGTGGAAGGAACTTGGCCTACATTCGCATGTTTATACTGTTGGCTCCTGGGAAAAGAACATCTAGCTTCTTCTAATTGATACTTGACTTGATGGTTGCTTTTTGGTTTTTTGCTTGCTTTAAACAGAAACCTTTATTTAAAATGTTCATTTGAACCTGAAACTCATTCTAATTTCCCGATCCACTTCTTAACTTTGGGAACTTGGGAAAAGATGCAGTGTTCAAAACTCTGACATGAGAGTGTGTTTGAAATGTGGAAAGAGGAGACTCCTGTGGTCTCAATCTACATAGAGGGTTTGAAATGTTCACGGAAAAATGGAATTAAAAATAATGGAAGGGAGAATAATTCACTGGCTATAGGGGAGACACTTGTCAACTAGGGTGTCAGGAAAAGCAATATCCAACAAGAAGGAAATTGACAGAAGAATGATGAAGAGGTGGAAACACAGGAAGAAGAATAAGAGTTCAATGCAATAAAGGTTGTTGTTAAGTGCCATCGAGTTGGTTCCAACTCATAGCGACCCTTTATAGAGTTTCCAAGGAGCGGTTGGTGAGCTTGAACTACCAACCTTGTGGTTCAAACTGACTGCAAACCAGCTCATTAACCCACAGCGCCACACCAGGACACTGAAAGTAGGGGTAAATACTGTTATATATACAATCTTGTGATAACAATGATCTACAGGTAAATACATGATACATGCACAGGCTGAACAGATATATAGGAAGAGTGAACGTGTATAGACAAATACATAGATTTGACAGAGAGTACTGGTACCTAGCTTTGTTGCAAGCATTTCTATGAATGTGGTGGAGCATGTTGCTGTTGCTAGGTACCCTGGAGTCAATTCTGACTCATAACTACCATATATATAACAGAATGAAACACTGCCTGGTCCTGTGCCAACCTCACAATTGTTATCTTTGAACCCGTTGTTTCTGCCCCTGTGATAATCCATCTTCTTGAAGGTCTTCCAATTTCTGGAAGACCCTCCACTTTACCAAGTATGATGTTCTTTTCCAGGGACTGATCCTTCCTGACAACATGTCCAAAATACCAGAGACAAAGTCTCCCCATCCTTGCTTCTAAGGTGCATTCTATCTGTACTTCTGCCAAGACAGATTTGTTTATTCTTCTGGAAGTCCATGGTACTTTCAATATTATTCACCAACACCATAATTCAAATGCATCCATTCTTCTAGGATCTTCTTTTCCAACTTTCACATGCATATGAAGCTATTGAAAACAGCTTGGATTGGATCAGGCTCCTTAGTCCTCAGATGAACCTCTTTGCTCCTTAACACTTTAATGAGGTCTTTTGCAACAGATTTGCCAAATGCAATATACCATTTGATTTCTTGACTACTGTTTCCATGAGTGTTGATTGTGGGTCAAAGCAAAATGAAGTCTTTGACAACTTCAATCTTTTCACCGTTTGTCATCATGTTATTTATCTGTCCAGTTTGGGGGATATTTGTTTTTACATTGAGGTTCAATACATACTGAAAGCTTTGTAGTCTTTGATCTTCATCAAGAAATATTTTAAGTCCTCTTTGTTTCCAGCAAGTAAGTTTGTATCATCTTCATGTCACAGGTGGCTAATGTGTCTTCCTCCTATCCTAATACCCAATTCTTCATATAATCCAGCTTCTGGGGTGATTTGTTCAGCATACAGATTGAATAAGTATAGTGAGAGAATACAACCTTTCCTGATTCTAAACCACCCAGCATCCTCTTGTTCTGTTCAAATAACTGCTTCCTGGTGTATGTACAGGTCCCTCATGAGCATAGTGAAGCATTCTGGAATACCCTACCCTTTCTTCACAACATTATCCATAGTTTGCTATGATCCACACAGTGGAATGGTAAAACATACAGGGGGCAAAATTAGTGAAACATACAGGGGGCAAAATTATGAAAATTCCTTAAACATTACCAAACACTTTAAAGGGAATGAGTTTCTGGGCCTGTGGGCTCAGGACCATAGTCTCAAGGAACACCATGGTCAACTGGTATAACATGTTCCACAAAGACAATGGCCTACATCCTACTTTTGTGAGTAGAGACTGGGACCTTAAAATCTCATGAGCAATCATCTAAGGTGCAATTATTGATCTCTTCCTGTGCAAAGGAAAGAAAAGTGATGAAAACTGAAGGCACTTGGAATTCATTAGTCCCATAGACTAATGCACCACATGAACATCAGTCTCCGTCACATTGACCAGAATACCACTAACTGCTGTGAAAGGAATCCAACAAAACTCAAAATTATAACAAAGATTGGGCTTGCTGGTTAGAAAAAGACTGGAGGAACCTGAGACCATTGCTCTTGGTCACCCTTCAGGTCTGGAACTGAACTCACCCTTGTGGCTTAATTTTCAGACATACAGTTGATGGGTATATGGCAGGCAACAGAATGACAACGCTAGTGAGTTATGCATGCACTTCATGGAGTGGTCAGTCATTCAAGATCAAAAGGCTAACATTAACCAATGGACAAAATTCAGAAAGACTGGGAAAGAAGGTAGAATGGAAACAAGAATCACAGCGAGGAAGTGGGATACCTGATGTTACATTGAGGAATGCCAATTATTGAAATGCAATGAAGAATATGATTTGTTGAATGTAAAACTGGTCATCTGTTCTGTAAATCTTCACACAATTCACTATGAAGTGTTATTTTAAAAAGAATGAAAATATTAGGTAAGAAACTATTACTTTTTTTAAAATCATGGAATTTTTCCATGACTCTTTTGAACATCCTCATATTTCCATTAACATCAAGGTTGTTTATTGTTAGGTGCCATCAAGTCAGTTCTGATTCATAGTGACCCTATGCACAACAAAACAAAATACTGCCCAGTCCAGTGCCAACCTCACAATTGTTACACTTGAGCCCATTGCTTTTGCCACTATGTCAATTCATCTTATTGGCACATCTTCATTGCCACTACACTTTCCCAAGCATAATGTCCTTCTCCAGGAGCTGGTCCCTCTGGATAATAGTTCTTAAATATGAGAGACAAAGTTTTGCCATCTTTGCTTCTAAGGAGTATTCTGGTTGTACTTTTCCCAACACAGATTTGTTTATTCTATAATACTTTCACTAATCTCTAACACCATAATCATAACTCAAATACCTCAATTCTTCTGCCATCTTCCTTATATATTGTCCAACTTTCACATGTATCTGAGGCTATTGAAAATACCACGACTTGGGTCAGGCACACCTTCGTCCTCAGACATCTTTGCTCTTTGCCTAACACAATACGTCATTTGATTTCTTGACTGCTGCTTCCTTGAGCATTGATTGTGGATCCAAGAAAAAAAATGAAGTCTTTTGACAACTTTAATCTTTTCTTCATTTGTCATGATGTTATTCATTGGTCCAGTTATGAAGATTTTTGTTTTCTTTACATTGAGGTGCATTCGATACTGAAGGCTGTAGTCTTTGATGTTCATCAGTAAGTATTTTCAAATCCTTTTCCCTTTCAACTAGCGAGGTTGTATCATCTGCATATCATAGATTGTTAATGCGTATTCCTCTAATCCTGATGCCACGTTCTTCATATAGTCCAGCTTCTTGGATTATTTACTCAGCATACAGATTAAATAGTGTAGTGAAAGAATGTAGCCTGGTACACATCTTTCCAGATTTTAAACCATTGAGTATCTCCTTGTTCTGTATGATCAGCTGCCTGTTGATGTATATACAGGTACCTCATGAGCACAATTAAGTGTTCTGAAATACCCATTCCTTGCAATGTTATCCATAGCTTGTCATGATCCATATAATCAAGAAAGTGCAAATAAACATCTTTCTGGCATTCTCTGCTTTCAGCCAAGTTCCATCTAATGTCAGCAGTGATATCTCTAGTTCCACGTTCTTTTCTGAATCTGGTTTGAATTTCTGGAAGTTTTCTGTGGATGCACTCTTGGAGCTATTTTTTAATCATCTTCAGCAAAATTTTCCTTGCGTTTTTTTTGAGATATTGTTTGATGATTTCCGCATTCCATTGGGTCACCTCTTTTGGTATGGTCACAAATATGGATTTCTTCCTATTGGTTAGCCAGGTAACTGTCTTCCAAATTTCTTGGCATAGATGAGGAAGTGCCTCCAGTGTTGCATCAGTTTGTTGAAAGATTTCAATTTGTAGTCCATCAATTGTTGGAGCCTTCTTATTTACCATTGCCTTCGGTTCTGCTTGGACTTTTTCCTTCAGTACAATCAGTCCTTGATCATATGCTACCTCTTGAAATTGTTGAACACCGACCATTTTGCTGTGTGACTCTGTGTGCTACTTTCATCTCTTTTGATGCTTTCTGAATCCTTCAATATTTCTAGTCAAGGCTTGAATTTTTTTGTTCAGTTCTTTATGTTTGAGAAATGCTAAGCATGTTCTTCCCTTTTGGTTTTCTAACTTCACATCTTTGCACATTTTATTACAATACTTTACTTTGCTATCTTGAGCTGCCCTTTGAAATGTTATATTTAGCTCCTTGACTTCCTCATTTCTTGCATTTGCTTTATCATCTCTATGCTGGAGAGCAAATTTCAGAGTCTTCTGACATCCATTTTGGTCTTTTTTTTTTTTTAACTGCTTTTTAATGATCTTTTGCTTTCTTCACGTATGATGTTCTGGATGTCATCTAACATTTCTCCTGTTCTTCAGTCATTAGTGTCTAATGTATCAAATCTGTGCTTAAGATAGTCTGAATTCAGGTGGGATATGTTCGAGGTCATATTTTTGTTCTCATGGACTTGTTTTAATTTTCTTTAGATTCTGCCTGAACTTGCATATGAGCATCTGATTGTCTTTTCCAAATTCAGCCCCTTGGCCTTGTTTTGGCTAATGATATATACGGAGCTTTTCATAGTCTTTTGTGAACTGAGTGAAGATTTATAGAACAAATCATTAGTCCCACATTCAACAAATCAAACACATTGTATGATTACAGTGAACGCAATCCCTTCCACGTACCATCAGTCAACAGTATTTACCTCTGTTAACTTTAACTCTTGTACTCCTCCCTGTGTCTTCCACTGTCTTCATCTTTCCAATTCCCCTCTTGTAGTATATTGCCTTCCCCATAACCAAGTTAACATGTGCCTACCCTCCACCCAGGGAATAATTTTCACTTCCCTCCCACCCCTTGTAACCATCATAGAATATTTCTTTTAGCAAGAAAACCTTTCTTAACTTTTTACCACGATGATCTCATATTATATTTGTCCTTTTATGATTGACTAATTTCACTCAGCATAATGTTTTCCAGGTTCATCCATATTATGGAGTATTTCACCAATTCATCATTATTATTCAATGTTGACTACTATTCCACTGTGTGTAGGTACCAATGTTTATATCTGCTACGTTCAGTATAATTTGATAGGTATGAATTGATTGCTGTTATTTTACTGTGTGATTTTCGTGATGTTGCTTGTTTCTCTGTTCCACATACACTTCTGCATTAAGTTCATTTTGTTTCTTTTCATCTGTTGTTTTAATGTTTACTAATCCTTTCTAATTATCCTTTTTTAAATTTTGATGTGAAGATATAGTTTTCTTTGAGGTTACCCTGTAATTTATTATTTTTCTTCCCATTTAAAACAGTCTGTTTTATTTCAAAATCTAATTGACTTCCTTGAAATTTGAATGTTCTTAGCTACACTATTCCCACTATTTGCTTTGTATTGATTTCATTATAAATTGATATCTCTGGTTCCCTATTTTCAGTCTTATAAGATTATTTTACTTTGGATATTTCAATATCTGCATTGACATGTTATTAATCCAGTTGTTATTGTCTGGATGGTGTTGGCATTTTGTTAATCTTAGACTGTTATCTGCTGTTGTTGGTTCTCAGTCCAAAGAATACCATTTAGTATTTTTTATAAAGTTAGTCTGGTCATTACAAATTCCTTTCATTTCGATTTATCTGGAAATGTCCTAATTTTGACCATCACTGGACTGCGAACCACAAAGTCAACAGTTCAAACCCACTAGCTGCTCCTCAGAAACCTTATACAGTGTTTTTATGAATTGGAGCTGACTTGATGGCACTTAACAACAGCAGCAATGATTTAAGATACAGTTTGCTAGGTATGTGATTCTTAGCTGGCCGGTTTTTTTTTTTCTTTCTGTTTTTTTGTTTGTTTGTTTGTTTGTTTGTTTTTAATGTCATTCCATTGCCTTCTTGCTTGAAGAGTTTCTCTTGAGAAATCAGAGTCTTTGATTCTCCTTTTCAAGGTGACTGTTTCTCCTTAGTCTCTCTCAGGATATTGTTCTTGTCTTTGGTTTTGGACAGTTTGATTATAATGTATCTTTGTGATTTTCTTTTGGGGTCTATCTTGCTTGGGGTTTGTTTGGCTTCTTGAATGGTTATCTTCTCATCTTTCATGAAGGTACCGAAGTTTTCTTTTAGCGGTTCTTCATCAATTTTCTCCATGCTTTTTACTGTCTCTTCCTGTTCTGGAATTCCAGTCACCTGTAAACTATTCTTATTCATGGTGTCCCACATAAATTTCAGGCTTTATTCTGATATTTTCATTCTGTTTTCAAATTGTTCTTCTAGTTTACTAATATTGAGTGGTTGAGAGGTTTCCATTGTTTTGAATCTACTCCATTGCCCTTTCAATATATTGTCCACTTCTGAGATCTTAGTGTTAATCTTCTGAATTTCTATCTTCAGGTTCTGTATGATTTTGATATGCACATTTATTTGTCTGTTTGTTCTTGTAGTATTTTTATTAATTCTTTTTTGTCCTCTCTTGCTTTCCTTGATCTTTCTGTCAGTCATTCTTTGAATTCTTTCTCAGGTAGTTCCATTACCTTTTCTTCTTCAGAAAAGTTTTCTGGATCTGCATCTTGGTCATTTGTTTGAGTCAATCTCATGTGAGCCAAAATCTTCTTTTATCACTAAGACATTGTGGTATCATTATATTTGTATTTAGTTGATGATTGTATGTTGATATGTTCTTAGGTTCTCACCAGCTGTCTCCTGGTGGGTGTGAATAGAAAATGGAAATGTGTGCACTGTTTTCGATTCACCATATGTGTACCTCAGTCTAGGGTAGGTTTGTCTGGTATTGACTGATACCTATTATTTATTAGGTGCTATAAGAGCTGGTACTAGCCCTTGTCCAGTGGATGGAGCAACAGAGGGTATGGTTGTGGCTGAAATATATAAGTACAGTTTCTGTCTCGTGTTGGGTTGGGAAAGAGGAAGATACACACACAGGAAAGCAAAACCAAACAAACAAGCAAACAACAGAGAAAATAAAATATAATAAAGGAGAAAAAGAAGAAACACAACCAGGCAGGAATAAGAAACACAATAACTAAAAAGAGAAAAAAGGGACAAGAAAATATAGCTCAGTTATCCAGCAATGTGGGGAAGAAGAAGAAATCCCACCTTTCTGTGTCCCATGTGACTCTGCACCACCAGCCCACCATCTATCTCTCTCTCCAAAGCTGATCAAAAAAGTTTAAGATGGCCATGTCACTTCTGTCTGACATGTCCACCAGTCAGTCTCCTTTTGCTGCCCCTGCTCAGCTTCTCCTTCCTGTGGATATGCAACTCACTTCTATGACCTTTTCTAAGAAGCTTGGGGTTCTGTGTCCTGTGTCTGTTGTAATTGCTCTTCTGTATTTTTATTGTAGAGAATCTGAATGGCATGTCTGCCTAGTCTGCCATCTTGCCAGAAGTGTTCAGATGTAGTCTTTTTTATAAAAGATTGTAAAGTCTTCTCTTTTCCCAAGAAAAATTGTGGGCTTTTGTAACAGATTTGGAACTGATAGGGCTACTAGCCTTAGCCAGCTCTGCCAGTTATTAAATCTGTGTGCAGAAATGGAAATCCTGAGGAATTTTCAGAGGAAGGTACTCTGATATCTATATGAACCAGAGGCAGCTTGGTGAAGAAAGGAAAATTCAGTGCTGGGGAGCTTCCTGACTCTAGTATATGGATCATTGAATAATTGAACATTATAATAAAACATATTGAACATTAATTTTGCCATGATTTCCAGAGTAAAGAATTCCCTAAATTTATAGTCTACTATATTTCTCAGAGGGAGTATGGTGGCTATGTAGGATCAGCATTGACCTGCAAACCACAAGTGAGTGGTTCAAGCCCACCGGCTGCTCGTCAGAAGAAAGATGAGGCTTTCTACTACTACAAAGATGTATGGTCTCAGAAACCCTATACAGGATTCCCATGAATCAGAACTGACTTGACTACACTTAACAAATATCTCTTTGGCCTCTACCATATGTTTGATACATAATAATTGTTGTCATTATTATCTTATTCAAGGGTCAGTTTTATTTATATAGAGGGATTAAGCAAAAGTTTAGGGTACAATTTAAAGACTACTTATTGCTTATAGTTAACAAGAGCGTATTGAGAATCTCCTATACTTACAGGCAGTGTGGATTATAAAAGTTAGTCAGGCTTGCCTCTTTTCTTAAAAGAGTTCATAGACTTGTCTGAAAGAAAGACAATACATAACTCTATTAAGGTATCACAATCTATGGTACAGGGTTATATAGATGTGCAAAGGAGTACCTAAGCTTCACAGGTCAGAAGGAGTACAGGGCAGACAGGGCTTACTGGAGGAGGAAACACCTGTGTTGTCTTAACTTGATCTTGAAAGATGCTGGGAAATTACAAACAATAAAAACTCCTTTAAAAGCAATTGGGATGTATATGATATGATATATATCAAGAGCAATAACAATATCCATACTTTTAGATCTAGAGTTTCTCTTCTTTGAAACTTTAGTACAAAAAAATCTGAATACAGAAATCTAGATTATATATAGGTCCTGGTGTGGTGCTATGGGTTAATGCACTGGACTGCACAGTTCATAGTCACCAGCCGCTTCTCAGAAACACTATACGTGATTGTTGTGGGTTGGACCTGACTCAACAGCACTTAACAACAAAATATTTGTGAATGTTAATTGCATAGTTACTTGTAATAAGAATATTGCAACCAACAATAGAGGAAGTTTTACGAAAATTAACAGTTTACCGTAAATTCCAGGGTTATGAATGTCCAATTTATGGACAATTTATGTTGTTGTTGTTAGGTGTCATTGAGTCAGTACCGACCCATAGTGACCTTATGCACAGCAGAACGAAACACTGCCGGATCTTGGGCCAACCTCACTATTGTTACCACACTTGAGCCCATCAATGCTGCCACTTGGCCAATCCATCTTGTTGGGGGGGTCTTCCTCTTTTTCTCTGACCCTCCACCTTACCAAACATATCCTTCTCCAGTGACTGCTCACTCCTGACAATATGTCCGAAGTATGAGAGACAAAGTTTGGCCATCTTAGCCTCCAAGGAACACTCTGGCTACACTTCTTCCAAAATGGATCTATTGGTTCTTTTGGCGGCCCGTGGCACTTTCAATATTCTCCTCCAGCATAACTCAAAGGCATCAATTCTTCTACCGACTTTCTTATTCACTGTCCAGCTTTTGCATGCATATGAGGTTATTGAAAACACCATGGCTTGTGTCAGGCACACCTTAGTCCTCAAGCTGACATCTTTGCTCTTCAACACTTTAAAAAGGTCTTGTGCAGCAGATTTGCCTAATGATACGTCGTCTGATCACTTGACTGCTGCTTCTGTGAGTGTTGATAGTTGATCCAAGAAGAATGAAGTCCTTGACAATTTATGCCTCCCCTTTAATGTTATGTAAATTTACCCTTACCTTGGAATGATTGAACCAACTACTACTGACAACCAAGTCTTCATGACAACCACTTTCACTGACTGCACATGTAACATTTAAACCATTGAAAAGACGTGAAGCCTTTTCTTGCACTAAAGTAAGGTTAGACTTACTTATAAATTTGATGACTATTTAAGAATGCATTTAGTTCATAACCCAGGGACAGCCTGGATTCAGGAAGCCCTTAACAAATCAACCCCACTGGTATCCAGTGGATTCCAACACATAGGGACCCTATAGCATTCAGTAGAACTGCTCCATAGGGATGTAACTGCCAAATCATATCAAATACCACATAATAGCTAGATGACACTAACATTTCATGTTCACAGACACCACCTTCACTGTTCAGGGCACACACTGTCTCTTACATGGCTTGCTCCAAAACAAAGGTTGAATACAATCTTCATTTTTTCCCCATTTTGTACAAGTGAAAATCCTGTTTGGATCTCTCCCTTTCAGCTAATGAAAATAGGTACTAATATGAATTGGCATAAAGTGAACTTTCAACAAAAAGCAGGGTATACCGGTATGGTGCTATAAGATCACTACTGGACTGTGAACCACAGGTTGGCAGTTCAAACCCACCAGCTGCAAAAGATAGTTAAGAAATAAATTAATATGTTAAGAGTGGTTGTCTATGGGTAGTGGTATTGTGGCTGGTATTTATTTCCCTTCTTTTCTGTTGTATTCTGAAGTGCTGTTGAGTTGATCTGACTCATAGTGAGCCTATATAGGGTTTCCGAGGAGCTGCTGGTGGATTTGAACTGTCAACCTTGTGGTTGGAAGTCCAGTGCTGATCCTACACACTAGGAGTCCTTATATTGTTTTTGCAGTGAAAGTAAAGATGAACAGCATTTCAAGCAGGAGGATAAAAGGAACAAAGTGTCCTTTTTGGAGGGAAATCACTCATTATCCTATGCTCATGACAAACTAGGAAGGGCACAATATCAGTGAGAACAACCCCAAGGATAGAAGAGTCACTGTCCCTTGAGGCACCACCCCAATCTTTTTAAAAAATACATAAATAATTTTTAAAAAAACAGAAACCTACAGGTATAATCAGTCTAGAAAATATTTTCTGCCTACTAAGATCAAGACCCTCCTGAATCCATGCCTTTGTAAAAACTCTAAGCTAGGCACCCAGTGGTCACTTAATGACTTAAATTTGTATAACATTTTCAAATGGATGAGATATTTTCATAAACTTTTTATATTCAGTCTCACCACAGGCCTGTGAGGTAGGTGGGCAGATATTGTTTTTCTCATTTTACAGTTGACAAAACGGAGACTTAGATTAAGTTTCTTGCCTCTGGTTACAATGCTGGTATATGTTGGAAGCAGCACCTAAACCCAGATTTCTTTCTTCATCCAGTGTCTGTCTCTCTGCATCACAAATACTAAATGGTAGAGACCTCTCTCATCAACTAACAAAAGCAGACTGATATTTATGAGGGCAAAGGTGGTGTCTTATTTATCTTTGTGGGCTCTGATATCTGTAAAAGAGTTCTAGCACTCAATAGCTGCACCATTATTTTTGTAGGGGCAATGAACAAAAGCATTAATACTTAACAAGATGAAATACTTAACAAGTACACAGGTTCTAAATAAATCATCCAAATAGATATTGTCATTGCCCTTAAGGAATCTACTAGTGCAAAAAATATATATTAACACAAAAATTAGAAAAAGAGGAGTTAGGAAGAGTGAAAAAAAATCTTTAAGACAAGGAGATTCTTAATTAAATAAAGTCAAATAGTTTATTATATATAAAGCACACCTGATTTCGTACCTACCTGTCTGTTTTACTCCTAGGAAAATAAATCAGTTTTCCATCTCAAACGTCATTTTACTTTTGAAAAGAAAGCATGGCAGCAGAGAGAATCTTTGCAGATCACCAAGGCACACCTTATTTTGTACCTACCTGTCTGCCTTCTGCTTGCCTCTAATAAAGGGACTCCTTTTGCATTCACTGGTGATCGTGAGAGTATTTCAGTACTCCTCCAGAACCGAAACCAATTCAACAACAATTAACACCAACTCTGAGAGAGTAAAGTTTGCTGTTTTGGTTTGTTCTTGTGTAATCATGCCTGATTACATATATAAATATGAAAATATGCCCTTTGAAATATCTCTGATGACCTGTTGGACACTCTACATTATAAATGTTACCACGTTGAATGAGTGTCAGGCTTTTGCCCATAAGAATGTTCTCCTGCTGGCTTCACTGTAATATACCCACTCCTCACTTGTTGACATCATTTTCCAAAAACCAGCATCCTGACAAAATGGAGGATGATATTTTATAACTGCCAAATTACATCATTATGTAACTACCAAACCACTGCAAAGCATGACTCAACCAAGTTGACACATAAACTTAACCATCACAGCCTACTTTTTGCTCTTGCCTTGCACTTCAATATTTGTTACTGCCAGATGAACATTATTAATGTGCCAAACAGTTGGAGAGTTGATCTTTTATTTTGTCATAATGGTGAAATGTTGGATAAAATAGCCAGCCAACAGTTCTCTTCCCGTAAGTGGCCTAAGGAATCTCGCAAAATGGTTCGCTACTCACTTGACCCAGAAAACCCCACAAAACCACACAAATCAAAGGTTCAAACCTCCAAGTGTTTTTTGAAAATACCTGTGAAACTACCCAGGCCATCAAAGGTATGCATTTCTGCAGAAGAATATGTACTATTATGATGTTACAGTGGTGGCGTTAGTAGATGTTCCCAGGCCAAACAGTGGAGTTGTACACAGGGTCAGTGGCCCAAAAAAAGTGCTGAATTTTTGCTGCACATGATTTAAAAATGCATAGAGCAGTGTTGAATTCAAGGCTCTAGATGTGGACTCTCAGGTCATTAGGCATATCCAAGTCAACAAAACCCCCAAGATGTGGTACCAAACTTACAGAACTCATGGTCACATTAACCCCTAAGTGCAGTCCCTCTGCCACATTGAGATGATCCTCACCGAAAAGGAGCAAAATTGTTTCTAAACCAGAAGAGGAGGTTGCACAGAAGAAAAAAACTTCCCAGAAGAAACCAAAAAAAAACACAAAAATTTATGGCTCTAGAGTAAATTAAACTTAAAATGAAATGCAAATAAAAGCTTAATAAAATAATAAATTTAGTCAATTCATAGTGAGGAGTAGGTATATTATCCCTGCTGTAACAGGAGTCGAGGAATGGCGCTGCAGGATAATGTGATGAACTACAAGGTCAATTTGAACTGCAGATTCAGTGGTTCAAACCCCCAGCTGCTCATCGGAAACCCTATACAGGGTCCCTATGGGTCACAACTGACTTGACAGCACTTACAACAAACAACAACAACAATGAAAGCAAACGGCTCTCAGTTACTCCCTCCAAAGTGTAATATTGCATATTATTTTACTACTATACATATGGTATTGTAAATGGCCCAGCAATTCACATAGGAATAATTTTGCTGATGGATAAGGAAAGAAAATTAAATTGATATCTGTGTGGTCCTACATCTTTCAGATTGTTTTCAAAACTCATTACTGCAACAATGATTTTCCCCAATATTACTTTAGACTAGCATTGCAGGCCTGACTTTCTACATATATGGGAGGTATCTTTAAATCCATATTACTTTTTTTTTTAAAACAAATGACCTTTGGAAATGATTTCCAATAACTGCTACTGACTTTAAGCTCAAGGCTTGGTGGAGAAAGGTCACTCTACATTTAAACTAAATGCGGATAGATTGTACTCCTGGCAGCAGGCTATTGCTTTAGGATGCACTCTATTGTATTTGACCTAATCGTCATTTCTAAAACAGGCATTGAGACAGGTTCCATCTGGGTTTTGTTTTAACTTTTTATTGTAACTTCAGAACAAATTAAATGACTACTGTATGCTATCAAGTAACATTTATTTCTTTGTTGTTGTTTTTAACAAGAGCTCAATCACTTATCTGTGAGGCACAATCTTCTGTCAGAACAGTATGAGTTAACAGAGTAATGTTTCCTAAATTCAACTAAACAGTGACTTGAACCACAACACCTTTTTCTCAGTGTCTTTATACCAGATTCCTTAGGGAAAGAGCCAGATTCCTGAAACTCTTATGAGATTCTGATTTCAGAAGATGTGTCCTGATGACTCAGTTGGCCTGAGGAAAGCACTGGAATAAAGTGATTTCTTATATTCATATGCTGTTGTTAGTTACCTTCTATTCCAACTTATGTCAGCCCCATGTGTGCAGAGCAGACTTGTTCCATAGGCCTTTAAAGGCTGCGACCTTTCAGAAGCAGATCATAAGGCTTGATTCAAGGATGGGTTTGAACTGTCAACCTTTCATTTAGTAGCCAAGCACTTAAATGAGGCACTTGAAAATCTCTTTTAAATTTCCCACAGACTCCTCTTCAAAATATTAAATTGCTTTCACTCATCCCACTTTCATTAGCTTATTTGCTCTTCCTGATTAACAAACTGGAGGAGCACAGAGGGAGCTCCTCCCAACATACATTACTGCTAATAGACCTGCATCTGATCTCTTCAGAGGATTAAACTCTCCAACTATGGGCCAATGGATAATCTCATGTGCAACCTCTACCCGTCTCTCAGTGGAGGCTTGTGTGTTGCTAGGATTCTGAATACATTTCAGTATTCAGTAGGACTTCTAGACTAAGACAAACAGGGAGAAAGGTCTGGTGATCTACTGTTGAAAATCTCCGTGAGTCAAGCACTAACTTGACAGCATCTATCATCAAAAACTAATGCTTAGTGACGCCAGAGATGGAGGCAGAGACAACGACATGGAGAGATGGAGTGGCTGAGAACTCTAGACCCAGAGAGGGAGAGGCTCGGCTGTGTGCTGATGACCGGGGGTACAGGCTTGTAGGATATACCCTTTGCTTGGTTGATGATGCATGGTGGGGATTGTAACCATGGCAATGAAACAATATACGATAGGATGAATGTAAAGCTAATGTTCTCCTATGTAAACTATCACATAATTCACAATAAAACATCTAAAAAACCCAAAAAACTAATGCTTACCCTGTTTCCACTACCTATTTCTGAACCCTCATTTTAATTTTATTAGTCCTGTATTTCTTTCTAAACTGATTGGCTGTTAAGTTTTTGAAAAGGAAATAGACATCTCCTCGAGTTGTCTCAGATCATAGTTCAAATCCTGTGCTTTTGATTTTCGCCATTGTTAATTGCCATGATAACTCCACGTGTGTGGAGTAGAACTGCTCCATCAGCTTTCAAGACTGACTTCAGAAGCAGGTAGACAGACCTGTCTTCCAAGGTGCCTCTGGGTGGGTTCAAACCACTAACCTTTCAGCTAGTAGTCTAGCCCTTAGCCATCTGCATCACCCAGGGACTGTATGCCTTTGATACAGTTAATTGAATATGTGGCCCAGATGGTGGCTCAATTAGAAACATTTCAGTGTCTCAGAAAGATCATGGCATGTGTGCAAAGTTTTGCTTCATGAGGATCATACAAGATTCATGACAAGATTTTACTTTTAATAAGGATCTAATTAGAGAACTCAGCATGAAAGTAGTTGGAGGCATGAATAGTCTGTACAGTTTGGTTCAATAAAATTTGTTGAGCACTTAGGAAGTATAACACAAAGCTGCTGGCTGAAAGAGATAACAAAGGCAGATCATTAAAATAGCTTAGGACATGTGTCCAGCTAGCTCAGAGAAGATGGTAACCAGTCAATAGTGAGGAGTAGGTGTATTGTCCCTACTCTAACAGGAGTCCTGGTGTGGTGCTGCAGGAGAATGCGCTGGACCGCAAGGTCAGTTTGAACCACAGGATTGGTGATTCAGACTCAACAGCTGCTTCTCGGAAGCCCTATACGGAGTCGCTATGGGCTGGAGCTGACTCAACAGCACTTAATAGCAACAACAACAATGAAAGCAAATGATTCTCAGTCACTGTCTCCAAAGTGTAATACTGCACAGTATTACAATACCTGTGGTATTGTAAATGTTGTTGTTAAGTGCCGTCGAGTCGGTTCCGACCCATTGCGACCCTGAACAGGGTTTCAGAGACTGTAAATCTTTATGGGAGCAGAAAGCCTCCTCTTTCTCCCGTGGAGCAGCTGGTAGTTTCGAACTGATGACCTTGCGGTTCACAGCCCGATTCATAACCACTACGCTACCAGAGCTCCTTGGTATTGTAAATAGCCGGGTTCAAAAAACACTTCCCACTTTCTCAAGTTTTTTGAAGCACTTGAAAATCCCTTTAAATTTCCCTGGGCTTTCTATTTCGTTTCCTTCATCTTTGCCTCATTAAATGCCTTTGTGGTATTTTGTTATTGCCTCAGTAGGAGACTAAGACACTGATTTGTCCATGGAGAACAAATTTCTGCCACCAGAGGGCTTACCACCATTCTCAGGGTCAGAAACAGAAGGAATCACACAACAGTAGAATTGTAGATTGTAGTAAAGTCCTGAAGGAAATATACAGAATGATGAGACCATGAACAGCCAAAAAAGGCCGCTTGAAACCGGTATGCTCTGTGGAGGCCTCTAAAGAGGAGACATTCGAGCTAGGACCTGAAGAGGAGAGCGTTTGCTCTGGGTCCAAGTAGCATGCAATGAGCCGGGAAGAACTTGGTGCAGTCAGTGTGACTGGGGTCAGCCATGAGCCGAGGAGGGCAAAACAGGGATCACCACACCAGGGTGGGGAAGAAGCTGGATTTCATTCTCAGTGTGACGGATGCAGCATTGGAAACTCATGCTACGTGTTAAAGCATACACACTTGAAAGAAAATCTGCAATCCAATCCCAGGGCGAAGAAAAGTACCATCACCCAGCCTGAGCTTTCTCCAGCTTTCCCTAGGATTACTGAGAAGCCCACCAGCCTCCCTGGCTCCACCGTCATTACCCTGTAAGAATCTACTTTCCAATGAGGTCCTTTGTAAAATTGCTAAGTTGTGTTATTTTTCTACTCAAAACCCACCAAAGAAAATGTGGAAGACATGTCTGAAGAGCATTTTTCTCTGGTTTGGAAGCTGAGGACAGAGAGCAGGAAGTGTGACTTCTCAATGTCCTTTCAGATCTACTCTTTATTCTCCTCTGTCCCCAGGTAGCTGAACTCTTCAGGCTGTGACAACCTGTAGGAGGAGGCCGCCTGCATGAGTCAGAATGAACACCACAGTAACAGCTGATACTGTTGTTCAGCTGCAGCTGCTTCATTGTCTATGTTGTTTTCCCTTAGCCTGGACCACACTCAGATATAAATCCTTCATTAAAGTGTCTTCCATTAAAACAAACAAAACACCTACCATTTCATTCAAACTACAAATTAGAACCTTTATAATGATCCCCAGGGCCTCACTTGCCCCAGCCACACTTCTTTGTAGTTCCTCAGACACACACAGATGGTCTCACTTCAGAGCTTTGGCACTACTGTTCCCTCTACCTACAATACTCTATGCCCTCATTGTCTGGAAGTCAATTCCTTGTCCTCCTTCAACACATGAATTCCATGATTTACTCGTCACCCCTGCCAACACCTCTACCTCGAATACATTCTACAACTTGCTTATATATCTTATTTACTTATATTGCAGTCCTGGTGTAGCACTGTAGGTCATTTTGAACCACAAGGTTAGTGGATCAAACTCACCAGACGCTTCTTAGAAAC
>NW_006408533.1:5387878-5393931 GCF_000296735.1 Chrysochloris asiatica | reverse complement strand
TATTATAATGTATTACTTGAATATATTTTTATTATAATGTATTACTTGAATTTGCTGTGCCAATTTCTAGACATTAGTAGAAGCCTTTGCCTCTGGGGTAGTCATAAGAGCTGTCCACACACATTCCACCTCTCTCCTTCCAGGCTTGTTGCAGAAGTGGGTTCCTTTGACAGCTTGAATTTGTTGTTGTTAAGTGTTGTCGAGTTGATTCTGACCCATAGCGACCCTGCATAGCGTTTCTGAGGCTGTAATTCTTTGCAAAAAGCCTCATCTTTCTCCCGCAGAACCGCTGGTTTGAACTGCTGACCTTGAGATTAGCAGCTGGATTCATAACCACTACGCTACCAGAGCTCCTCATTTAGAAGAAGCTATTTGAGTTTGATGGCCTCAAGACAGGGGAGCAGAGAGATGAATTCCACTTCTGGACTAAAGCGCCATCTGCAGCGGCAACTCCCACTGTCACACTTCCGCTTCCTTGTGACACAGAACCCTACACTTTCAAGATGGCGGCTGCTCCACTGCACTGGACCTCCGTCTCATTTACCTAGGGCTGTTGTAGCAGTTATACTTATGAAAGTGGGAGCCTTTCAAGAACAGAAATGCATTTCTTCTCAATTCTGGGGGTTTAACGTTCAAATCTGGGTCTCAGCCATGGTGATTCTTTCGAAGTCTCTTAGTTTCTGGCACCTGCCTGCCATCTTTGGTCTTCCTTGGCATCTTTCCTCTCTGTGAGTCCCTGTGTCTATGCTGGTCTTTTTATAACTGAGAAGTGATTAAATTCTGGATCCCCCCACCCCATGCACTGGCATTAACTCACTGACATGACAACAGAAAAGCCCTATTTGTAAACAGGATTACATCCACAGACACCAGAACCAGGAAGTCAACATCTATTTGGGGATGGCATAGTTTAAGCCCTAGCTGTTCCTGAATCCATAACTTGAGCACGGTCCCTCTGGCATCCTTTAAAGGATAAATAGCATGCCCAAGAAATAGTTAAACATTTCATTTTAAGCTACTGTGACTTGTCGATCATTTGTTATCAAAACATGGCTTGGCCTGTTCTGATTAATGAAGTCTCATTTGTTTACTGATGCATCGAACAAGCTTAGATCAGTGCCTGGTGCACAGCACATGCTTGATAAATGCTGCAGTCTTATTGCAGAAAGAGAACACACATGCGAAGTCACATGTATTAGTATGTGGTGGTAAGTGATGCATCTTAAACACTCCTAAGAGTTGAGAGATGTGGCCAACTACTGAGAATGAGGCTGGTTAGGGAAGAGGGCTTGTTGTTGTTGTTAAGTGTTATCAAGTCGGTTCCAACTCCTTGCAACACTACGTAAGGTTTCCGAGGAGCAGCTAGTGAGTTTGAATTACCAATCTTGAGGTTCAAGCCAACCTGTAGTCCAGTGCTTATCCTATAGTGCCACACTAGGGAAGAGGGCAGAGTACCTGAAATTGGGCAGAATGAGAGCTAGGAATCGCATTCAATATGCTACAAGTAGGAATGGTTTTTTAAATACTCCAGCTCACTCCCATTGAGCCTATTCCAACTCAGAGTGGCCCACGTAGGGTTTCTGAGACTAAATCTTTATGGGAGCATACACCCGCATCTTTCTCTTGAACAGCAACTGGTGGGTTTGAACCACCAACCTTGTAGTTAGCAGCCCAACACCTAACCCTCAGTGCTTCCAAAGCTCTAGAAGGTATCGTATGCCACTCTAGCTAACGGCCAGACACAGGTTCTTAATGGAATCCTGGCTCTTTGTGTACCTGTGTTGGGAGTTTTAGTAAATCAACTTCTCTGTGCCTACAGATCCTCATCTGGAAACTGGTAACAATAATGATAGCTACCTCGTAGGGTTGTTGTGAGCATTAAAGGAACCAATCGCTGTAGAGTATAAAATAAAATTGTTCTTGGCAGGTAGAAAATTGTATTTGAGGAGAATACCTGTAACTGGAGGAGCTCTGGTAGTGTAGTGGTTATGAGTTAGCCTGCTAACCTCACAGTCAACAGTTCAAAACTACCAGCAGTTCTGCAGGAGAAAGATGAGGCCTTCTGCTTCCGTAAAGTTTTACAGCCTCGAAAACCTTATGTAGGAGTCAGAAGCAACTCCACAACACACCACCACCTATAACTATGTAGTCTGAGATTTTGCAGGAGCTTGAATTTGGGATGAAGTAGTCTATTGCTTCATTCTGTAGGTGAAGATACTTCCCACTAAAAGCAAAACATTTCTGAGAAGAAGACTATAGTTTAGATCACTAGGTTGGTGGTTCAAGCTCACCAGCTGCTCCTCAGAAACCCTATATAGGGTTACTATGGGTTGGAACCGACTCGATGGCACTTAACAATGACAACAACCATTACAGCAGGATGACTATCAGCTGGAAGGTGAAGACAGGCGTAAGAGACTAGTATAGAGGCAGAGGTGGTAATCTCATTGTGGCCTGTTGAAAGCACACACCACAGCCTTATCAGTGACCATGAAGAGACAGATGTTGGGGCTCCAAGAAGCGATTCTGGGGACCAACTGACTCACAGGCTGTCAAAGGAAAGGAAGAATATAAGTGACCCCAAGGTTTCAGGGTCTGAATGAGTTGCAGATAAAATGATCACACAGAGCAAATGGCAAAAACCAGAGGGGAGCCGATTATTAGGGAAGGGTAATAAATTCAATTTTAGTCACCGAAGCAGAAGAAAATCAGATATGAAGCTTAATTAACTTAGGGTTACATTCAAATGTCACTCAGAATGCCTGCCCACACTAGGCCATCTAAATACCTCCTTTTTCCCCTCATTCTCTATCCCATCGTCCTAACTTATCTGAGGAATTGCTCTTCATGCCACAATACTGTATTCCTTATTTGTTGTTACTTATTGTTCGTTACCAGCCCCACCTCCCCATCCCTCATTCTACAATGTAAACACAAGAAAAGCAAGGGTCCTTTCTTATTCAGTGGCGGGCCATATAGTTTTTCAGTAACTAATTTGTGGAATGTACACTTTTTAGTCTTAGAGCAAACTCAACAAGCATATACTAACAGTCATTGGTCACTTTCAACCTGTGTAGAGGTTTGCACATTTTCGTGTTGTAAGAATTAACAGTGGTTTACAAAAAGGGAGAAAGAATTAGAGATTGCTGCATTTTAAAGTACAAAGCTGCACACATTCGGTCAAGAATAGACAGAGGTGTCCCTCCATGGAGTGGGGCTGAGAACAATCCTGATGCATGTGGGAATTCTGCATCAGTAAAGTGGAGTTCCAAATCTGTGGAGGAAAACTGAATTATTCAGTTGGTATTCTCAGTAAAACTTGGTTAGGGAAACACAGAAAGTATATCTAGAATCTTTCCACAAGGATTATGCCAAGATAAATTCAATGTATCAAAGATTGTTTTTTGCTTTTTATTTTGGTGAAAATACATATCACGAAAGATACACCATTACAACAGTTTCTACATTGTTTTGAATTTCAGTGACATTGACTACATTCTTCAGGTTGTACAATTATTCTCACTATCTTTTTCCAAATTACTCACTGTTACTTTAAATTCGCTGCCCCCCTAACTTCACATACAATCTGTCAAGCTAACTATTATTTGGTTCAAAGAAGACTTCAGGAAATAGTTCTGGTTTTGGGTTAAAAGTTTTAAGATTACTTCAGGGCATTAGTTTGAGGGGTTCATCTAGTCTCGGTCATTCAAACAAACAATAAGAAATCATTTTTTAAAAAATCATAAATACTATAGCGGAAAACAATTTAATGTTTTTTAATAGCCATAGATTGAGAGAAACTCTTCAAGGAAGTGCATAAAATGCATGTACCATAATAAAATACTTATTAATTCAACTTTACAAGTATTAAAAGCATCTTGGTAAATTTGTTCCCAAGATCTGCATCAAAAGACAGCAAAGAGTTAAAAGTCTTGGCATACAAATAGGTAATGTTTTTAATGTGCAATGAGGCATTTTTTAAAAAATGGATGTGTACAAAATAGGCAATTCGCAGAAAAATCGGTAAACACAAAAGAATCAACAATAGTATTAATTTCAAAAAGGCCAAGCAAGGTCATGGGAGAGCCATGGTGTAGATTTAAAAGTCTGGTAAGATCAACTGTTAGAAGATGTTGATAAAGTAGACCTTCTTACATATTGTGGGTAGAAGATTAATTTGTTTAACCTTTTTCATGATTACTTGGTAATCTAGACCAAACATTCCAGTTCTAAGAATCTAACCTGCAGATTTAACTTAGAGATGTGTATACAAAGATACAAGAAAGTTCACTGAGAAGTTGTTTATAATTGTTGGTGTTAAGTGCTGCCAAGTTGGTTCTAACTTATAGTGACCCTATATAGGGTTTTCAAGACTGTGATTCTCTTCAGGGTCAGAAAGCCTTATCTTTCTTCCAAGGAGTGATTGGTGGGCTCAGACTTCTAACCTTATGCTTCACAGTCCAGTGCTTATCCTCTAGAGCCACCACTCTCCCTATGTGTAACTAGGAAAATTAGAAACATATACAATAGATATCCCCTTAATAAATTATAGGATTATTATTCAGTCATATACAATTCATGTATTTTTTAATGAGGTAAATTTATATAAATTGAAGAAGACTGCTTACAATCAGAGCTTTGAAGTGGCTCATGGCCGATGAAGTGATATTGTAACAGATCTGAATTTGTAAACTGTGCATATATCAGGATGAGAAAAATTATGGGTGTGGCCCTGTAGGATAAGCACTGGACTGCTAACTGCAAAGTCGGCATTTCACACCTACCATCTCCTCCTGGGAAACCCTATAGAGAGTAGCTATGAGTCAGAACTGAGTCTAATGCCCTTAGTAATAACAGCAACAACCCTGCTAGGAAGCCACCAACAAGATGGATGGACTCTAGGGTAATAACAGTCGCCTTAACCATAGGAACAATTGTGAGGATAGCACAGAACCAGGCAATGTTTCCAACTGTTGTACGTAGGATTGCTATGAGTCGAAACTGATCTAACTACAAGAACCCTGCTAGAAACTTAATCTCCCTCGCTCGAAACAAGGACAGCATCTCCATTGCAAAGCAGCCGAGTACCTTGCCTGGCAGATGGAAACACTGGTGCCTGGCTCAAAGACGGCCGCCAACCATGCCTCTTCAAATGTGTGTTGTTCTTCACAGTCCTGATGATAATTCAATGTCCCATATCAAGCTCCTGAAAGGTTGGCCATAATCGAACCCATTGAAGCCCTGCTTAAAATATATTGTTTAACACAAAACAATTTTTTTTTAATAACAATGAATAGTATATATGGTCTGATTTGTGTAAAAATCAAAAAGATAACTATAAAAAAGCCTTGTATATGCATCAAAATCTGTCACCAAGCTACTACCAAACTATGGTGTCCACGGGCTGTAAGACTAGAGGTGAGATGACATTTTAAATGTTCACTCTACAGTCTTTCTCAGTATTGGACGTTATTTGCTATGAGTAAAATCACTTTTAATGAGTGTAGGTGTGGCACTGTAGGATAAGCACTAGGCTGTTAAATGCAAGGTCAGCAGTTCAAACCCACCAGCTGCTGAGTCAGGGTTGCTATGAGTCAGAACCGACTCCAGGGCACTTAAAAACAAGAGCAACAAGATTACTTTTAGAATTTCATAAAAGAAGGAATAAAGTCCTCAATATTTAGGTCATAGGTTACAAATCGGGCTGTTAACTACTCAGGTTCAGCAGTTCGAAACTTCCAGCTATTCCCCAGGAAAAAGATGAGGCTTTCTGCTCCAGTAAAGATTTACAGCCTCAGAGACTCTGTACAGGGTCGATATGAGTCGGAACTGACTCCACGGCACATAACCACCATCACCAGCAGCATCCTTTTGAGCTACCCCTAACTCCCTAAAACAAGTATGTGTCTACTGCCTGCTTGATTATTCCTGAGATTAAAATTGCATGAGTCCTCAGGCTAACCCAAGACATCTGTCGATTGAACATTAGGAAATATATATTGCCAGGGGCTTTTGAATCTCTGTAAGAACATTTGTAAATCTTTATTTTTTTT
>NW_006408533.1:5380958-5386607 GCF_000296735.1 Chrysochloris asiatica | reverse complement strand
ACTATCACAAATGTAAAGGTACAAGTTTTTTAACAAAAACATGGGAGTAGTTAATCTTACAGTCCAGAAACAGAGGGCCTTAGGACCATCAAGGGAGAAGAGCATAAATGCAATGTGGGACCTTATCCAGAGAAGCAGCGGCACCAGAGATAAAGGCAGAGATGAGGATATGGAGAGAGGGAGCAACTGAGGGCTCTGGACTCATGGAAAGAGAGGGACTCTGGGTGCTGTTGGCCAGGAAGCAGGCTTGCAGAATACGTCCTTTAGTTGTTTAAATTACTATATATTCCTGAGTGTTTTTGTGTACATCCCCCCCAAAACAAACAAACAAACAAACACAGAGGGAATGGAAGCAAATTCTCTTGAATGATGATGCATGGAAGAGATTGTAAACAACCCAATGAAACGATGGTGTAAAGCCGATGTCCTCCCATGTAAACTATCACTCAGTTCACAGTAAAAACTTAAAAAAAAAAAAAAAAAAAGCTGAGGTCTTTGATCTTCATGCATACGTATTTTAAGTTCTCTTCACTTTCAGCAAGCAAGGTTATATCATCTGCATATGGCAGGTTGTTAATCACCAGTTGTTGTTGTTGTTGTTAAGTGCCATCGAGTCGATTCTGACCCATTGAGACCTTGTGGAGGGTTTCCAAGGAGCAGCTGGTGAGCTTGAACCACCAGTAGTCAACAAAAATTTGCAAAATGATAACCTGAAATGCTAGAATAATTCATATGCCTCAGAATAACTGACTTGCCTTCATTGTTGAATCCATTATCAAGTCAAGGTTCTTCGCAGCATTGCCAGGGCCACTAGGAAAATAGCATTACAACGGCAAAGATGAGGCCCCAGCGGAAGAGCTGTGATTGGTAGACTGGGAGACCCAACCAATTCATACAGCTGCGTTACCAGCACAGGCTCATGTCCCTGTTTGTGTATATCCACGCACAAGGGTATGTGCATGAGCAGGATTCTAAATCAGTACCAGTGTGTCATTTACCAGTTTCATTTAAGCCAATAAATATAGTAACTATGGGTCGGAACTGAAATAACATTGTGATTCCTGTCTTGTTTCTAGAGAATTTAAGGTAGGGAAAGGAAATGTTTTTTTTTTAAATCTCCAAAGTGTTCAGTTCCTATACTTGCCATGGGAAGAAATGCATGTATCTGTTTTAGGGTGTAAAACAATGATAACATATTTCTCTGAAGGCTTTGAGTGGCTTTTGCTATGCTTGCTAAGTGTCAGTGAGTGGTATCTTGTATCCTTTACATTGTCAATGGTTACAGTAGGTTTTACAAGAATTCGCTCACTTTCTTATTGTTGTTTAGTGCCATTGAGTCTTTCCAACACATAGAAACTCATAAGAGGTTTCTCAGGAGTGGCTGGTGGGTTTGAACCGCTGACCTTGCAGTTAGCAGTCCAGTGCTAGCACCACACCAGGACCCCACTGTTCACTTTGAACAACAGCAAATATTACAGGAAAACTGCAAATCCCTGAAAGAGGTATGCCTCTTATTTTCCAGACTGAGACTCCCACCTCTGGACCTTTCCTTACTTGTAATCCCATCATTTTATTCTCTCCACGTTTTGCTTTTTATATTGTTACAGAACATGCTGCAGGAATTCTCCTGGAATTCTAGCAAGGAGTCGCAGATTCGGGTGAAGTGTCAGGGACGCAAGACATGAGAAAGACAACAGGAGTGTGAGAAAGCAGGTTTAATAGTAAGCACTTGAGAGATGAGCGGGTTTATCTCTGAAAGCCAGCGAGATAGACATCGATCATGACTGTCTAGGAGTATTTATTCTTTAAAATGTCCATCTCTGATGTTCTCATAGCTCCTAGGCTTTTCTTCTTTTTGTCTCCTTATTTAGTTATCTTCTTCTATCTGTGGTTCTTGGTGGCTACAGTATGACCTATTCTTCTTCTACCAGAGTCCTGCTATAGCGGTGTGGGATAATGTGTCAGACTGCAAAGCTGTTTGAACTGCAAGGTCGGTGGTTCAAGCTCACCAGCCGCTCCTCGGAAACCCTATACAGGGTTGCTGTGGGTTGAAATTGACTCGATGGCATTTAACAACAACAGCAACAACATTCCTCTTCTGATATGGCACTGTAAGATAAGCACTGGACTGATAACCAAAAGGTCGGTGGTTCAAACCCACCAGCCACACCTCAGAAGTCCTCTACAGGGTCACTATTTGTTGGAACTGACTCAACAGCACTTAACAACAACAACTTCCTCTTCTTGGTTCCTTTGAGCTCCCTTCTTGTGCTGTACTGAAATATAGAAACAACCCTTGACATTTACTTTAGATTATGGCTTGGAAGGACCCCCCACAAAAAACTTCTCCTAAATAGTACTTCCATCCCTGTCTCATCATTTGTTGTTGTTGTTAAGTGCCACAGAGCTAGTTCCAACTCATAGTGACCCTGTATATGATTTCCAAGGTTGAAAATCTTTGAGGGAGCAGAAAAATCTCATCTTTCTCTCACAGAACAGCTTATGGGCTCGAACTGCTGACCTGTAGTTCACAGTCCAGTTCTTATCCCACAGAGCCACCACACTGCCTTTTCTCATCATGGCACTCATAAAAAAAAAATATATAAAAAAAAAGTAACATCTGCATAGCAGCATGACACCCAGGGCAAATGGATAAGGTGGCAGGAGACAGGAGAACAATGTGCACTGGAGACTTGGACTGTCCCAGGGAGCCAGGGCATCCTTAGCTGGACCTGTTTCCCATCCCCAGCACACAGCCATAAGGAACATTAGATTTTCTGCTACTGTAATCTGGTCCTTACTTTAATTTTCTCATTTATTACAGATGCAGCCAGAAAACTTATATGTATAAGTAATGTGCACTAAATGGAAATATGAAATTTGAAGTCTAAAATGATTGTATTTGTTCAGGGAGAGAACAAGAAAAACAAAACTCCTACCACACTGCCTTCCTCTCCCTTTCAGCTATACTTGCATGAATACGAGCTTGCCCTTTGCTGAGATGCCAATAAATCACGCAGCCCTCCCAGCCTGTGTCTGAGACAGGTGCAGATAAACTGCAACAGAGGTAGCCTGTCCTTATCTGGGCACCAACCCAGCAACTAGATGGTTGGTTGAGAACGTACGTTTTATGTAACCTATACCTTGTTAAGCTTGTTAACTGAAAAGCATGAGAAAAGTTTCCTCTGAATAAATGCAGAAATGACTGCACTCATTTCTAAGTGCTTAAATTAAATGTGGGCAATGGAAAGAGGTCAATGATAATGGATTTATATTTGGTCTTCAATTTTTATAAAGCTTTAGAACCTATATCAGAGGCTCAGTTCTGTGTCTATTTTCTGATGTTAAGTGAAGTTTATAGTGATTCTCTGAATGTATAGAAAAGTTTCTTATAAAACTAGTAAGCACCTTGCTGCCCCAGCTACAAAGGCTTACGTTGCATAATCATTTTCCCTTTTGTTCCTATGTATAATGATAAGCAAATGAGATATTGTATGTAATAACAGTGACTACATTTATTGAGCATTTACTAAGGGCCAGGGAAGCGCTATGCTAAGTATGATACATGTATTATTTCATTCATTTGTTAAGAAAATCTTTTGAAGTAGATGTTATTCTGATAAACTCTATTTTATAGGGAGAAATCAGGATGTAGAGGTGTTAAGCAAATTACCTGAAATCATACAGGTCATAAATAGAAGAACTGGTACTGGAACGCCTATCTGCCTGGGACCCAGTGTGTGCTCTGAAGCGCTAAATTTACTGGTACATGGTATTCTTTATACTGTCATGGGTGTTTTAACTTGAAGAGATATATAAAGAGTTGTTCCACTTTTTTGCTCTTTAAAAATTCAGGCTGGGTAGATTGGATGTGCACTGCCCAGCACCTTAGGGCTCTGTGAAGTTTTTCCATTTGAACAGATGGGGGAGCTTGTAGGCAGCTAATATTTTAATTCTCAGTATTCTTAAACATAAACCTAAGGCTCAGTTATAAGCACAAATCTTAGCTTTGGTAAACTAGTCCCAGTAGCGACTCACCAGCCTACGGAGGCTATAAGTATGGAGGTGCTGCCAAGCTGAGCTGATAGTGTTCATCTGCAGGAAGGGAAGACACAGAGGCAACTCCGGGGACTGTGGTTTCTCAAGAAGTGAAGGAGGAATGGGTCTTTTAAGTGGTGTTTTGATTAAACAAAATATTGTCAGCTACTGAAGTATGGTGAAAATGTTCAAAGCCACAAAAAAGTCGAAACACTGGTATAATGAACACCTATATTATCAGTGCTGAGATTCACCAACTGTTAACATTTTGCTTCATTTATCTACCCACTATCCAATTCTGTATGCCTTTTTTTCCTTGTACTTCTTAAAAGTGAGTTTCAAACACCATGACACCTCACTTCTAAATACATTAGCACACATTTCTTTAAAAACAAAGATATTTTCCTATACAACAAAACCATAGTCACACCTGAGAAAATTAACAATAATTCTAAAATATCTTCTGATATCAAGTCCACGTTCAAATATGTCCATTTCTCCCATGAATGTCTTTTACAACTGTCCCCCCAGGAAAAAGATCTAATCAATTTCAAAAATTGCATTTGATTTCTATGTTTCTTTATTCTTTTGTAGGTTAGAACAGTTGCCTAATCTTTTTAATTAATTAATTTTTTAATGACATCAAACTTTTTAGGAGTCTAGGCCAATTGTCTCTTAGGATGTCCTGCATTCTGATGGGTTCCTTGTGTTACAGTTTAACTTACTATATAGATTAGTCAAAAAGTATCGCTACTATTCAAGGGTAAGTAAAAGCTAAACAATAGGTTTACATTGTGATCTTTTAATAAAGTTTTCTGTGCCTTTAGAAATGTCACAATGTGAATCTATCATTTCTCCACAAGCCCTCTATCTAGGTCTATACACTTCTGAAGGCGGTGTTACCATCTCTTTAACTCTTCCCCAAGAGACCACCTCCAGGACTGCATCCATTTATTGAACCCTTTCCACTGGTATTCCATCAATTCCAGGAGCTTTGTTTTTGTCCGATGTCTGCATTGCAGCTTGGACTTCTGTCTTTCATACTTTCAGTTCTTGATCATGTGCTACCTCCTGAAATGACTGAATGTCAACCAATTCTTTTTGGTACTTGTCATTACCCAACCTTTTGGTCCTTGTCTTACTCTATTGTTGTTGTTAGGTGCTATCAAGTCAGTACCAACTCATAGCAACCCTGTGCACAACAGAATGAAACACTGCCCACTCCCGGGCCAACCTCATACTCGGTGCTTTGTTTTGAGTCCTTTGCTGCTGCCATTGTGCCAATCCATCTCACTGGAGGTCTTCCTATTTTTCTCCAACCCTCCACTTTACTAAACATGATACCTATCCTTCTCCAGTGACTGGTCCCTCCTGACAATATGTCCGAAGTATGAGAGATGAATTCTGGCCATCCTAGCTTCCAAGGAGCACTCTGGCTGTACTTCTTCCAGCACAGATCTGTTTGTTCTTTTGGCAGTCCATGGCACTTTCAATATTCTCCTCTAACACCAAAACTCTCTGGTAGCATAGTGGTTACAAATCGGGCTGCGAACCTTAAGGTTAGTGGTTCGAAACTACCAGCCGCTCCGCGGGAGAAAGATGAGGCTTTCT
>NW_006408533.1:5375123-5380858 GCF_000296735.1 Chrysochloris asiatica | reverse complement strand
ATCAAGTCGGTACCAACTCATAGCAACCCTGTGCACAACAGAATGAAACACTGCCCACTCCCGGGCCAACCTCATACTCGGTGCTATGTTTTGAGTCCATTGCTGCTGCCATTGTGCCAATCCATCTCACTGGAGGTCTTCCTATTTTTCTCCAACCCTCCACTTTACTAAACATGATATCTATCCTTCTCCAGTGACTGGTCCCTCCTGACAATATGTCTGAAGTATGAGAGATGAATTCTGGCCATCCTAGCTTCCAAGGAGCACTCTGGCTGTACTTCTTCCAGGACAGATCTGTTTGTTCTTTTGGCAGTCCATGGCACTTTCAGTATTCTCCTCTAACACCAAAACCCTAATGATAAATTCTTCTGCAGTCTTCCTTATTCACTATCCAACTTTCGCATGCATATGAGGTTATTGAAAATACCATGGCTTGGGTCAGGTGCACCTTAGTCTTCAAATTAACATCTTTGCTCTTCAACACTTTAAAGAGGTCCTGTGCAGCAGATTTGCCCAATGCATCGTTTGATTTTTTCACTGTTGCTTCCATGAGTGTTGATGGATGATCCGAGCACAATGTCACCTGAAATAAAGCAAATACTAGGGTACAAGAGAGAGTCCTGGTGTAGCGCTGTGAGATAAGCACTAGACTGTTAACCACAAGTTCAGCGGTTCAAACCCAGCAGCCACTCTCAGAAACCCTAGATAGTCGTTATGTGTCACAACTGACTCAATGGCACTTAGCAACAAAAAAAGGGTGAAAGAAAAACAGAAAGAGATTTTATTACCTGCGCAGACAAGCAGCAATGCAGTCTTAGAACCAAAATACCACTGGGTTCCTCATGGGTCTTTCTACCCTTAAACTTCCAGGATTCTTCCTTCTGCCCTCTGACCGTAACGAAGGTCTGGCTATCAAGTCAACTTCTACCAGATATTCTCTAGGTACACCCTCTCTTGTAAAGTGGGTTCAAAGAGGATGGTGAGTCAGATAATGTGTTCCTTTCTGGAGATTCTTGGGCCAGGGGTCAGCTGGAAGTCACTGGTGTATGGACAATGTCTGTTCTCAAATCTGGTTTAAGCTGGAGGGACCCTGTAGTTACTGTTTGCAGAGGGTCTTATGATGGAATGCTGGTACTACTAGCAAGCTGGAAGAATTAGATAATAAAAGGGTGGGTAGTAAAGAACGATTCAGGCAGGGAGTAATTAATAAAAGGAAAGTGACCTAAAGGTGTCACAGTGACTTTGTATTTCTTCCATCCTGTTTTGAACTTCATGCATTATTCAATATTTTGCCTATAGAATCCTTTCTTATTGCAACTTGAGGCTTGAATTTTTTCTTCAGTTCTTTCAGCTTGAGAAATGTCAAGCAATTTCCTCCTTTGTGGTTTCCTAACTCCAGGTTTTGTTGTTGTTATTAAGTGCCGTCAAGTCGGTTCCTACTCATAGCAACCCTGTATAGAGTTTCCGAGGATCAACTAACTGGTGGGTTTGAAATGCTGACCTTGTGGTTCACAGCCCAGTACTGATCCTACAGCACCATGCCAGAAATCCAACTCCAGGTCTTAGCACGTTTTGTGTTAATACTTTCTCTTCTTGCATTGCCCTTTGAAGTCTTCTGTTAAACTCTTTTACTTCAACATTTCTCCATTTTGTTTGTGCCATTGAGTCTATTCCAACTCATACCAATGCTGCATAGGGTTTCCGAGGAGCGACTGATGAGTTTGAACTGCCAACCTTGTGAATCAAATGGCCTTGCAGTCCAGTGTTTATCCTATAGTGCCATACCAGGACTTGTAGAGAAGGACCTATTGCTTGGTGAATTAGTGGGTCAGTGAAAAAGAAGAAGACCCTTAACACGTTGGATTTATATAGTGGCTACAACTATGGGACAAACACCCCCAAAATTCTGAAGATGGTAAAGGAACAGGCCGTGTTTTGCTCTGTTGTAAAAGGGTCTGTATGATTTGAGACTGGCCTGATGGCACCTAATGATAACAACAAACCTCCCCTGAAGAATTTTGCACTCTCTGATTTCACCACATCAAAACAGCAGTTTTGGCAACCTCAAGTCACATTCCTTTTAAATGTTCTTTGACTCTGGGGAACAAAAAGAAGCCTGAAGGGGCAAGATCAAGACAATAGGGCAAATGGGGTAGGGTTTGCCAATGACATTCTCATAGGACAGCACTTGCTACCCTCAAAGAATGAGTAGAGGTACATTGTCTTTATGGGGGGCAAAAACCCTCAGTATAAATTTCCTGCTCTTTTTCTCACCAATAGTTTGGAATTTTCTTAAAACTTTCTCAAAAGATCATCCTGTGTCTTTTGAAGCATTCTTTCCAAATTATCCCTTTGGGGAAAAAAAACAGTCATGATAACCTTCTGAGCTGCCTGCCTGCCATGAACTTAACTGGACCAACAGATCTTCTTTGAAGTCACTGTCTTGATTGGGCCTTTTTTTTATTGGAGGCTCCTTAACAGAACTAAGACTAGTGCATTAATGAGAGAACTTGTCTGCAGCCATCCACTGATCACAAAGACATGTTTAAACATTCTGTTTGTAATAAACCCGGGCATGTATGAACTAGAACCCTATAAGCAAAACTTTTTTACTTACCCTAGTATAGTTTAACTTGTTCCTTTCCACTGCAAACTGACTAATCTAGAAACTAAGTTGAAGACTGTTGGCAATGATAAGACATATATAACATGTCCACTTTATTTTGCATAATGTCATGTGTCTTACTACTAGTGATGATAACTTGATCACTTTGCTAAAATGTATTTATAAAAGCACATTTTCCCTTCCAGTTAGTAAGAAATATGCAGACTATATTTTTTCATCATGAAGTATCTTATATTACAGTCCATTGATGTTCCCTTCCTCAATCATTTACTGTATTGTTTTTGTTGTTAAGTGCCCTCAACCCAGTTCCAATCCTGCATTAAGGTTTCATAGGAGCAGGTGATGGGTTTGAAATGCTGACTTGAAGTTAGCAATCCACTGTTTATCCTACAGTACCACACCAGGACTCCAATTTTTACATTGTTGTTGTTAAGTGCTGTCAAGTCAGTCCAACCCATAATGACCCTGTTTAGGATTTCCAAGGAGCAGCTGGTAAGCTTGAACCACAGACCTTGTTGTTCAAACCAATTTTGCAAGTCTAGTGCATTAACCAGTGCACACCAGGACTCTAGTTATTGCATTAGGGATTGTAAAACTTTTTTTCTTAATTCTGTCATTTATTCTATATTAGCAAACATCCTTCAGTAAGAAACTCTCTATTTTTCCTCTCTTATTTTTCCTTTCAGATTGAGGTGTTGTTTTTTGTTAAGTGCCGTTGAGTTGGTTCTAACTCATAGAGACCTTGTATAGGGTTTCCAAAGAGCAGCTAGTGAGTTTGAACTGACAACCTTGTGATTAGCAGTCCAGCCTATAGCACCACACCAGGACTCCTTATATTGTGGTAGGTTACCACTATGAACTTATTTCTAATTGTTATTGTTAGGTGCTGTTGAATCAGTATCGATTCATAGGGACTCTATGCACAATGGAAGGAAATACTGCCCAGTCCTGCACCAACCTCACAACTGTTTCTATGCTTGAGCCCATTGTTGCTGCCACTGTGCCAATCCATCTCATTAGGGTCCTTCCTCTTTTTCTCCGCCCCTCCACTTTACCAAACATGATATCCTTCTCCAGGGACTGGTCCCTCCTGATAATATGTCCAAAGTACGAGATACAGTCTGGTCATCCTGGCTTCTAAGGAGCATAAATTATAGACATCATCAATTTGGTGTGCATACATGTCCTATTGTGGACAGTGAAAAACTCTTTAAGCTCCTATGTTCTTATAGCATCATCCCATTAGTTTGAAACACATCTTTGGATTGCTGGCAAAAGAAATAATCATTCCTGCCCCAGACCTGGACTCAGCCTGTTCTTTTGAGCAGGATATATGACATACGTATGAAGATCTGGGCATCAGCTGGGCTTCTGACTATTGGGGTGTTTGTTATTCTAAATGATTTCATATGAATATTTCCAACTGAAATTTACAATTACTCTTTTGCCATTTTCCTTTTGCATTGAAATTTTTTTATTTCCAAATAATATCAATGTGTTGACTTATTTTCTTTATCCTAATATGATTTTTAAATTATAGTGACTGTATTACTACTGAAATAAATCAAAATGACCTTAAATCTTTGCCAGATATTTTCTTCTTTGATTACACACTATGAGGTATTTAAGTATTATGTTCAAAGTTGGATCCTGGTATGGTACTATAGGATAAGCACTGAACCAAAAGGTTGGTTTGAACTACAAGGTCAGCAGTTCAAACTCACCAGCCGCTTTGGAAACTATACAGGATCACTATGAGTTAGAACCGATTTGAGGGCACTTAGCAACAAGAACCATTTTTCTTAGTCTCTGGCTTATTATTTCTGTTTCTTTTTGAAAATGAAACCAAATAGGTACGACAAAAGTATATATATTGTTTCAGAGAGATCTCCCTACTCCACTATTTTTAAATAACTGAGTAGTCCAACATTGAGTGGATATACTTAATGTTCTTTCTAATGAGTTGTTTCTAATCCTTTACCATTGCATATAATACTGTAATGAATAGCCATGTGCATTATCTCTTTACATTTGTAAAGGATACATTCCTAGAAGTTGGGATGTTGAGTCAAAGAACAAGTGCGTAAGTTAGATATTGGCAAATTCTTCTGAAAAAGGTCATGCCATTTTGTTTCTAATACCAGCAGTGTACCAGTGGAACTCTACTCACTTCCTGTTTCACTTGGTGCCTTTCTGATACCCTTCTTACCAAGCTTTGCTCTTCATCTTTTAAGCTCCACTTCCTTTGGTCATATATTAGCTCTGTTTTTTCTCATTTTAGCCATTTTCCCTGAGTAATACTATGAATGGTTCATATAACACAAGCACATTGATAATTTCTACATGTATATTTGCAGTCCAGATAGTTCCCTAAAGCTTCAGATTCATCCTCGGCCTGCACAACAGTGTCTCATAGGTACTGACAGCATAACTTGCCCCAAACAGAGCTCATAACATAATCCTCTAAAACTGCTCCTAGAATAGTACCTCTGGTAACTTTCCTAGTCTTTTTCTCACCAGTATCAAAACCTGACACCTGCAAGGTGTCTTGTTTTCTCCCTTTCATTAACCCTTCAAGCAGCCAGTGTTACCTTCTGAACATTGCTGGGACACATTTCTCTTCTGCATCTCAACACTGCTTCCCTCTCTCAGGACATACTCAGCTCTCCTCTGGAACAGTGCAGTGGGTTTCTAGCTTATTCTCTTCCTCTGTTCCAATCCTTCTCAGAATCCTCTCAGCCTAACTGCTAAAGTTCACTGTAAGGAGCTCTTTATAAATTTCAAAGTTCTGCACTGCTTACAGCTTAGGATGTTGAACTAACTCTATATAATCCCTAAGATCAGCACTGGACTGTGAACCATAAGGTTGGCAGTTCAAAACCACTAGGTGTTTCTCAGAAAACATAAACAGGGGTCACTATGAGTCAGAACTGACTCAATGTTACTTATCAACAACAATTTAAAGAACAAACACTTGTCTAGATGGGCCTGGTAAAAAAGATGAGGATAAGATTCTTATGATTCAATAGTTAGTAACTTATTATGACTGATTGCGACTGTCACAATTGTAAAGGTAGAAGTTTTGTTACAAAAATGGGGGAGTAGTTCA
>NW_006408533.1:5358024-5374916 GCF_000296735.1 Chrysochloris asiatica | reverse complement strand
ATTATATATTCCTGAGTGTTTTTGTGTACATCCACCCCTGCGGAGTCCAACTCACGCGCGGTTATGGGACACGAGAGGAAACGCAGAGTCAGCGAAAATGAAAGCAATCGAGAGGTTCTCTTTCTCTGTCTGCCTGTTGTTCTGGCGCAGCTCAGCAAGTCTTTATTTTTATACATAAAACTACACAGTACATAATGAATTGACACTTTGATCTTTTCTTAAATCATTACACAGTTTATCACAACATTCTTGCACCTGGTCATTAGACAACTTTGACAAAAATATTTCTGTGATGTTCAAACTGACTTTCATCTCCTTTCCGAGTATGTGGTAAATTGTTTCTTCTTGTCTCTACTAAAAGATTAAGTCAGACTTTACACAAATCATTTCTACTTATCAGTCTCCTGATTACATTTTCTTAGTAACATAAGTTTCTATTAATTATCAATGCTCGCACTACCTTATTATTTCTAGTAACTAATTATCAATCTTCTATCCTACATAATGTACTATTATTTTCATAATAAAAAGTATTACTAACATCTACTTATTTATTTTTCTAAAGTATTCATTAATTTGCTTGGAAACTATGTGGCATAAAGCCCAACCTGGCTAATTGCTGCAGGAAATGTAGATTATCAGGTTAAAAGTACCCTTCACTTAAGTTCATTATTTTCTGCTTATTTAGCAGGTCCTTGTATGTAGGGGTTTGTGAATTCTGGCTGGTGACTGATTGTGGTGAGGTCTATAGGGGTAGGTCAGCTTGACTTTAATTTGCTACCTGCTTTTGTGGTCTCACAAATGCAGTTACTTTGTACTTAGGTTTTCTGTGAATGGGAGTGGCACATACAATTTCCTTTGTATTTAGTCCATGGAAGCTGAAAGCAATTATTGCTAAGCCAGTTTTTCCTAAGGTTTGTAGAACTCATAGTGAAAGGCTGTGAATATGGCCATATTATATATTTTTACAAGTAAATTCAAAGTTACCCTAAAGAGAAGATAGAAAGCGACTTCTGAGAGTTATCTGCCTTGCATGATAATCTCTCTATCTGTTGGAACTGTGTCAAGCAACAGAAGTTAAGCTGTTTTCTACATTCAAATCGCTCCCAGTACCCCACCCCACCCCAAAACAACAACAACAACAGAGGGAATAGAAGAAAATAACCAGCAGGGTCACCCATGGTGGATAGGTTTCAAATACTGTTGAGTATAATGATTCATGGAGGAGATTGTAATCATTTCAGTGAAACGATGGTGTAAAACTGATGTTCTCCCATGTAACTATCACTCAATTCACAAGAAAAACGTTTAAAATAATAATAGTAATTAAACAGTAAAACTAATGTCAGTTTCATCATCTCCATTGTGTGTGGAAGAAACCATTGGTAGCAGTTTATAATGGAAAGCTGTGTTCGCAGGATGATTTCTAAAATGGCCCTTCCCCACTGTCAGTATCTTACAGAGGAAGCAATGTTTATTTAAATAAAAAGTCAGCAGTGTGCTATTATGACAAGTTTTTTTACTTAATACTTACTAATAGAGGATTGGAGCCCTGGTGTGGCGCTTTGGGTTAATGCACCAGACTGTAAAGCCGTTTGAACTGCAAGGTCGGTGGTTCAAGCTTACCAGCTAGCTGCTCCTCAGAAACCCTATACAGAGTCGCTATGGGTCGGAACTGACTCGACTCGACGACATTTAACAACAACAATAGAGGATTAAGAACAAACATCCTTTATAAGAAGTGAGATAGAAACATTTTCTGCTTCAATTAAGCTGGTTAATGATTCAAACTACAAAAATAATAGTAATAATAATAATGACACTAACTTAAGGATGAATAGAAAAGACAGAGTCAACCAGACCGTTGGAAGAGATGAATTGTCATCTAACTTCTTGTTTATTACATTGGTGGTGGTGGTTGTGTGCGGTGGAGTTGGTTCCAACTCATGGCGATCCTGTACAGAGTTTCTGAGGCTATAAATCTTTTTGGGAGCAGAAAGACTCATCTTTCTTCAGTGGAACGGCTGGTAGTTTCAAACTGCTGACCTTTGAGGTTAGTAGCCTGACTCATAACCACTACGCTACTAAAGCTCCTTATTTATTACACTGTTGTTGTTGTTAAGTGCCGTCGAGTCAGTTCCGACACATAGCGACCCTGTATAGGGTTTCTGAGGAGCCACTGGTGAGCTTGAACTGCTGACCTTACAGTTCAAATCACCTTTGCAGTCCAGCGCGTTAACCCACAGTGTTACACCAGAACTAGATTTATTACACGAGGTGTGTTTAAATGGATAATTACACTGTCATAAACAATCACTGCAGCACTCTAGTGGCATTAGTTTCATTTGTCTATACCATAAAATCCTCAAGGTTTATATTCTCTGCTCACTCAAGGAAGAAAAAGAGAATACTGGAAGGTTTTTAAATAGAAGACCATATAGCAATTCATGTATAAAAAGGTTCAGGGTTTTATGGGCTAAAGTTTCTTGTTCAAGTTATTACTTTTATACCAACAACTAAATCTGACTGGAGGTAATAGATTTTCCAAATGGGAGGACAAAGGAAAAAGACAATTGTTCTATTACAATTTGAATCAGAACAAAATCAAAACATTTTCCTGCTAAGTAACAAGAAAAGGTGAATTTCAAAACACATATACTTTTTTTATATATAAAGAACAACAAACTAGAAATCAGTTTTAATTTCAATAAAATATTCTGTGATTTCCTCCTAATTAATTCTAATGGTCCTAATAAATGGGAGTCTGACCAAGAAGGATTCTCTATGTTGTTGTTGTTAAACACCATCTAGTAGGGTCGGAACCTACTCAATGGCACTTAACTACAAGTAGGTTCTGACTCATATTTATTCCGTATAGTGTTTCCAAGGAGCCACTGGTGGGTTTGAACTGCCATCCTTGCATTTGAGTGCTTTTCCTACAGAGCCACACCAGAACTTCTCTGTGGTGCAATCATATAGCACACTCAACTTTGCTGTTTCTACCCTTTCTTGGATGTAAAAAAGAAAAAATGTGAAAAACTAATAGAGTCACACTACAGAATTGATTTCCTGACACATATGCCCTCCAAAATTTGTAGATCCCTGGAGAGGAATTGGACTATACTTATTCTTTATTGTTAGGTGTCATTGAGTCAGTTCGGACTTTTAGCAGACCCTATGTACAACAGGGAGTCCTGGTGTGGCGCTGTGAGTTAATGTGTCAGACTGCAAAGCCGTTTGAACTGCAAGTTCAGCAGTTCAAGCTCACCTGCTGCTCCTTGGAAACCCTATACAGGGTCGCTATGGGTCGGAATCAACTTGACAGTACTTGACAACAACAACATGCACAACAGAAGCACCGTGGTGCCCTGTGCCATCCTCACAATCACTGCTGTGTTTGCGTCCATCTCCCTAAGAATCTTCCTCTTTTACGCTGACTCTCTACTCTACTAAGCTTGATACACTTCTCCTGGGACTTTGTCCTCCTGATGACATATACAAAGTGCATGAGATCAAGTCTCACTCTCCTCATTTCTAAGGAGCATCCTGGTTGTACTTCTTCTAAGACAGATTTACTAAATTTTTTTTGGCAGCATCATAATTCAAAAGTAGCAGTTCTTTTCTGTTTCCTCATTCACTGTTCAGCTTTGGCGTGCATATGAGGCAATTGAAAGTATCATATTTGGGTCAGGCACACCCTAGTTCTCAAAGTGACATCTCTGCTTTTTAACATTTTAAAAAGGTATTTTGCAGCAGATTTGCCCAAGTACAAGTTTTGCTGGGTTTTTGTTTTGCGTTTTTTTGAAACTGATTCTCCATGGATATTGATTGTGAATCCCAAGTCAAATGGAACTCTTGACAACTTCAGTATTCTCTCTGTTTATCATGTTGCTTATTGTGAATATTTTTGTTTTCTTTGTAATTCTCTTTGTAATTCTTTGTTTGGAGGTGTACTGGAGGCTGTAGCCATTGATTTGCATCAACATGCACAAGTATTTCAAGTCCTCTTCACTTTTCAGCAAGGAGAGTTGCATCATCTGCAGTTTTCAGGTTGCTAATAACTTCTTCCAGTCCTGATGTTGTGTTCATCTTCATACAGTCCAGCTTCTTGGATTTTTGCCCAGCATACTTGTTGTTGTTGTTGTTGTTAGGTGCCATTGAGTCGGTACTGACTCACTGGGACTCTGTGCACAACAGAACAAAACACCACCCGATTCTGGACCAACCTCACAATTGTTGTAACACTTGAGCCCATTGATGCTGCCACTTTGCCAGTCCATCTCTCTGGGGGTCTTCCTCTTTTTCTCTGACCCTCCACATTCCAAAACATGATATCTATCTCCAGCAATTGATCCCTCCTGACATTATGTCCGAAGTATGACAGACAAAGTTTGGCCATCCTGGCCTCCAAGGAGCACTCTGGCTGCACTTCTTCTAACACAGATCTGTTGTTTTTTTTGGCAACCCATGACACTTTCAATATTCTCCTCCAACACCATAACTCAAAAGCATCAATTCTTCTACAGTCTTCCTTATTCACTGTCCAGCATACTTAGTACTTTCCAAATGGGAAATAAGCAAACAAATGAGCAATGCTCCCCAAAAAAGCCACCCAAAATGCAAAAAAGAGAAGAGGTTGGGGTTGTGCAGATAACCAACAATTGAAAATCATTGATAGATTAATACTGAGAAAATGGTGTGACTTAGAGACACTTCAGAGTGTTTACATTTGATATCTGCTACCTGAATGAGAGACTTGCCACATGCCACACATCTATTTCCTGATTATGCAGAGGAACCACTGACAAAGACATGTTGTTATTATTAAGCGCTGCCATTGAGTGAGATTCAACTCATAGCGACCTCGTATAGATTTCTGAGAACCACCTTGTGGTAGTCGCAGTCTAGTGCTGATCCTTCTCCTTTGATTACACTCAACAAGGTTCTATAGTTTTAAGTACATAAGTATGTTGGACATATATTTTTTTTTTCTAATTTGTCCTGAACGTTTTATGATTGATTTTTAGTGCCATTTAAAACTTATGTTTTTATAGTTTCATCTTCCAGCTTCCATTGCTGACGTTTGTTGATAAAATTGATTTTGTGTATAGCCATATCTTGGAGATATTGCAAGTTTGGTTCCAGACTGCAATGAAACAAATAATGGAATTTTTTTTAAATCATAAATAAGATGCAACTGTGGCCCAAAGTTCTAATCTTGATGCTTATTTCCCTCTTATATTTATTATGAGAGGTTTTCATCCTGTAGTTTCTGGGTACCTCTTTGTAGAAAACTACCTGATATTTTCCTCTAACCACTTTCCTGAGTCAGTATCTGCCTCCTCCACGATGTCTTACAGGTATTTTAAACTTAACCAAGGTTCAACTGAGGTTTCCGTCCCATCTGCATCATTAAACCAAACCTGTTGTCATGTCAATTCTGACTCATTTCAACCCTAAAGGACAGAGTAGAATGCCCCATAGGGTGGACTTCAGGTGTGGTACTGTAGGATCAACACTGAACTATGAACCACAAGGTTGGCAGTTCAAACCCACCAGCTGCTCCTGGGAAACCCTATATACAAGATCACTATGAGTCAGAACTGACTTGACGCATTTGTTGTTGTTGTTGTCAGGTGCCATCGAGTCGGAACCGACTCATAGAGACCCCATGCACAGCAGAACGAAACAATGTCCGATCCTGGGCCAACCTCACTACCGCTGCCACACTTGAGTCCATCAATGATGCCACCTGGCCAATTCATCTCGTTAGAGGTCTTCCTCTTTTTCTCCGACCCTCCACCTTACCCAGCATGACATCCTTCTCCAACGATTGTTCCCTCGGACAATATGTCCAAAGTATGAGAGACGAAGCTTAGCCATCTTGGCCTCCAAGGAGCACTCTGGCTGCACTTCTTCCAGAACATACCTCCAGAGCACTTAGCATATTCTTTTATTCAGAATAAACACCTGTTAAAGTATTGCTGAGGTGCTCTGGTGGCATAGTCACTAAGGGCTCAGTTGCTAATCCAAATATCAGCAATTGAACCCACCAGTCACTCCATGGGAGAAAGTTGGACAGTCTGCTTCTTAAAGATTGCTGTTGTTGTTCGGTGCCATCAAGACAATTGAAACACATAGTGAGCCTGTAGGACGAAGTAGAACTTCCCATAGTGTTTCCTAGGCTATAAGCTTTATGGGAACAGATCACCAGATCTTCTCTTCCACAGAGATGCTGACCTTTCAGTTAGCAGCTGAACACTCAACCCTTCGCTCACCCCACCCCACCCTGGGTTCCTTCCATAAAGATTGTTGTTGTTGTTGTTGTGTGTGCCATTGAGTCAGTTCCAACTCATAGTGACTCTGTATAGGGTTTTCAAGGAGCATCTGATGGATTTGAATCACCAGCCTTTCAGTTAGCAGTCTGGTGCTTATCCTACAGGGCCACACCAGGACTTCTCCATAAAGACTGCAGCCTTAGAAACCAGGTGGGGCAGCTCTACTCTGTCCTCTACCTCCACTATGAATTGACATCAGCTCCACAGCGTGGGTTTGGGTTTTGGTGTAAAGTATTTCTGCAGGATCCAAAAATCTCCAGTCTTGAGGTCAATCTGAAAATCCTGTGGTTTGAAGTCTACCGTTGTGAGATCCTTTACCAAAGCGATATTTTCTGAGTGGTTCAAGTTACATATTTAAGTTCATAAACGTTTGAAAACTGAACTGAACACTCAAAATACATTTGTAGACAAGAGAAAGAAGCAAGTGTTAATGCATCTGTCTCTTGTTGTTAGGTGCCGCCGAGTGAGCTCCAACTCATTGTTTGTTATGTACTGTCAAATGGTTTCCGGACTCATAGTGACCCTGTGTAGGGTTTCCAAGGATCAGCTGGTGAATTTGAACCACTGATCTTATGGTTCAAATGAACTAATGACAAGGTTGATGGTTAAGCCCACCAGCTGTTCCTTGGACACCCTGAACAGTAGACATTTAACAACTACAACACAGAGTTTTAGAGGAGTAGCTGGTGGGTCTGAACTACCGACCACATTGTAGTTAGTAGTCCAGTGTTTATCCTACAGTACCACACCAGGACACTGAACTGAATTAATTCCCTTTGACTCCAGATTATTAATTCAAACTCAAAGTATGTAACAGTCTAATTATATAACTGTCTGACCATCCCTATTTTTGCTTTGTTACTAAGTACTGTAGAGTCAGTTCCGACCCCATAATGAACCGTCTCTTTAGTCACAAAACCATTTTGGAATGAAGTAAGAAATAATCAGCAATTTAATTTTTCACCTCAGAATCATAAAAGATAACTTGTTATTGTTGTTTTTGTTGTTGTTAAGTGCCTTCATATAGGTTCAGACTCATAGGGATCCTATCCTATACAGGGTTTCCAAGGAGCAACTGGTGGGTTTGAACTGCCAACCTTACAGTTAGCAGTCCAGTACTTACCCTACAACACCACACCTCTTTCACAAAGTGGTGTGGATATGCACATATACATACACATGTGCTCACATGACACACAAATGTGCATATGCACAAACCACTCACACCACAGCCATCCCTGAAAAATGGCGAAGTGGTGCTCCAGAGAAATTCTGACAGTGGTGAGAATTCAACACCACTGTGAACCACAAAGTCAGCAGTTCAAACCCACCAGCCACTCCTCAGAAATCCTAAACAGGGTTGCTATGAGTTGGAATGGACTTGATAGCACTTAACAAAAACAATTATTATGACAGTAATCAATGTTATGCGATTATTGTTATTTAAAGCCTAGATTCACTACCTGACGTTCTGCAATAAAGTTATAAACAATGAATACAGATTTTAAAAATACCAAGAAATAAAGGTGATCGTTTTCTGAAACATCTGAAGATCCCTGTTTCTAGATAGCTCTCGGTAGGGGCTGAAACGCAATCTATAACTCTTCTGGAAACAAAAGTAGTGAGATAACATGTCTCAACTCTATATACTAGCACATGGCCTTATTAGCCATCTGTCACAGACACAGAATGACTTCCACCAACAGTTTACATCAAATCATTTTCTAGACAAAGAAACTGAGGCTTGACAGAGAATGAGGCATCGGTGGTAGAGGGAATGCTTAGCTGCCAGTAATTCACTTAGCCCCTGGCTTCCTGCACCCTCATCCTTTTTCTTCTCAGTGTTTCAGGGCATTGTTTCTCTGCTTTGCACTAAGTTGGTTTGAGGTAGGCACCCAAGGTTTGATTGATACAGCAATTTGCATCTCAAGGCATTGCTCCATAAATACAGTGCAATGAAAGGCTACTCTCTCACAAGCCAATTTCCCCCTCTGGGCTGACTTTAGAAGCTCATTGATGTCACTTCCTTCCTCAGTCAGCAAGTGAATTTTCTTTAATTCTTAAGACCAGCTGTCCATGCTGTCAACAGAAAGTTATTAAAATTCCTTTAAAGTGAATAAAAATAGCCTAAAAGCAAATGTACTTGGAAACAGGAAAGAATCAGTATGCAAAGTCCACAAACCTCTGAGCAAAATAATGTTGTTCCAACCAGAGATTTCAAACATTGTATATTCAAGACGTTCGGAAAAATAATTAAAAGATGCTAAACCACAGACTCCTTAATCTTTTATTAGCAAAGGCTTATGCAGCTAAAATGTAGCCCCCTACTTTTCATTCCTCTTTCTCAACTATGATTAGAATCAATTTGGGGATGACTTAGGTATTCCTTCAGTGGGATTCCCACCTTTCTTCTGGAACCAACCAGGGAACATTTACATGTCCATCTGACTAAGACCATCCACAAGCAAGAGAAGAAAAATGAGATCATTAGCCGGAATCATCATCACTAAGTTCCCAAAATCATTGTATAATTATATATTGTAACATATTAGAGTTTTAACAGCTCAAGGGGAAAGTATTTTTTTCTCATATTTAGATCGCTAAAACTCCCAGAAATGGTCTTCCTGGCTCCTGATTTTGCCTGACCTTTGTAATTGGAAGACTGCACTGTAACTTTTTTAATCAGCTCTTACCTTATCTTTAGGGTCCCCCAGCTACTGGGCTCCTAGCATGTTGAATCACATGTGACTGTGCCTAACTCCCTCCAGAGCCGACATATGTTCCCTGCTGCTTTCATCACCAGCATTTACCTGATTCTTCCCTATTTAGAAAGCCACCACGAAGCCTGGACTCACTCTGATCTTTTGACAAGAAAACTCATATCTAGCCTATGTTTTCATCCCACGACTCAGCAACAGTTTGTGTCTTGGATTCCTATATGTAAGTTGGGCTCTCAGGTTCTGCCCCGCTTGTCACCACCCATGGTCCCCAAATTACACATACTGCTCAATGAAATTTTTAAAAGTCTCTATCCACTGTAGAGGAGACAAGAACCCTGAGTTTAGCAAACTGTGGTTTAGAGAACCGCCACCCATTGTCATACTGTGGTAGCTTACATGTTTCTATGATGCTGTAAGCTATGTCTCCAGTATTTGAAATATCAGCAGTCACTTATTCTGGACAGGTTTTAGCAATGCTTCCAGACTAAATCAGACCACAAAGAAAGGCCTGGTGAGGCTGCAATTTACCTCCAAAAGTTAACCAGTGGAAACTCTGTGTATCACACAGAACATCATCCCAAATAGTGCTGGAAGATGAGTCCCTTAGGTTGGAAAGTGACCACAGCAACGGGTTTGAGTGTACCAGTGATCATCACAATGACAGGGGTGGGGACAGTGTTTTAGTCTGTTGTATATGGATGCTATCACCATAAGTTGGCGCCAGCTTAATGCTAACCAGCAACAACAATTGAGTGAAACAAAATGGTGACCATTTGGGTAGATTTGAACTATAATACTGTTGATCTTCAGGATCAAAGTATAAATCATGATCTTTTGAGTTTTCTGGAATTAACTCTTAGTTCATCACTTCAATTCCCACCATTTCAAACATTTCTGTGCTCCTGATTCAGAACTTTGATGATACAGCTATTATACAAAACTGATCAAAGAAATTTTGACATAATCATTTTTAAGATATTTTTTAAATTCTTGGAAAAACAACTGGGAGCCAATACAAAAAGGGTTGGTTTCACAAGACCATGTAGTTGTTATAGCCCACAGTTCATCAATAGTTAGTTAATTACAGATCGCAAGAAGTCCTTCTGAAGATTTTATAACCCATGGACCTTTCCTTTCATGAAAGACTCTGATCCAGAAGCAGCTGCCCTTGGAGGCCAATACGTGTCTCCAGACACAAAAAGTGTTACAATCATTCAATAAATATGTATTGAACACCTCAAATGTGCCAACACTGGTCTGGGTGCTGAGGATACAACAAGAAGTACGAAGGACGTACTTAGAGACTTTCAATTATAAAATAGAAGATAAGCAAAGAAGCAAACAGACATATAAATAAAATAATTACAAGTTGTGACAAGTGCTATGAGACAAGCAAATGATGAACCGAGATCAAGAGTCACAAAAGGAAAACTTGAAAAATGTAATGAATGTCACTTACTGAACTGTACATATTGAAATTGTTGAATTGCTGCATATTCTGCTGTGTGTATTCTCACCAACAACAGCCGAACTAAAAGAATCACAAGAGGATAGGGATGATTAAGGAAGAGACTTTGAGATCTGAATATTAAACTTGTTTGTTGTTGTTGTTTATGTGCCGTGGAGTCAGTTCCAACTCATAGTGACCCTGGATAGGGTTTCTGAGACTGTAAATCTTTACAGGAGCAGAAAGCCATATCTTTCTTCCACAGAAGAACAACTGGTAGTTTTGAACTGCTGACCTTGAAGTTAGCAGCCCGACTCACAACCACTATGCTACCACAAAGTTCTACAAAATACAGAAGAGCCAGATCTGCAAAATGGGGGAGATAGGTGTGTGCAAAGGACCAGATGTTAAAATGGACCAGAAATGAACATGAGACCCAACTGATTGGAAGTTAGGGAGGGAAAGGGAAGAGACAGCAAGGTAAGGTTGGAGACATGTGCAATGAGCAGATGGTCCAAGGTGTGTATGCTGTAGTAAGGGATTTGGAGAGAATAAGAGAGGAAACAGTGAAACCTCCACTCAACTTCTCACAATTTACCCAAACAGACCCTATTCTCACCTGCCAATCTAGGAATGCCAGTCTATCATTCTTTGTCTGAAAAATTTCTATTGATTTCAATCGAGCCCTCAAAATCTGTAGAGAGATAGATATTGTTAACTCTTTATCACAGATGGACAAATGGGCCAGACTATCAAATTGTTGTTGTTAAATGTCGTTGAGTCAGTTCCGACTCATAGTGACCCTTCATAGGGTTTTCAAGGAGCAGCTGATGGGTTTGAACTGCTGACCTTATGATTAACAGTCCAATGCTTATCCTGCAGCACCACAACAGTACTCCAGTTAGTAACTGACCCAAAATCTGGGAAATGCAGAACTATCATTGGGAACCAGATTTTCATCTGCACTGTTTTCTAGAGTCTAGTAAACTGCTACATTATTAAATTAGGGCTATTAGACTGGCTCTTATTTTCTTGGAGAATTCCTTAAGATTTACTTTGGTCTCAAAGGAAACAAAAGTAAGTTTTTGTAGTGTTGCTGTTGTCTCTGTCATCGCCTCCAGTCTAAGAGGTCCTTTCAAAATGCAAATCTGCCATGCCATTCCAGCTTCCCTGCCCGCACCCCTGCCTAAATCCCATTGGAAGCTGGCTTTCCACTGCTCTTCTGCTCATAAATCTCCTGAAAATGGAGACGTACTTGTGTGTGTGTTTCCTGCCTGCACCGTGCACCCCTCCATTTTTCCTTCCAGCCACTCTGACTCCTTTCAGTGCCTTGGACTCACTATCCTCCCTCCAGCCACAAAGCCTTTGCTCACGCTGTTTATTCCTTCATCCTGAATGCCCTTCTTAGTCTTCTTGACTAAAGTAACTTCTTTACCATCCTTCAAATTTTACTCAATTATCATTTTCTTGAAGAGTCAAAATTGAAAATAGATGATCAAATGACCTAACTGTTCCCATAATCTGTATTGCCTCTTCTTTAAATAGTCTGCATAGTCTGATCAAGGGACTCTAAATATTAAAATATGTATGATTGTGCATTTGATTGGTTATTGAGATTTTTTTCATTGATAAACTGGTTCTTATTATCTAAAGATGCCAATTGGCCCCAGGTTATGACAATGGCGTGACTGAATTGTCCACAGTTACCCATTTTTTTCTATGCCCCTTATGCCTCTACTGTATTCTGCATAGACCTAGCCCACTACTGGACCCTTAGCAAAACTTCAAAATGTACTTGCTCCAATTGATTTATTAACTAACAACTATCGCTTATTTGTTACACAACTTTTGGGGGAAATAATTAGACAGTTACGTCAACAAATAAGTATATATGTACCATATGACTTGGTGATGCCGTGGGTTAACCATTGGCTTGCTAACCCCAAGGCAGCAATTTGAATTCACCAGCTGCTCCACAGGGGAAAAGAGAAGGCTTTCTGTTCCCGTAGAGATTTATAGCCTCAGAAACCTTATAAAACGTTCGCTGCTATGAGTGGATTTGGTTTGGATTTACCATATGACCCATCAATTACACTCCTGGCCACTACCCCAGAGATGAAAAGATTAAAAGTTCACACAAAAATCTGTACATTCATGTTTATATCAGCTTTATTTATTCAAATAGACAAAACATAGAAATAACCCAGATGTCCTTCAGTGGTTGAATGACTAACCAAACTGATATAGCCATACCATGGCCTAGTACTCAGCAATAAAAAGAACTGACTACTGGTGCCCACAAGCTGAATGGATCTCCAGAAAAATCTATAGAGTGAAAAAAGCTGATTTCCAAAGGTCACATAACATATGATTCCATTTATATGGTATTCTTGAAATGACAAAATGATAAATATAGAGAACAAATTAGTGATGATCAGGGCTTAGGAGGAGGTAAGGGTTGGGGAAAGGTATGCTTTTAAAGGGCAATGTAAGAGATCCTTCTGATAATGGAATGTTCCGCATCTTGGTTCTATCATGTCAATGTTCTGGTTGTGATACTACTGTACTATAATTTTGCAAGAAGTTATCATTGGAGAAAATTGGATAAAGTGTACGTGAGATCTCTGTATTATTTCTTACGGATCTGCATTTATCTAAATAAGTTCAATTTTAAAATAACAGAAAAGGGTATGTTAACTAAAATGTAAAGACCTGGCAATCTGCTTCCAAAACATCAGTCACTGAAAATCTTATGGAGTGCATTTCAATGTATGCCATGTACATGGATGGAATCACGTGTAGTGGAAATGACTTGAAGGCTACTGGTACTGGTACTCGTATTGGTGTCACTCTGAGGCATTTGCAACCACATTACAACTGGTGCCACAACAGTTCTTCTTTACTAGCTTTCCTAGTGGCTTGCTGGTGATTGATATATTATCACTCAGGATGTTGCAGTCCTGGTGTGGTGCTGTGGGTTAATCCTGGACTGCAATGTTGGTTTGACCTGCAAGGTTGGTGGTTCAAGATCACCAGCTGCTCCTTGGAAACCCTGTACAGGGTTGCTATGGGTCGGAACCAACTCAACGGCACTTAACAACTATTAAGGATTTTATTACCTTCTCTTTAGGTCTGAGGTTTATTATTTTAGAAACTTTATCCTATGCCTCTCTGTTGCTTTTCATGCATGACTTCGACCCAGATACTATTTATAAAATGGTTGGCTTTTACTTTATATCTAGCAGTGACATCACAACAAACAAATAATGATGTTTTCATCATCTTCACAGGTGAGGAAAGTTTAAAAAGTAGCACGTCTGATGGAAAGAGAAAGGCCAGGAGGCTGGCCTCCAGAATGTGTCCTTTGGTTGTTTACATGATTACATATACCTGCATGGTTTTTTGTTTGTTTTATACATTAAAAAAAAAGGGGGGGGGAGTTCTTGACAAAAGAAACAATCAATAATGGCTTTGGAAGGAGAAGGAAATGATTCATGATCTAGAGGGTAGACACACGTTGACATGGGTGACGGGGCAAGCAACTGGAGGGAGGATGATGGGAGTGGTGGGAAATGCAGGGAGGAATACAGTGTTAAAGTGAATGGAGGTAAATGCTGTTAACTGTTGGTGCATATAGGGCATTGCAACCATATAATAAAGGAGCGCTGGTAGCATAGTGGTTATGAATCGGGCTGCTAATCGCAAAGTCGGCAGTTCGAAACTACCAGCTGTTCTGCAGTAGAAAATGAGGCTTTCTGCTCTGGTAAAGATTTGCAGCCTAGGAAACCCTGTGCAGGGTCACTATGAGTTGGAACTGACTCCACAGTACTTAACAACAGCAACAACAATGAGGTAAAGTATATAATTTGTGGAATGTAAAACTGATGACCTTCACTCAATCCACTGTAAAAAGTTTTAAAAAACAACAGCGAAGTAGCACATCTGTCAACTGCCACCTCCAAGCCTCCTTTTCCAGTCCTCAAGGTTCCCTGAGCCCAATGTTAGTGTTATACTTGAACTAGTGGTTGTTGTTTAGAAACCTGTAACAGGCTGTTGTTCGAATTTCTCTGCAGTCCTTTTCATCTCTTCACCGTTTTTCTGCCAAACTTTAATACATTCTTCTGATATCACATTTCCTAGATTTCTGTTCCATTTTCTGTTATCTTTGTTTAATGTGGTTTGTTTAGGTTTTGTTTTGTTTTTAAATTCCAATTATTAGAGTGACTGAAAGTGTCTATTTTGTAATACAAATCTTTTCCCAGAGAGCCCATGACAATTATTGGTGTTTGAGAACAGAGCAGGATCGGTGCTGTATTTTGCTCATTCTCATACTTTAATGTTAAATTTCGTTTTTTGCTTTCTCTTTCAGTGACTAGACATAAAAACCCAGAACACATCATCAACCAGGTATGTCCGCACTTTTCAAAAACTTTCATATAGAATTTTGCTTCAGATGTTAATAATTAAGCATCTGTAAATACAATGAAGCAAAGGGCAATGCTAGTAAGTGAATGTGAACAATATACATGTTGTTGGCTCTAAGAACAAATAAATTGGTGGCATGTGGATGAATGTTCATTTTCATGGTCTCTCCCCTTCCCATTCCTACCCTCCACTTCACTTAGCCCAAGTATGGAAACAGCAGAGACGCGAAACCTGTATGTCCTGACTTGTAAGCATCCCTCTGGCCATATCATGGCCTCTGCAGTGAAACTGTCATGGCTGCAGATGGGTACTTTATCCAGTTTCCTCTTAACTGAGGTGACTCTCCTCTGTAATTTTCCTCAATGTTAATGCTCATAGCTGTGGGAAGGAATGAAGTCATTCCTTCCCACACAGTAAGAGCTGAACCCCAAGTAGTGGAAACTTTTCATTATGATCTTTCATTTCTACTCACAAGCAACTTAACGCCTTCCTGTCAGTTCCATTACTTTGCTATCCAGCCTATAATCTTGTTTATATTTATATTTATAATTACAGAAGATAGTGTCATTTTATTTAACTGATTATGCTGTTTGTAATACTCAGTCATCCGTACAAATCAATGACATGATCCACACTTACTCTTTCAATAGATCCCGTCTATCTAGTGTCTCCTCAATTTATCATTTCCGGCATAGTAAACCATGTGGTTGTCAGATTCAAAATGGCCAATACCAGTCCATTTCAGTTCACTAATGCCTAAGATATTGATGTTTATGTGTTCCATTTCATTTTTAACAATTTCCAGTTTTCCTAGATTCATATTTCATACATTCCATGTTCCGATTATTAATGGATATTTACAGCTGTTCCTCTTCATTTTGAGTTGTGCCCCATTAGCAAAAGAAGGTCCTGCGGGCTTTACTCCCACAGGTTTTTACTCCATTCGTGTCATCACAATCAACTCTACTTAGAGGAGGCAGCTCTTCCCCAGTCGTATTTTGAGTGCCTTCCAACCTGAGGGGCTCATTTTCCTGCACTGTATCTGACAGTGTTTCTCTGCTATTCATAAGGTTTCCAATGACTAAAGATTCAGAAGTAGTTCGTCACTCCTTCTTCCTAGTCTGTCTTTGTTTGGAAGCTCATCTGAAACCTGTCCACCATGAGTGACCCTCCTAGTATTTAAAATACCTGTGGCATAGCTTTCAGAATCATAGCAACTCACAAGCCACCACAGTATGACAAACTGACAGATGATTGGAATGCAAAGTTGGGAACAAAGGGGAATGGAATGATCAGTAGTTGGAAAATATGGCCTTGGTGATAGAAATGATACTGGAGAATACATGATAGAATTCTGAAAAATCAATGATTTCTTCATTTCAAATACCTTCTTTAGACAGCATAAGAAACGAATATACACATGGATCTCACCAGATGGGATACACAGATGTCAAATTGATTATATCTGTGGAAAGAGACAATGGAAAAACTCTATATCATCAGTCAAAACAAGGTCAGGGGCAGATTGTGGACCAGATCATCAATTGCTCATATACAAATTCAAACTGAAGCTGGAGAAAATGAAAACAAGTACATGAGAGCCAAAATATGACCTTGAATATATCCAAACTAAATTTAGAGATCATTTGAAGAAAATATTTGATCCATTAAACACTGAAGACCAAAGACCAGAAGAGTGTGGGATGATGCATACAGCAAGAAAGCAAAAGTCATTAAGACAAGAAATAAGCAAAGAATCAAAATGGATGTCAGAAGAGACACTGACATAGAGATGCTAAAGCAAATGGAAAAAATGAGGAGGTACAAGAGCTGAACCAAAAATTTCAATGGTCAGCTTGAGAAGATATAAAGTCAAATATTACAACAAAATGTGCAAAGATCTGGAGTCAGAAAACCAAAAAGGAAGAACACGCTCAGCATTTCTCAAGCTGGGGGAACTAA
>NW_006408533.1:5351256-5356704 GCF_000296735.1 Chrysochloris asiatica | reverse complement strand
GTTGGAAGAAGTGCAGCCAGAGTGCTCCTTGGAGGCCAGGATATGTCTCTCATACTCAGACATATTGTCAGGAGGGACCAATCACTGGAGAAGGATATCATGTCTGGTAAGGTAAAGGGTCAGAGAAAAAGAGGAAGACTCCCCAGCGAGATGGACTGGCAAAGTGGCAGCATCAGTGGGCTCAAGCGTGGCAATAATTGTGAGGTTGGCCCAGGACCGGGCAGTGTTTCGTTTTGTTGTACATAGGGTTGCTATGATTCAGTGCCTACTCTATGGCACCTAACAACAACAAATGTAGTGTCTGGTAATGCTGCAGACTTGGACCTGTGGCAAAATAGGCTGTTTTCCGTCACAGACACACGTCTCCATGTTTTGTTTGGATTTGGTTTGGTTTTCTCCTTTGACATAAATTGTAACTCACTTTTGCCAAGGAGTAGAGTGTTAAATCAACATTGATTCCAGTTAAGAGTATATTTTTTAAAGTCTTATGCACTTCAATAATAGGTTCCAATTTTGTCCCCATTGTCATTCCACACAAATTCAGTTCTCAGTGTACCAAATCTACACCAGATGCTCTGTAACTTTTGAAAAATTCAAATAATCAATTAATTCGGATAATACTGTTGTTATTAAGTGTCCTCAAGTCATTCCAACTCATAGCTACCCTGTGCTGAGTTTCCAAGGAGCAACTGGTTGGTTTGAAACACCTACCTTGCAGTTCGCTTCTTGTTGTTCAGTGCCATCAAGTTGGTTCCGACTTATAATGACCCTGTATAGGGTTCCAATAAGTGTATGAACCACTGACCTTTTGGCTTAAACTATCCACTGCTTTATTCCACAGCACCATAATCAAATGTTTATCCTACAGTGCCACACCGGAACTCATGGATAATATGCTATACTGGAAATCTAATAGGCAAAATTTGGTGGTGGTGGTGTTTATGTGCTGTGGAGTCAGTTCCAACTCATAGCGACCTAAGGTTTTTGAGGTAGTGGTTACGAATCATGCTGCTAACCTCAGGGTCATCAGTTCGAAACTACTAGCTGTTCCATGGGAGAAAGATGAGGCTTTCTGCTCCTTTAAAGATTTACAGCCTTGGAAACCCTGTACAGGGTTGCTATGGGTTAGAACCGACTCCACAGCACATAACAACAACAACAAATCTTTACCAGAGCAGAAAGCTTCATCTTTCGCATGCAGAGTCAAATTACTGGTAGAGTCAAATTACTGACCCGCGGTTAGTGGCCCAACATATAATTGACAACGTTAACAGGACTTCAGGCAGACTTGAGAACTTAAGGAAGGCCATTTTGTTTTTGAATGAATATGCCCTTGTTTTAGCTGCCGTCTTAATCCTTGCAAATGCCGTTATTGTATAACAGCAAAATCCATTTGACACTTCAAATCATTTATTTGTCTCTTGAACGTTCTTTATAATTTTATTTTCAGTTATTTGTATTCACTCAAGTGGTTTGATAAGGTTATACAATAATTAGTAAACCTTAGCTTTACTATTGCTTCCATTTTTATTACTTAAGTTACATTATGCTACTTTTCTTTATAAAGGGACCTTTTTTTTAATTAAGTTAAAGCAGTTGGTCAAAAACATATTAAAGCTACTTTTTATGGGCAGATTTTCATTTTCTGTGTTTTCCTTCATTTTACATTTGATTAAATTAATAGATATATAGACACTAAACTAGAACATCAAATATTTACTGACTAAATTAAGCACTGATATGCTGCCATATGAAGAAATTATAATGGCTTCCAGTCCCCATGAGAGAGACAGTCTTTGGGCTTTAACGTAAGAGGGAAGGATCTTCAATACTTTAGTTTTACAGTCATTCTCAGAAAAAAAAAAAAAATTATGCTGTTCAGTGTCTGCCCATTGATACTCTAATCCCATAGTGGAATTTCTCGTCATTCTCTGAAATCAGGACTTGTGGTCCACTCTCAAGTTTGCATTAACACAGTTGAATAAGGCATCTTACACCTCGAATTTATCTAAATTCTGGCAGAAAGTCAGGAAAGGAAACCCTGCTCTTCTTTAAACCCCTCTGCCACCCAAAGAATTAAGTTCTGAGAATCAGATTTAAAAACTCGCTCTTGATAATCTATCCAGTGTTCTGTATCCGAAAGGAATGTGACAGGGAACACTACCGGGTTAATATTGCCCCTAAATCTTTCCCACCAGGCCTTATAGATTGTGTAATTAAGTTGAAATTGAAAATCGAGCCCCCTCCCCCTCTTCCCGTCCCTCCTTTTTTTTTTTTTCCATTAGTCAAGCTAGGAGTTGGGCACCAATGTGAGAAATCCGGACTAGAGCTGAGGGGAAGTTCTTTCTCACCTGCTGGCCAACATCCAGCCTGTGTTTTTAGCCAGCAGCTATTTTACCACACCTGAGCTCTGAGAACCAACCACTGTTTGAGTCCTCTGGAGGGAATGCTGACTTCTTTCCGGTGTCATTTACTGGGGAAATTAGCATGCTTTTTTTTTTCTTTTTTTTTTTTAAGTAACTTGTAAATGAATCTTGTTTACCAGAAGAGGATAAAAATGAGCAGCTAACTGCTTGGCAGTAAGTCACAGAATAAGATGAATGCATGACCCTTTTTTTTTTTTCCAGCTATCTCTTTGGCAGATCAGCACTGCAATAATTTCCTCTCTTGAAAAACGTTCCTCGTAGAGATGAAATCTCCTATAACTTCCCTGAAAATTTTTTATTGCCTTAAAATACTATCCCAAATACTTTAAAATCCAAATGAAAATAGACTCCTCAAGAGAAAGGGGATATTGAATATAAAAACCTTTTAGCTTAACTTTTGGAAACTGCCTTTTTATTTGTTGTCATTAAGTCCCTGAGTCCTGGTGTGGCGCTGTGGGTTAATATGCCAGACTGCAAAGCCATTTGAACTGCAAGGTCGGTGGTTCAAGCTCACCAGCTACTCCTTGGAAACCCTAGACAGGGTCGCTATGAGTCAGAACCAGCTCAATGGCACTTAACAACAACAACAACATTAAGTCTCATTGAAGCGGATCTGACTCATAATGACCATGTGTGGGGTTCCTGAGGAACAGCTGGTGGTTTGAACTGCTGACCTTGTGGTTCCCAGTCCAGTGCTGATCCTACAGCACCAGAAGTCCTTTTTGTTTAGTGGACAATTAAAATGTGGAGTATACTGATACCATCTGTATATGTCTTTTTATCTAGTAGATCATTGAAACCTGTAGTCAAAGAATGCCTTGTGTTTATACAAGGAGGTGACAAAAAAGAACACTGAATGTTGAACACTGGCTCTTGCAGAGAGGATGTGCAAGTATTGGACATTCATGACTGACACTAGCTAGCAGACAGGCTATATCTCACTCACTCACTGACCAGGTTCACAGAGGTGGCACTTTGGGCCACCACCAGAGTAGAAAACATCATGTCATCCTGGACCCCGTCTCTCTCTCACCACCACGCCTGTTTGATTTGTCCTAAAGACCTTCCCAGCTCATCTCCTCCTCTGGTGCCCCTTGCTCTATTTCAGGTCCATGACAGCTTCCACGGCCCTCCTTCCTCCTCTCTCCACCTTTCTTTTCATCTTCCATATGCTCTGATTATTGGTGGTGTTGCTGTGTATTGTCAAGTCTTTCTGATTCATAGTGACCCTGTATAGGGTTTTTAAGGAGTGACTGGTAAGTTTGAACTACTAACTTTGTGGTTAACAGTTCAGTGCTTATCCTACAGTGCCACACCAAGACTCATGTGCTCTGGTATTTCTGAGTTAAAATCTCAGCCTCTGCCTTGTGAAATCAGAGAAAGGGTGGTAGCTTTAGTTTCAAGGCTGTTATTGTTAAGTGCCTAGACCAGTTCCAAAGCATAGTGACCATGTATGTGTAGGGTTTCCGAGGAGCAGCTGGTGAGTTTGAACTGCCACTCTTTCGGTTCCAACTGACCTTATGGTCTAGTGCATTATCCTGCAGTGCCACACTGAAGCCCCCAAAGTATGTGCTTATCTTGGAACTACATTCCCCCAATGAGTCTACCTCCCTTCTCTCCTCTGCTCAGTGGTAAGGTTTAAGGAGATATTTCAAACTGGCCGTCAATCCAGAGTCAGAAAGTGAGGCATCAAGGAAGAGAACCTGCTCCCACAGCTACCTAAGGAATCTTGAATCTCTGACTTGAGTCCAGTTTCAACCCTGCCCTGCCCTTCTTCTGAAGACCCATGCTGCCTCTAAGCACCGTGGGACAGGCTGGACCTCCAAGAGAGTGGGGCCCCTGTAGCCCTCTTGCCACAGGCCACATACAGGTCCTGGGTGGGATCAAGGGCTAAGCCTTAGGCAGAGTATGTTCTATAATTTGTAAACATTTAGACATACAGTACATATTCCTCCATACATAGTGTTAGTGTTCAAAGATGTAGGGGATGTACCTGCCCCTTACCAAAAAACAAGCCCACTGCCACTAAAGTGACTTCTGAGTCACAGTAACCCTATGTAGAGTTTCTGAGACTGTAAATCTTTACGAGAGCAGACAGCCTCATCTTTCTCCTGAAGAGCGGCTGGTGGGTTTGAACTGCCAATTTTGCAGTTTGTAGCTCAATGTCTAATCCATACTGCCACCAGGGCTCCAATGATCCTATTTTGTTGTTTAGTGCCATTGAGTCAGTTCTGACTCATAGCGGCCATATATAGGGTTTCCGAGGATCAACTGGTGGATTTGAACTGCTGACCTTGCAGTTCAAACCAGCCTTGCAGTCCAGTGCTTATCTACAACACCACACCAGGACTTCATAATCCTATGTAGGCATTTGAAATTTTAAAAACTGAAGTCATGGCTCTAATGAAAAGCCAGGGTAAAAAACCACCCTCCTGTAGGATACAATCCTAATCCTGCAGTATGAAATACAAGACCCTGACTCCTGGTGTGGTGCTGTAGGATAAGCACTGGGCTGTTAACCGCCAGCTTGGTGGTTCAAACTCACCAGCCACTTCTCGGAAACCCTGTAGACAGTTGCTTTGAGTTGGAACCAACTTGACAGAACTCAACAACAACAACATGATTTCCTTGGAGTCCTAGTGTGGCGTGTAGGATAAGCACAAGGTTGGCTGTTCAAACCCTCCAGCTGCTCCATGGAAACCCTATATAGGGTTGCTATGAGTCAGAACTGACTAAACAGCGCTGAACAACAACATGATCACCTTGCTCACTGGGTGAGGCAAACAGTTTGCATTCATCTAACCTAAAGATATCACCAAAGAAAGCCCTGGCAGGCAATCTGCTTCTGGCAAAATTACAGTCAAGAAAATCTCTACTCATAGCAACCCTGTATAGGGTTTCCAAAGAGTGGTTGGTGGGTTTGAACTGCCAACCTTGTATTTAACAGCCCAGTGCTGATCCTACAGTGCCACAGCATAATGTTTAGAACTCCTAAATTTAAAGTGGGATTTAATTACCTTCC
>NW_006408533.1:5349656-5350926 GCF_000296735.1 Chrysochloris asiatica | reverse complement strand
CTGACCTTAAGGTTTACAGCCCGATTCGTAACCACTACGCTACCAGAGCTGGCTGTGAACTGCAAGGTCAGCAGTTCAAAACTACCAGCTGTTCCACAGGAGAAAGATAAGGCTTTCTGTTCCCGTAAAGATTTACAGCCTCAGAAACTCTGTACAGGATCGCTATGAGTCCGAACCGACTCCACAGCACATCACCACCACCACCACCACCATTCTTATCAAAATGGTCATGCACTCAGGAGATTATTTTATCTCAAAGACATTTTCCTTTTTCAACTTTAGCACTAAGGGAGCTAGGAAAGGTCCCACCCCTTAATTCTGTCTAAAGATTACTTCAACAAATACCATCCAATTTAGGACATCTTTTTTTTTTTTTTAAATGTTTGAAAGCAAGTTAGAAAGGATCAAAACTCAGCAGCAGTAACAGTGATAAAAAATGCAGGATTTGTAAAAGATGGCCTTTATTAAAGGTCAGATGACTTCATACTTAGGTGTCAGTTGAAGACATGAGTGTCAAAGAGCTGGGACCTTCCTCTGTAATCAGAAGCCAAGAAAGTTCAACTATCGTCGTGTAAGTGTGGCATCTGCCTGTGGATGCATCTAGGAAGGGGACTTCAAAACATTCATGGAAAAATTGAATTAAATGACAATGGAATTTTTCCACAAACTTTTAGAAGTCATCTAGTATATATTGACAAAACCAAGGGAAAATGAGAAAATGGCCCTGAATTGTTTTAAATGCATGAACAACATGAAGACAATAATGGTTGAAATAAGGAAAATTGTTTATTAGTAACAATGTGAAAGCTTTTTAAACCGCATATACAGATAGTTCTCTGAGCACTCAGAATGCTTCTGAATAATGATGACCAGTAATTGTGCTAGCTGCTCAATGAATATTTCACTTATTTGTCTTAGCAACCCTATGAGGATAGATATTTAAATCTCCATGTTATACATGCATAAAGAAGAGCACTCAACCTCAAGGTTGGTTTGAACCTCAAGGTCGATGGTTTAAATTCACCAACCACTCCTCAGAAAGCCTATACAGGGTCACTATGAGTCCAAGCCAACTCCAAGTCAACAGCACTTAACACCACCAACAAAGGCAGTTCCATAGTGCTTCCTGTTGCTGTTAGAGGATGTCATAGTGACACCTGCTGTTATAAAGTAGAACTGTAGGATTATCTTAACTTAGCTCTGGTAGCGTAGTGGCTACGAATCGGGCTGCGAACCTTAAGGTCAGCGGTTCGAAACTACCAGCCGCTCC
>NW_006408533.1:5338892-5349450 GCF_000296735.1 Chrysochloris asiatica | reverse complement strand
CTTTCTACTCCCGTAAAGATTTACAGCCTCAGAAACCCTGTACAGGGTCGCTATGGGTCGGAACCGACTCGATGGCACTTAACAACAACAACAACAAAGGAAGCAGATCACCAGGAGTTTCTTAGTACTCGTTAGCGCTTCATGAGTTTTCTTTGTGTAGGAATTTTGATTGATTTTACATATAGTTACCTCATTTCAATCTCACTTTGTCACCCATTTAGTGAAGTAGGTACAAATCATGGGATTTAAAGTTGGAGATGTAAAAGTAGCTTGTCCAAGATCGCACTCAGTGGTTATTGAATTGAGTGTTCTAACTCAACAGTGTGCTGCATCGCTGTTCTACACTGCTTTCAGTATCTTTTGAATGAAGACACACAGCTGGTAAGTAGAAGAGCTAGAATCTGCACCTAGGAACAGCTCATTTGGAACCCCTTTTCGTCATCATTTTGCTGCATCAGTATTTCCTCTGGAAGTTGTCCTACTAATAAAACCATTCCACATATCACCACCCCAATTTTGACACCAACATCATAGCAATGAGCTGTGCGACCCTGAAATACAGATATCTATGATTTGATATGTATTTTTTCAAACATTTTAACAATCAAGATGGGCATTTACTTACTCTAGAGTCCCTATTGAGCTTTAAATTACTTTTTAATTAAACAAGTGAAAAACCAAGTCAATCTGGTCTCAGAGAAATTATTTGTCACCTGAAAAGAGATTAAGAACAGAAGGGGGAAAAAAGACTATAGTGAGCTAATCTATTGCCCACTGGCAATTTTATCCTTGGCAGAGCCAGACAAAAGTAGTATGGATGTAAACTAGAATTTAAGTAGTATCCTCTGTTCTCATCCACTATAAAATGCTTTCTTGTTCTTTTATTTTCCAAAAAGAAGTAAATAAATTTTTGTTCTAAAAACCCTTGTATAGGTTCTTTATTAATAATAAAAATGGCATCATTGGGTATGTACTAGTGTGAAAAAATATGGGATACTGGAACACTGCTGAAAGTGTTTCATCTATTAAAAAGAAAATAAATAGTAACTTTGCCATCTAAAGTGACACACAGGACCTAAAATGCTATCATCCGTTGTTGTTAAGTGCCCTTGAGTTCACCCATTAGGTCAGTGAGTTTTGTTGAGCAACTGATTTTCGAGTTATTCTGTTTTTCTTATTTATCTTTTCAATTTTTACTAATTATAAAACTCCCTACTTGGTAGGGGTCTTGGTGTGGCACTGTAGGATAATCACTGGACTGCTAACCATTAGGTCAGTGGTTCAAACCCATCAGCCACTCCTTGGAAATCTTATACAGGGTCACTGTGGCTCAGAACCAACTCAAAGTCACCTAACAACAATTTGCTACTTGGTAGCCTCAGCACCTGAAGATTAGCTTGGATAAATGAGAAAGTGCAGTTTAGCAGGTGCTGTGGGTTAATGCACTGAACTGCAAAATCAGTTTAAACCACAAGGTCGAAAGTACAATTCACCAGCTGCTTCTAGAAAAACCTATACAGGGTCGTTATGAGTCAGAATCGGTTGGACAGCACTAAACAACAACAGCAATTAGCAAAAATTAGTATCAAAGAGCAACTGGAGCTTCAGTAAAAATAAGTAAAGAGTTTATTGAAGTAATAAAAAAATCCAGTATCAGGCAGTGCCTTGTAAGGGTTCACTGCAAGGAAAGAAAGATGATCCGAAATATACAAGAAGAAAAATCTGATTGGTTTACATTTACAAAATCATGCCTTAAACAGATACAAGGCAAAGGCAAGACCCCTTAAACATTATTTTACTAATTGTAATGTTTGAGTTCTTTGACAGCGTATTCTATGGAGATTTTCAGGACCATTCTGAGTGCTTGCTCAGCCTGGGAGCATGCTGTGAGAGGAAGGAGGAGGGAGGAGGAGGAAGGGAGGCAGCACGAGCAAGTACGCTGACTTTTGAAAATTGGATCAGAATGAGCAGAAAACAGGAATTAAAAAATAGTCTGGTCTGCATCTTTGGCAGAAACTTCTCCTATGCCAGCCACCTAGTTCTTTTGCGCTCCTTCACAATAGTACCTTCATTTGGGATTTTTTCCCTCAACACAGCAAGCCTTAGCAGCCAAGTTCACAAGCAAATTAGTAAAGACCCTTCTGCATTCTATAACTCCAACCCCACCTCCCTGTAGAAAGTTTTTCATTAACTTCTTGGGTTAAAGCTAGGGTCAGAATGGGTCACAGAACTGATTTGCCATCACGTTTGAATCTACATTCTAAAGTACTCAACACCATTGGAGATCTAAAACAATACTAGAAGCCCTGGCAATGCAGTGGGTTAAGCATCAGACAAAGTAGGTGGTTCAAGCCCATCAGTTGCTCTGTGGGAGAATGAAGAGGCAGTGTGCTTCTGTAAAGATTTTCAATATGAGAAACCCTATAAAGCAGTTCTACTCTGTCCTATAGAGTCCTGGTGTGGCGCTGGGGTCAATGCGCCAGACTGCAAAGCTGTTTAGACTGCAAGGTGGGTGGTTCAAGCTCACAAACTGCTCCTTGGAAACCCTATACAGGGTCGCTATGGGTCAGAATCGACTCGACAGCATTTAACAACAACAACAACTCTGTCCTACACAATTCCTATGATTCAGCATGGACTGGATAGTGATGAAACAGTATTGAGTACCCAAAATATTCATTAAACAGTAGTATCGATCTACCTTTTAAGTTACTTTATCCATGTTATTATTTCTTCTTATGATGAAGAATTAACTGGGGACTCTTGTGAAAACTTGCTGTCTTCTGGAATTATGTAAAAGGAGCATTTGAAGAGTAGCCATTTTGTTTTCTGAAAGTGTCTCATCTATTAAAAAGAATACTAATAGTAACTGCCATCTAATGTAAATGACACACATGTGAAAATGTGGTTTAAGAAATTGTTGTTAGTTGCCTTGGAATTATGGTGACCTTGTATGTAACAAAAAGAATCTGCTGGACCCTGAACCATCTTCATGATCATTCATATGTTTGCATCCTTTTTTAGCACATAGAGATCATTAATACCAGGCATTTCTGTAGAATCTGTGTTATATATATGGCATAAACCTACTGCCAAAGGAACTCTGATAGCGTAGTGGCTATGAATCGGGCTGCTAATCTCAAGGTTGGCAGTTCGAAATTACCAGTGGTTCTGTGAGAGAAAGATGAGGCTTTCTGCTCTTGTAAAGATTTACAGCCTCGAAAACCCTGTGCAGGCTCACTGTAAGTTGGAACCTACTCCATGGTACTTAACAACAACTGCCAGTGAGTCAGTTTCCACTCAGAGTGACCCTATACACAAGAGTAAGAACTGTTCCATAGGGTTTTTCTAGCACTTAAAACAAATCCCTTCCAGCATCTGTAGTAGGACTTCGCTGGCATTCTGTGTACATTTTTGTGCCTTTCTGCAGTTTGCCGTGGGAAATGCTCTTGGACCCTCCTCAAAATCTCCAGGGAGAAGGAAAGTACTTAGAGAGTTTAATACCTCTCCTTGGAGAGAGAAGAGTGACAACACTTACCCCTTTTAATATGCATAAATTAAAACTAATTTTATTTAACTTTATTTTGTAAAGAGGAGAAATTTCTGGGAAGGAAGAGAAATATAGACAAGTGGTGAAAAATCAGTGTATGGATAAGGGTCCCAGTGAAAGCAACCACGTCTTTATTATCCTTAATGTGGAAAAAGTTATTATCCACAGAAGTGTTATGTTACATTCTGTGTCCAATCATCAAACAAAGATGGGATAAACAAGATTCTTCACTGTTTCATCCATTGGTATGTGCCTTACCCAAAATGTATTAGAAGGGAATATTTTCATCATACTATTACTGGATAATTCAATTAAGCCAATGTTCTGTGGATGTAGAATAATGTAATTTACTGTGTTGAATGATTAGCCAATCAGATTTCTCTCATTTTCTAAAGCAATGGATTGACTAGAATGTGACTATAAACAAAATAGATTTTATTAGGCATAATCTACTTTGTAAACAAATGAAATTAATTCTTTGCCTGACCTAAAGCTTTGAAAATGAAAGACCAAAATTGAACACATGCTTCCAATTTTGGTTCTGTTACTAAGATGACACTTAATATAAAAGTTACAATTTAACTTCCCCTCAAGTATTCCATACTTGAGACTAAATGACTCTCAGAAATATGCTCATCAACAGATGGGAACCACTTATGGCCTCATAAACTCCAAAGCAAGTGAAATTATCTCAGCAAAACAGAAAGAGATTACAATAAAGTCTCATCTGGTTATCTCAGAGATGATGAATGTGTTGCATAGTGGTTCGATGGTGCAATAAATATTGACAGATAATCACCTTCTTCATACAAGGGAAATACTGGAGAGACAAAGGCCCGTGGTATATGCTTTCAGTCAATCAATACGCAATTTTGAACAAACACCCTCTGTGTCGGGCTGTGCCAAGTGCTATGGAGGCTGTGGGAGAAAATATAAGCATGGTGCCCACTCTAAAAGAGTTTTCTGTCTTGAAAGAGAGACAAGTATACCTTTAGCATTATATAGAATAAGCTGTGTTGTTACGTGTTTTCTTGTTTAAATAATTCAGTATAGCTTTTGTGAATCCTGGGTGGTAAAAAAGCTAATGCGCTCAGCTGCTATCTGAAAGGTTAGAAGTTTGAGTTTACCCAGAGACATGAGGAAGAAAAAAATCTCAACAATCTACTCTTAAAACTCAACTATTGAAGACTCTATGGAGCACGGTTCTACTTTGACACATATGAGGTCACAATGAGTCAGAATTGACTATTAGTGGTATAGGTATTTTGGGAGTTTAGAGATGTTGACAATTAATAAGAACTAGAGTGGTCGTGGTGTGGCACTGTGGGTTAATGCACCAGGCTGCAAAGCCGACTGAACTGCAAGGTCGGTGGTTCAAGCTCAACAGCTACTCCTTAGAAACCCTATACAGGGTTGCTGTGGATCAGAACCAACTTGACAGCACTTAAAAACAACAACAACAACAAAGAGTGGTCATGTGGCAATGTAGGATAAGCATTGGACTGCTAAGTGCAAGGTTGGTGGTTCAAACCTACCAGCTGCTCTTTGAAAACCATATATAGGGTTGCTAAGAGTCAGAACAGACTCCATGGCACTTAACAACAACAAAGGAGATCATGGTGCGGCACTATCATATAAAGCATTAGACTGCTAACCACAGGGTTGGAGGTTCAAATCCACTAGCCTCTCCTCAGAAACACTATAGAGGGTTGCTATGAGTTGGAACCTACTCGACAGCACTTAACAACAACAGTGTGGTCAGGGAAGGATTCCTGGAGAATGTAGGAATTTAACAAGTTCTTAAAGGATGGGCATCCATTTATGATGAGTTGAGTGATAGAAAACTTAGGAAAGCAAAGTTACTCAGATTTGGGCCAGCAGGAAATATCAGGTGGTTGCAGGGAAATTTTTGGAGTTCGGAGCATGACCTCAGGAAAATTAGTATGGAATTATTCATGAGGATGTATCCTGAATTCTCCTTTTTGCTCCATGTCTCTCTGGGCTATTACAATTTTCTCCTGCTGCTTCTCTTACCAGCCATAGTCCATTCTCTATGTGGGAAGCAAAGAGAGAAACCTAAAATGTAAATCATACCATATTTACATTTTAGATTTCCCTCTTTATTTTCCTGTCTAAAACCTACAGTGGCTTATATTGCACCCCTAATAAATTATCAAATTCTTAATATAATCAAATGCTCCTACAAGATGCAATGCTGCCATCCTCTTGATGTAATCTTGTGTCAATGTTGACTTCTCAATCATGTGACAGCCACGCTGGCATGCTTTCTATCTTACCAGCCGTGTTTCCATGGGAGGCCAATTGACAGTTGCAATAAAGTATGATTAAGGGTAAAAATCAGTCTAAGCTTCAAAGCTGTCTCTCTCCCACTTGGTAAGTTGTTGGGCTGAAGTAAGTGTGGAGTATGTAGTTCAGAACCTGCCTTGTCCCATAAAGTTTTTTTGCAAATTGAACTGTGTGTCTGAAGATCTTTCTATCAATCATGATTTTCTAGGGAAATCACAACATGGATGATAGATGGGCAGATGGACAGACAGACAGATAGAGATTTATGTTAATGAGTTGTCTCACATAGTTGTAGAAGCTGACAAGTCTGAAATTCATAGACAAATCTGCAGACTGGACACTCAGGATTTCTGTGGCACAGTCTTGAGGGAGAGTTGCTTATTCTTCAGGAAACCTCAGCTTTTGCTTTTAAGGCCTTGAAATGATTGAATAAGAAGCACCCCTTTTTTTGTGCTTTATTGAGGGTATTCTTTACTTACAGTCTGATTGTAAATGTTAATTTAAAAACCCAGTTGCCATCAAGTCAATTCTAACTCCTAGTGACTGCCATCTGTGTCAGGGTAGAACTTATATCCACTCAGTTTTCAATGACTGAAATCTTTTCAGAGTAGATCATCAAGTCTTTCATCTGAGGGGCCTCTGGTTTGATTCTAGCCACTGGTTAGCAGCTGATTATGTTGACCATTGGCATCATCCAGGGACTTAATTGCATTTACAAAATATCATCATGAAATATCTAGACTAGTGTTTGACTAAACCACTTAGCACCAGAGTTTAACTAACTTGACACATAAAACGAACCATCATAATCTCCAAGACTGTCCTCTTCATTATAAAGCAGTATGGGACTGGAGGCTGGAAAATACCTAAAAGGAGGTTCTGAACAGAAAAGTGGCTGGATGAAGGGAAGAGAATGGGATTAATGGAGCAGAATGATGCCAGTTACCTTGCAGACGACTGCTTGAAGGACGCTGTAGCCCCAGAGAAGTGATTTCAAAATGCAATACAAGAAAATGTTCACTTCCGTCTTTCTGACCATACATTTAAGTTACCACCCAGAATATGAAAACTAGAATTTGCTAAAAGTGAGTCTGTAGTAGAGGCTTGGATGAAAGGCAGGTCGCCTGTTTCCATGGGATTCTAGTCTAGGCAGAAAGGCAGAAAGTGGACGTTTTTTTCAGTCTATCAGTAATCATGGAAACAGCATGAGAGAGCTAGTATCTCCGTGATAAAGTCATGAGGACCAGATTCTCCAGTCGTGGGAATTGTATTAGGAGTTGAAAGATACTTCCAACCTTCCTCATTTCCTCATTGATCCAGACACATAGCTCACAAGTCAGTCATTCTATTCCAGTCACCTTAATTCTAGGAGAATTTCCTTAAACTAAAGGTTCCCTGGTAGTGTTGTACAATAAACACTGGTCTCCTAACCAGAAGATCAGCAGCTTAAATCCACCAAAGGAGAAGAATGAGACTGTCTGCTTCCGTAAAGATTTACAGTCTCAGAAACCTTATATAGGGTCACTGTGAGTCAGAACTGACCCAGTGGCAGCTGAAGGGAGACTGGAGCTCTAACAGGAATCAGGACAGGCAAATGGAACATTCCTGCCAATTGGTATAGGTACTCTCCTAGCTCAAGAGAAAACACACTCTGGACCAGGGAATCTCAATGTGTGGGTCATGAATTGTAGCTCAAGCAAGGTTTTCCCATTGGTCTGAAAATTGATGCAGAAAGTCCAAAGACATTTCCTTTAGATTCCATAGGCAAATAGCATTCAATTCCATATACTTCCATTTTGCTACAATATCAGCTACAAATTAGTTACTAGTGACCTACAGTTATAGGAAGGCCTAGGAAAAACCCCTGCATGATCCTTTTCCCCTACTGTGGACAACTATTTTCCCCTTTTTGTAAGGAGGAAATAAGAGTTGATAACCTGGGATATTATTTCTGAACAAGAAATGCCAAGATCTTTGCTTCTTCCAAGAAGGAGATCAAGAATTGTAGTGAGGAAAGGGGAGTAGATATGAGGCAGTGCCTGAAAGACCCCTGGAATGTAATGCTTGTTGCTTTATGATACCTGTGTCTCTGAAAATACATTAAGGAGATCCCTGTCTGACAGCCTTCCAAGGTCAAGGAGAATTACAATTGGATGTCAACACCAGCCTCGCATTCTGCCCTAAAGAATATAACAAACGGGGGTTGAGCAGCACACTAGACACACAGTTGCACTTACCAAGGCCTGGCTGCAGGTGGCAGGCACCTCTCTGTGATCCTCCTATGCCCACTAGGATCTCACCCATACCAGCTCAGGCCAGGAGTTGCCCAGGCACAGAATCTTCACATCCTCAGGCTAAGGGATAAGGATTAGTGCATCTCACACCTGATCTTGCAAAACAATGGGGAAGAAAAGGAGAAACCTTGATCACAGATGATGTATATCTTTTCATTGATATATAGAATCAAGTAGAGCCATTGTCACTGGGGCTGGGGGTGTCAGGGGATAACCCTGAAGCTTCTAAACACCCTCTCACCCACAAGCCCCCCCCCCAAAAAAAAAGCTTCTAAATTTAAATTAATAAAATATTGGAAGAGAATTTATCTTAATTCATGGCTAGATAAGACCTAAAAAATGTATTATCCACGATCACTTAGTTTCCTTAGGGCTCTGTTTATTCTGATACTTTCATGTGGCAACCCACTGGGATCCCCCTCTTGTCTCTATCCTTCAGCCTTGCTGCTAGTTTATCTTACATTCTTCTTTTGCATTCAGAGCCTGAAAAAGAGCTCTCCTCAGAATGGTCTCAGGATCCCCAAGGCAATTTGCTCCTCCGAGTTCAGGGCCCAGGTAACCAGTGGTTTCATAAAAGTACAAGTTGCCTGTTCTAGACTGAGAGGATTGAGCCAGGCTCAGCTGTACTCAGTACTGAGCAGTCAGACATGCAGACAAATGTAAGCCAGAGGAGGCTGCAAGGGTGTGCCTGCCACTCAAATGTGCCAACGCAGGCAAACCTGATCTGGTGCTGGCTGATGCTTAACCAAATGACACCAGTGGGATACATTGCAGCCCATGTCACCCCTGCTCTCATAGTTGGCATCACTGTTACCAGGGCTCCAGTACCTTTGGACTGGAGGTGGGGTTGGTGGGTTGGGGAAGAAAGAGGCCCCCACGTATAAGTTGCTTCCTGGGATTTGGGCTCTTTCCACAGGTGGAAAGCCTTTAGTCTTTATCTTGCCTTGACTATTCCTTTGGGCTCCACTCCTCTCTGTGACTGATTTTGTTTTGTTATACTTTTTCTTATCAATAATTAGCCCAGCCTCTTCATGGTTCCTAGTCTCAAGTCCAGTTGATTTGGCTAGTTCTGTCTCCCCACCTGAGCAGAGCCCAGTGCTCTAGCCACCTGATTGGTTGCCAAGTGGACCTGTGGTCAAGCTGGCCACTCCTGATTGAGTCAGTGCTTATCCTATCACTGCTTCCATGAGCAGAGTTCATTGTGTGGTCATTTTAGTCTGCAGTGTAGAAGGTAAGCATTATGGGTGACATATCCAGGAAACAGGGAAAATCTTGTGTGTTGCTGTGTTGGTGGAAGCTATGCCACTGGTATATTAAGTACCAGCAGGGTCATTTATAGTAGATAGGCATCACTGGAGCTCCCAGACTAAGACAGACTAGGAAGAAGGAGAAGAAGATGGACCACTTTTGAATGGTGAGCCACTGAAAACCTTATGAATAGCAGCAAACTATTGTCAGATATAATAGCAGAAAATAAGATACTCAGGTTGGAAGACAGTCAAAATATGACTAGAGAAGAGCTGCCTCCTCAAAGTATTTGTTGTTGTTAAGTGCCATCTAGTGGGGTCCGACTCATAGTTTAGGTTCCGACTCACCCTGTTTAGGTTTCCAAGGAGCAGCTGGTGGTTTTCAACTATGACTTTGTGGTTTGCAGTCCAGTGCTGATCCTGCTCAGTGCTGATTGATCCAGGAATCCTCAAAGTAGAGTTGACTTTAGTGACTTGGATGGAGTTAAGCTTTCGAGACCTTCATTTGCTGATGGGGCACAATTCAAAATAAAAAGAAACAACTTCAATCATTTATTAATCATCAGAACATGGAACGTACAAAGTATGAATCTAGGAAAAATGGAAGTTGTCAAAAATTATATGGAACACATTAAAATGGATATCTTAGCATCAGTGAGCTATAAAGGACTGATATTAGCCATTTTGAATGAGGCAGTCATATGATTTTCTATGCTGGAATGACAAACTGAAGAAGAATGGGGTTGCAGTCATCATCAAAATAAACATTTCAAGGTCTATCTTGAAGTACAATTCTGTCCGTGATAAGATAATATCTATACATCTACAAGGAAGACCAGTTAATATCATTATTATTCAAATTTACACAACAACCACTAAACCCAGAGATGATGAAACTGAAGAATTCTATCAACTTCTCCAGTCGGAAACTAATCAAATATGTAATTAAAATGCACGGATAATTACTGATGATTTTAATGCAAAAGCTGGAAACAAAGAGGAACAATCTGTAATTGGAAAATATGGCCTTGGTGATAGAAATGATGCTGGACATCTCATAATAGAATTTTGTAAGACCAATGACTTATTCATTGCAAACACCTTTTTTCAGCAACAGAAAAAGTAACTATGCATGGATCTCAGCAGAAGGAATACACAGG
>NW_006408533.1:5280206-5337662 GCF_000296735.1 Chrysochloris asiatica | reverse complement strand
ATTTCTGTATTACCTTTAGCTCAATATCATCAGTCAAAACAAGACCAATGGCCAACTGTGGAACAGACCACCAATTACTCAAATGCAAGTTCAGGCTGAAGCTAAAGAAAATTAAAACAAGTCCACAAGAGCCATGATATGAAGTAGAGTATATCCTACCTGAATTTAGAGGGTATCTCAAGAACAGATTGGATGTATTTAACCAAAGAACAAAGGAGTTCTGGGATGACATCAAGAATATCATACAAAAAAAGCATATAAAGACAGGAAAACAGAAAATACCAATGTGGATGTCAGAAGAGACTTTGAAACTTGCTCTTGATCATAGAGAAACTAAAGTGACTGGGAGAAATGTGAAGTAAAAGAGCTAAAAAGAAAATTTCAAAGGGCAGCTCAAGAAGACAAAATCAAATATTATAATGAAATGTGCAAAAACCTGGAGTTAGAAAATCAAAAGGGAAGAATATGATCAGGATTCTATGAGCAAAATATTAAATGACTTTGGAAACATGAAAAGATGAAAGGAATACACAGAGTCAGTGTACCAAAAAGAATTGGCCAATGTTCAATCATTTCAAGAGGTAGCATATGATCAAGAACCAATGGCATCGAAGGAAGAAGTCCAGGCAGCACTGCAGGCATTGATGAGAAATAAGGTCTAGGAATTGATGGAATATAAATGAAATGTTTCAACAAACTGATGCAGCATTGGAGGCTTTCACTCATCTATGTCAAGAAATTTGGAAAACAGGTACCTGGCCAACAGATTGCAAGAGATTTGTGCCTATTCCAAAGAAAGGTGACCCAACAAAATGTAGAAATCACTGAAAAATATAACTGGTATCACATACAAGTAAAATTTTGCTAAAGGTAATTTTTAAACTATTATTTAAATACTTCATCAACAAAGAGCTACTGGAATACACCCTTCAGTATGGATTGATTGCACCTCAGTATAAAGAATACAAAAATTCTCAAAAATGGACCAATAAATAGCATCATGATAAGAAGAACACAGATGGAAGGTGTTGAAGACTTGAATTTACTTGGATCTGCAATCAGTGCTCATGAAAGCAGGAGTCAAGAAATGAAGCGATGTATTGCATTAGGCAAATCTGCTGCACAATGTTTAAAGTGTTGAAGAGCAAAGATGTGTGTTTGAGATCTAAACTGCTCATCACCCAAGCTATGATATTTTCATTTAATCTCATATGCATGTGAAAATTGGACAATTAATAAGGAAGACCTTAGAAGAATCGATGTATTTGAATTAGAGTATTGGAGAAGAATATTAAAAGTACCATGGACTGCTAGAAAAACAAACAAATCTGTGTTGGGATAAGTGCAACCAGAATGCTCTTTAGAAGTGAGAACAGTGAGATTTTGTCTCTTGTACTTTAGATATATTATCAGGAGGGACCAGTCCCTGGAGAAGGACATCATTCTTGGAAAAGTAGAGGGTCAGTGAAACTGAGGAAGATCCCCAATGAGATTGATTGACACAGTGACAGCAACAGTGAGCTTAAACAATCCAATCCTGAGGACGGCGCAGGACTGGGCCGTGTGTGGGTCTGTTGTGCATAGGGTCACTATGAGTCTGAACTGACTTGACAGCCACTAACAACACTCTATGTCAGATACTATACTGGGTGTTTATTTGACTTCATTTATTGAATAATATTCAGAACGACTCATATTTTCTTACCATCAGAGTGTCAAGATCAGAAAGCGGACATTTTTAACATGAGCTTCAGTAAATGATATCAAGAGTCCTCTTGGCCAAAGTTGGTCCTGGCCCTTAGTGCTGCTTGCTCTGGCCAAGAGAGCTGTAGTCTAGTACTAGTATTCCATCCCGTTACAGGATATTGCTTTTCTCAACCTTATTTTATGTGTACAAATTCAAACACAGAAATTTCCAGAGGGAGAGTGATTGTGATAAGGCAACATTTGGATATTTTAGATCCTGGATCCCATCCAAATGTCAACACTTTCTTTTCAATACATCCAAGAATAACTATTAGAATTCACACCTTAAAGATAAGAAACAGGGACTCCTGAACAGTCATTTGCTCTGTAAGAACACTACCTGTGCCCTTCCCACTTGCACTCATCTCAAAAAAGGCCTTTGGTCTCTGGCTAGACCAAACCCTGCTTGCCTGTGGTGCAGGCTGGAATTGCCAGACTTCTCCCAAGAAGCCTTCAACCAATGACTTGGATTTGGTAAGCTAACTCTAGGCACATATTCTACTTGGCTCTAAGAGTTCCCTAGTAGAACTGAGCTCTGGTTCCCACAGTTCTAACTTGCTTGATAGTTCATTCTTTATTCTCTTTGTTCCCTTCCCTGTCCCACTTCCTCACTCTCCTACCAGTGATTCCTGGAATCAATTCCCAGATAAACTACTTGTATCCAAATCCTTGTGTCAGAGTCTGCTTCTAGGAAAATACAAGCACTGTGTACTAATATCCTCCAAGTAATAAGCAGAGGACCTAATTGATCTAACTCAAAATCTAATGTTCTGTATATACCTCACTGATCTATTCAGCCACCAGGCATCTGGCCTCACAACAGCTTTGTCCTCCCTTGCACTTCTATTTACCCTCTCATCACAGTACTTTGATTGCCTCCCCAACACTCCCGTGAGTCTCATTTTAGGTACTACTTCATGGACTCATTCACCTTGCTTACGAATAATCTCTTGTTTGCCTAATCCATGCCCAACACAATCCATCTCCCCTCAAAAGCACAAAAATAACAACTTGTTTTTACACTTATGAGTCAGAATTGACTGTTTGGCACTTAACGACAACATTCCAACCCAAGAGAAATAGCTCCTTCCTCCCAACTACACTCCAGAAAACAAAGTCAAGAGCTGTTCCTTAATAATTGCACTAACTAGAGCAAGAGATTAGGGTCAGGGTTCCCTCCTGCCCTTCTCCAGAACCTTCTTAGATCCACACTCTGTTGTTGGTGTTCATCTAAAATGCAAGGGCAGGAGAGGTTGACTGACAGCTACTCGTTTTTGGAAAAGTAAACACCACCCTGGTATTTCAGGAACCACATCCCAAAATTATTTCATGTCTAAAATTTTAATGACATGTCAAAATTGCAGTGGTCAGAAATCCTTTTTAGAGTAGATTAAATTTTTATTACTCCTATCCATGGTTGTGAAGTCCTGGCATAGTGCTATAGGATAAGCACTAGACTGCTAACCACAAGGTCAATGGTTCAAACCAACCAGCCACTCCTCAGAAACCCCACACAGTCACTATGAGTCGGAACCGACTCAATGGCACTTAACAACAACAACAACATCATTGGTTTCCTCCACCCATCTGTCATTTTGCAGTAATATGATGGCTTGTAAGTCACTATATAGTGCTGGAAGCTATGCCATAGGTTTTTCAAATACCAGAAAGGTCGCCTATGTTAGATAGGTTTCAGCAGAGCTAAGAAAAAAGATCTGGCAATCTACTTCTGAAAATTAGCCAATGAAAACTTTGCAGATTGCATCAGAACATTATGGGACAGAAAGCTCGAAGATGAGCTTCCTAGTGACCACTATAATACAACAGAGCATATTGACAATCATGAAAATGGCTCAGGACCAGACACTGTTTTGTGCTGTTCTACATGGAGTTCCACGAATCGGACAAATCAGCAGCACCACCCATAGATGACATTGTGCAAACATGACCTAAGAGAGAAAAGAATGAGAAACAAGCATTCTGAGTGTATTTCACTTTACCAAGTTGTAGCTCTCATTAAAGTTTTGTGTTTCTTTGAAAAGCAAGGTATTCTGCTAAATAAAACTAACTGGGTTAGAATTAGAGAACTGCACACAATCCCAAATTCTCCAATGCCTCTGCAGAGTGATGTCATTAGCTAAGTTATTTTATTTAATTACGTCTAGCTTTAGCTATAAATTTCAAAAGAAAACAATAGCCTCGGTTTTTCTACATAACTTATAATGAGAAATAATATACTTCCAGAAGAACTCACAATTCTGTCTTGGGATAAGTGTTACCAGAATGTTCCTTAGAAACTAGGATGGCGAGACTTCATCTCTCATAATTTTATCAGGAGGACAAGTTATCAGGAGGGATGAGTCCCTGGAGAAAAGCATCCCTCTTGGTAAAGTGGAGAGTCAACAAAAAAGAGGAAGATTCCTCACATGTTGGATTAACACAGTGGCAGCAACACTGGGCTCCACCAAAGCAATAATTGTGAGGATGGCATAGGATTGGGCAATGTTTTATTCTGTTGTGCATGGGGTCTCTATGAGTCGGAACTGACTCCACAGTACCATGCAACAATAGTGAAAAATCTATAAAAACATACTGAGCCCCTTGGAGAGGAGTTTAAAATAATGATCATCAATTATGGTGATGTCTGCTTTCAATTCCTGGTGGTTTCACCAAACCAGAGAAAGGCACAATTCTTAATAGAAACTTCCTGTTGATATTCACATTCTACTGCCTCCTCAGCCCTCATATTTTACATTTATTTGGCTTTATTTTTTTTTTGAAGTTGAGAGAAATAAACTAAAAATTGGAAAAAAAAATCATAATTTTATTCCTTGTATTCAAGATTAGGAGCATGGACCAATTTGAATAGCATAACTTCAGACGCTGGTGTGTGGAAGCAATTTAAATGGGTTTTGAAGAGCATAGCTTGGAGAAGGCTAAAATTCATTAGCTTCTCTCATTACCTACTAGTCCCAAATATTCATTGCTCTCTAAGTTTTTGTAATGGTGATTTCTTTTCTCTTCTCCCTTTTCTTTGCCTTTGTATCCATTTCAATTGATTGATTATTTCTTTCCGTTTTCATCTTTCAATTTTCTCTTTCTCTTCCTTCTTCTCCTCTTCCTGACCAAACTGAATATTTATTATATTATACAAGGGGACTTCAAAAGTTGGTGAACAATATGAGAGAACTTCAAAAAGTTCATGGGAAAATGGAATTAAAAGATAATGGAACTAGGTCTCCAAGGAGATGGAGGAGGAAGGGCTGCCTGTTGAGAAAGAATCCATCACCATAGCCTGCAGAACAGGCTGTGGTGCCACACCTTGGGATTTAGCAGTCTCTGAGCTGACTGCCCAAAGGCCTTAAACAATCCTGGGTCAGGATAGACATGGAGCAGAATTCAAGGAACCCAGCAAGTGCAAGGAAGTAATTATGCCTTCACGAGAGCCTTGTCCGCCTAATCTTCCATCTTACCAGATGTCTCCTTCAAAACTGAAATCCTTAAGAAGTTCAGACTTATTGGACTGGTTGAGACTAGATAAACCCTTGACACCGTAATAGTAGAGAAGCAACTTCCCTGAGATACCCTTTAAACTTTGAACTGAAACTCTTCCCCAGAAGTCATCTTTCAGCTAAATATAGATTGGCAAATGAGTAATATCACCCATGAGTACTGTACTTCTCAGAAACTCAAGTATATGAGACCATAGAGTCAACATTTACTCTCATGAGAAGATGGGAGGAGTCAGGGAAACTAGATTAGTTAAAATAGAACAATCAGAGGATTAATTAAAATAGAAAAAATAATGAGGATTTTAACATACCAAGAAAAATGTAACCAATGTCATTGAACAATTTATATAGAAATTGTTAAATGGGAACTTAATTTGCTGTGCAAAACAGTCATTGAAAACAAAATGAAATATAAAAAGAAATAAACAAAAAAGATAATGGAATTGCTCCACAGTAACTGCTGTAACTGAGAGAGAATAAAGAAAGCAGGGATAGAATGTTATTCACCAAGAAAGTGCTTACCACATACAATATGCTTAATAAATAAAGATTCATTGATTCAAAATGGCTAATATTTATTGAGACGTATTTTGCATTAAACATTCTTAACACTCATTTTATATATTCCAACTACCCTACAAGGTATGTGCTCTTATTACCCTCATTTTAGAGACAAAGAAACTGAAGTTAAGAAAAAGAAAATTGATTGGCTAAAGTTACTCAGGCATACAATGGTAGCACATGTATGCAAAACCAGATCTGTGGTTTTTAACTAAAAAATCTAAGTCATCAAACACCGTACTCTCTGTGGCAGGCATGTGCTTTGTGACTTACTTTCATCCTTTTATTTGGGTATTAATGCAGTTGAAGAAGAAGAAAAAAAAAAGGCATAAATGACTAAGACCAAGATTAGATGCATAGTTTAGCAATAATTATATTAACTTAAGCAAGTTACTTAAATCCAGTGACCTTCAGGTCTGTAAAATAAATGTATCCATAGTCTCATCTTTGACTTGATCCAGTGATTAAATTAGTCTATGCTCCAGCCTGATAACTAGAAACAAAATGGAGAACATTCAAGAGAGAGAAAACAAGTACAAAATCACACAGACAAAAAAATAGATAAAATTTTGCAAGATATAGACAGCCTCTAATAAAGCCTTTCTCACCTCCAAGCCTCCAAGGATTAGACACCCTTCTTGTATGCTTATCTAGAGTCACATTCTGCCATTCTTATCACCTGCCGTACTACAGTGGGTTGCTTTTCTGTATGCCCCTGTCCCACCCTGGAATAGAAATGATGCGGGAGATCACATGATAGAATTTTGCAAGACCAACGACTTATTCATTGCGAATACTTTTTTTCAACAGCAAAAGGCAACTGTACACATGGATCTCACCTGGAGGAATACACAGGAATCAAATTGACTACAGCTGTGAAAAGAGATGATGGGAAAGTGCCATATCATCAGCCAAAACAAAGGCCAGGAGCCAACTGTGGAACAGACCAACAATTACTCATATACAAATTCAGGCTAAAACTGAAAATGAAAACAACTCCATGAGAGGTAAAATATGACCTTGACTAGAGTCCTGGTGTGGCGCTGTGGGTTAATGCGCCAGACTGCAAAGCCATTTGAACTGCAAGTTTGGCGGTTCAAGCTCACCAGCTGCTCCTCAGAAACCTTATACAGGGTCGTTATGGGTCGGAACTGACTTGACAGCACTTAACAACAACAACATATCCTACCTGAATTTAAAGATCATCTCAAGAACAGATTTGATGCATTCAACACTAATAACTAAAGACCAGAAGAGTTGTGGGATTACATCAAGAACATCATACAAAAAAAGCAGAGTTCCTTTAAAAGATAGGAAAGAAAGAGAAGACCAACATAGATGTCAGAACAGACTCTGAGACTTTCTCTTGAGCTTACAGAAGCAAAGGCGAATGGAAAACATGAGGAAGTAAAAGAGCTAAGCAGAAAATTTCAAAGGGCAGCTCAAGAAAACAAAGTCATGTATTATAATGAAATGTGCAACAAGCTGGAGTTAGAAAAACAAAAAGGGAAAACATGCTCAGCATTTTTCAAGCTTAAATAACTTCAATAAATAAAGCCTCAAATTGCAATATTGAAGGGTTGATAGAATGAATACACCAAAAAAAAATACCAAAAAAAGGTCAATGTTCAAACTTTTCGAGAAGTAGCTTATGATCAAGAACCAATGGTACTGAAAAAAGAAGTCCAAGTGCACTGAAGGCATTGGCAAAAAACAAAGCTCCAAGAATTGATGACCTATAAATTGAAATCTTTCAACAAATTGAAGCAGTACTGGAGATACTCACTCATCTATACCAAGAAATTTGGAAGACAGCTACCTGACCAACTGATTGGAAGAGATCCATGTTGTACCCACTGCAAAGAGACATTACCCAAAGAAATGCAAAAATAATTGAACAATATAATTAATATCACATGCAAGTAAATTTGCTGAAAATAATTTAAAAACAATGGCAACAGTAGATCAACAGGGAACTGCCAGAAATTCAAGCTGGATCCAGAAGAATTAAAGCTTTCATTACTAATGTCAGATGGATCCTGAAAGCAGAGAGTATCAGAAAGATGTTTATTTGTGCTTTTCTGACTGTGCAAAGGCGGCTTTCAACTGTGCAGAGCTTGGGAAACTATGGATAACATTGCAAAGAATGATTATTCCAGAATACTTAATTGTTCTCATAAGGAACCTGTACAGATCAACAGGCAGTTATTAGAATCGAGCAAGGGGATACTGAATGGTTTAAAATTAGGAAAGATGTGTGCCCAGGTTGTTTCATTTCACCACACTTATTCAATCTGTATGCTGAGCAAATATTTTGAGAAACTGGATTATCTGAAGAAGAATTTGGCATCAAGATTGGAGGAAGACTCATTAACAACTTATGATATGCAGATGATTATCACCTTTCCTGCTGGAAACTAAAAGGTCTTAAAATACTTAGTGATAAAGATCAGATATCACAGCCTTCAGTATGGATTGCACCTCAGTGTAAAGAAAACAAAGATCCTCACAATTTGGCCAATAAAAAAACATCATGATAAATGGAGAAATGATTGAAGGTGTCAAAAGACTTCCATTTGCTTAGATCCACAGCAACACTCATGCATGAGGCAATAAAGACATAAATCACTTATTGCACTGGGGAAATCTGCTGCAAAAGATCTCTTTAAAGTGTTTAAGAGCAAAGATAACAGTTTGAGGACTAATGTTTGCCTGACGCAAGCTATGGTATCTTCAGTTGCCTCATATACATGTCAATATTGGATAATAAATAAGGAAAACTACAGCTGAATAGATGCATTTTAATTATGGTATTGCAGAGGAATATTAAAAGTACCATGGACTCCCAGAACAAACAAATCTCTGTTGTAAGAAGTACAGTCAGAATGCTCCTTAGAAGCCAAGATGCTAAGACTTCATCTCTCATGCTTTGGGTATGTTATTAGTAGGAACCAGTCCCTGGCTATGGACATCATGCTTGGTAGAGTGAAAGTTCCGCAAAAAAAAGAGGAAGAGCCCTAAGGTCTGACATATTGACATAGTGGCAGTAGCAGTGGGCTCAAATGCAGTCCAATGCTGACCGACTGCCGCTCCAGAGTTAATGGAGTCCAGTGCCACTCCATTAACAAGTGTGGATGTAGGATAAGCATTGGCCTGTGAACCACAAGGTCCAAGGTTTGAGCCCACCAGCAGAAAGATGAGCCTTTCTGCTCCCGCAAAGATTTACAGCCTCAGAAACTCTATACAGGGTCGCTATGAGTCAGAGATGACTCGACAGCACTTAATAACAACAACAGTCACTAATATGTTCTTGTTATTATTATTAAGTGCCATTGAGTTGATTCCCATTTGGCAAATGCCGAATGGCTATATAACTGCAGATCTTCAGAGCCTTAACAAGATTTGGTAAATTATTTATCTAGGTTAAACATGACCTTTCTGGAAATGCTGTTTTTCTTCAGTGAAATCTTAAAACAATTGATTGGAAGTCCGTCATCAAAGTATAATCACATTTACTCATTCCATAATTATTTATTGAGTATCTATTTGTAACACTGTGGGATAAAGTCAGTTTGAACCACAAGGTTGGCAGTTCAAACTCACCAATTGTTTCCTGGAAACTCTATACAGGCTCACTATGAGTGAGAAGTGACTTAAAGGCACTTTAACAATAACAGCAACATTATATGACGGCCTTGGACATATCGAAGATGTAATGCAAAGATGATGCAGAGTCAGGCAGTGTTTAGATTTGTTGTTCATGGGGTCTCCATGAGTCAGAATCAGTTCAACTCAGTAACGCCTAGCAACAACAACCTCTTTCATGTGCCTGGTACTGTGCTAAGTACCTGAGACTCAACAGAGTATAATACAGATGAGGCCTATCTAAACATTTTCTAGAGCAATGGAGGCTGACTGGATGACAAAATACAGCAAAGAAGTAAGTCAGTAACTAGGTATCATAACCATAAAATCACTTTAGCGTTAGTGTTATGAGGAAAGTAAACAGAGCACTGTGGGATAGACTCTCAATGGATGGTCAGTGAAAGGAAAAACCTGGAGGTGACCTTTTAGCCAGTAGCTAAGGGAGAAGAACCAGCCTTGCTAAGAGCTTGTATGAAATGTGGTTAAAAAAAAAAAAAAAAACAACCTTACAGAACTGGATGTCTTGACAAACTGGGTGGTTAGACAGTGATAATCAAAGAAGTAAGGGAGATCGTGCAGACTCTGGCAATGACAAGTTCTATGTGAAGTGGAGACAAGGTTGTCAAGAATCTGCCATTACTGAGTGCTAGCATCTAGAAGAGTAGGGGTGAAGAACAAAGTCTGAGTTCAGTGCTAAAGTCTTCAGGGTGTCAGGTGAGAGACTGTAGAAAAAGCAGATGACAGTGTGAGGAGAGCAAAGAAATGTTCAGTAGGGTGCACGTGCCTCTCAGAAGCAAGGTTTTGCCTAGGATGTGTACTGAAAGCAGCAATGAAATACAAGGAAAAAACAACCCAATTAAAAAATGGGCACAGATGAATGAACAGACACTTCACCAAGGAAAACATCAGGCAGCCAACAAATATATGAAGACATTTTCCTGATCATTAGCCATAGTTGCTGTTAAGTGCCGTCAAGTCGGTTCCAACCCATAGCAACCCTGTATAGGATTTCCAAGGAGTGGCTGGTGAGATTGAACTGCCGACATTGTGGTTCAACCTGACTTGCAGTCCTTTGCATTAATCCACAGCACCACACCAGGACTCCCATTAGCCATTGTTGTTGTTTTTAAGTGTCATCAAGTCAATTCTGACCCATAGCGACCCTGTATAGGGTTTCTGAGGAGTGACTGGTGAGCTTGAACCACCAACCTTGCAGTTCAAACAGCTTTGCAGTCTGGTGCTTTAACCCACAGCACCACAGCAGGACTCCCCATTAGCCTTGTTGTTGTTGTTAAGTGCCATCGAGTTGGTTCCAACCCATAGTGACCCTGTATAGGGTTTCCAAGGAGCAGCTGGTGAGCTTGAACCACTGACCTTGCAGTTCAAATGGCTTTGCAGTCTGGCTCATTAACCCACAGCGCCACACCAGGACTCCCCATTAGCCATTAGAGAGATATAATGCTGTTTAGATACCATCTCACACAGTATTAACAGCAAAGTTCAAAACACAGAAAATAATGAATGCTGGTGACAGTGTGGAAAGACTGGGACCCTTCTACAGTACTGTAAAATGGTTCAACCACTCTGGAAAACAGTATGGTGTTTCCTGAGAAGGTTGGAAGTAGACATACCTTATGACCTAGCAGTCCCTTTACTTGGTATATAACCACAAGGAATACAATCCCAGACACCAGTAGCTATACACACACCAATGTTCATCTCAGCACGATTGACAATAGCAAAAAGATGGAGACAGCCTAAGTGCCCATCAATGGAAGAATGAATAAACAAACTTTGGTTCATACATACAATGGAATACTATGCATCCTTGCAGGATAACTGGGAATCTGTAAGACACCTCATAACCTGGATGAACCTTGAGGGCATTTTGCAGAGTGAAATTAATCAATCACAAAAGGACAAAGATTATAATACACCATTATTGTAAATGCTTGAGAAAAAGTTTCTATAATAAAAGAAACATTCTTTGATGGTTATCAGAGGTGGAAGGGAGGGGAGAATAATTCACTGGCTAGAGGGTAGACGTGTGTTAGCTCAGGTGACAGAGAAGGCAATATACAAGGAGGGGGAGGGCAATTCACAAGAGGGAGGGTGACAGATGAACAATAAAGATAGGAGAAGTGTTAGGGCAGTATGCATGGGCTAAATGGAATAGAGGTAAATAAGGATTTATACACAACTTTGGATCAACAGTGTTCTGTGAGTAAATACATGGATCGAGACATAGAATGAATGGGTAAAGGAAGAGGAAAATGTTTGTTTTTTACTGTCTTGTGGATATTGGTTTCCCCTGCCTACTATTGTAAAACAGACATTTATGTGTGGCAGAAATAAATACTGAGAATTATGATGATAGAAAGCTTGTAAGCCCACCTTCAGCCTATAAGTGATTGGATTTGCTAAAAGGGAAGTTAGAATTTGCTCAGGGAAGTAGTCTTATTAAGCCTTTATAGAGTACGAGGCCTCAGGTGGAATCCTGTGCAACCAACCACCCAGAACCTTCTGAGTTGGGACATTTCATTTCCACTTGAAAAGACATGCAGACCATCCCAGAACTGCTGGGAGCCCAAAAGATTCTTATTGAAAGAAAGACCTGCAGAAAAAAAGCAGATTGTTTGACTGTTTGAATTTCAAGCAAGTTATTCGCTTTGGAGGCACCAAGGCAAGAAAAGTCTGTCCATCAGGGAAAACCCCTTTCTAGGACTGAAACTAAAAGGGAACCCACGAGCAGTCTAGTGTGCTTGCTGTTGACCCCCTTGGTCTGCTTGTGAGTAGAAGTGGGGACATGCAGCAAGGAAGACATGGGCTGAGTTTAACCATATTCCATTGGCACCCGCTGACCTGACATGAGAAAGAGAAGAGGAAGGGCTGGCTGATCTGAAGTTTAGGAAGATGTATGAACTCCTGAATCTATGGGCACTGACTTAGGCCCTGAGGGTTAGAGCTGAGAGTAAAGGGGCCAAGTGGTCTGAAGTGCAGGAGGTGTGTGTGAACGCCCACACATGCAGCTAGTTACTACCCATTTGACCTTGCTTGGATGGCTAATTGACCAGAACTCTACCCTAGGAAGATAAAGATGTTTCATATTGAAAATAAGTGCAAATTGCTACAATTTGATGAACTAGAAGTTTGCTTATTAATACGGTTGGTGATGGTTATGTGCCGTGGAGTCGGTTCCGACTCATAGCGACCCTGTACAGGGTTTCTGAGGCTGTAAATCTTTACGGGAGCAGAAAGACTCATCTTTCTCCCACGGAACAGCTGGTAGTTTCGAACTGCTGACCTTGCGGTTCGCAGCCCGATTCGTAACCACTACACTATTAATGCAGTGACTCAAAATTCCAACCAAAATGGAAGGACTCCATATCAAGCAGAAAGCTTGTTTTCTCAGTGTAGTGAATTGATAGAGATGAATAATTGGCTGTCAAAAATGGGTGGGGATGGGGGCTGCAAAGGAATGAATTGTGACTGGCTTATAAACTTTCATGAGTGTGCTTAGTTTTGGAATGATGGGGATAAGGTAGATTCCCCACTGAATATTTTTCTTCTTTTCCAGAGAGATCTAGTGAAACTGGGTGGGGAATGATGGTCATAGGATATATGACTCAATTGTGAGTAATTGTTGTCAGAATCAATTGTCATTGTCACAAGTATAATTGAAGATATGTAAAATGGAAGATTAATCTTTCATTTCAGGAAGAGAAGAAAGAGGAGTATGAGTGGAGCATAAGATCCCTACCCCGGAAAGCAGTGACAACAGAGAGAGTGGTAAAGGCAGCGGCATGGAGAGATAGAGCAGTTGGGGGCTTTAGGCCCATGGGCTGAGAAAGGCTGTGTGCCTGTGGGCAGGAGACATGCTGGCAGAATGTGCCCTTTGGACATTTAAATGAATATATATATTTTTTGTTTTGCAAATGTATATCAAATATTTATGTTTTGTTCATTTGTGAGATACAAGATGTAAATGGGGTGCCACAGGATAACTGTTGTTGCAGGGAGGGGATTGTAATCATTGAGATGAAACTAAGTGTATAGTTTATTGAATACAAAGCTGATGATCTTGTCTGTAAACCTTTACCCAATTCACAATAAAAATTTCTTTTTGAAATACAATGAAATAGCTCTCTGTCTTTTGGACTGGGGGACAAATGGTTCAGGAAAATGAAGTATCATGTGCTTTGGAACGTCATGTGCTTACTCACACAGTCTTGCATAAGAAAGAAGTTGCCCCTTAAAGCTTAGCCAATAGAACCATGATGCTGTCACACTTTATTGCTTCATTCCTCTGCTCTTTTGCTTTTTTTTCTGTGCCTTTTGCTAAGAATGCCTTTTCCAACTCTAATCTATACCGCTAATCTGGAAAAAATTTTAAATTATCTATCAAGACTTAATTTCTTTTATTCATTCATTCATTCAACATTTTGAAAGTATTATGTGCTCTACATATATTTCAACTACTAATGAGTCACCCACAGTGGACAGGTTTCAGAAGAGCTTCAAAAGTCAGTCAGACTAGGAAGAAAGACCTGGGAATCTAAATTTTTTAAAAAATGTCCATGAAAACCTAAGGACATCAGCAGAACATTCTCTGATTTCATATTAGAAGAGGAATCCCTTAGGTTAAAAGCCAATCAAAATACGACATGGATGGAGTATAATTTGGGGACCTTCATTTACTGGTGTGGCATCACTCAAAATGTGGAGAAACAACTACAAACAATCATTAATAATCAGAACATAGAATATATGAAGTATGAATCTAAGAAAATTTGAAATCTCCATAATGAAATGAAATGCATAAAGGTCAAAATCCTATACCTTAGTGAGCTGAAATGGACTGACATTGGCCATTTTAAACAGGATAATCATATGATCTACTATGCTGAGGGTACAAAATTAATGAGGAAAAGCATCACATCCATTGTCAAAAAGAAAGCATATCAAGATCTACCTTGAAGTACAATGATGTCATTAATGGGATAATATCCATACATCTACAAGGAAGACCTGTTAATATAACTACTATCCAAATTTATGCACCAATCACTAATTACAAAGATGAAGAAAACTGAAGATTTTTACCAACTTCTGCAGTCTAAAATGGACCAAATATGCAATCAAGATGCATTGGTAATTACTAGTGTTGCACTGCAAAAGTTGGAAACAAAAAAGGATCAGTAGATGGAAAATATGGCTTAGTAGCAGAAATGATGATAGAGAGTGCATGAGAGATTTTTGCAAGACTAATGACATATTCATTGCAAATACCTTTATATCAACAATATAAATGGTGACTAGACATGTGGATCTTGCCAGATGGAATACACAGGAATCTGATTACATCCCTGAAAAGAGAGAAACTCAGCATCATCAATCAGAGCAAGATGTAGGGCCAACTATAAAATTGACATTCGTTCAACTTCAGCTTGAAGCTAAAGAAAATTATAACAAGTCCTCTAAAGCCAAAGTATAACCTTGAATATATCACACCTGAATTTACATATGATCTTAAGAATAGATTTGATGCAATTGAATACTGATGGTCAAAGACTAGACACGTTGTATGATGACATCAAGGACATCAGACATGAAGGAACCAAAATGTCATCAGAAAGACAGGACAATAAGATAAGACTATAGTAAATGTCAGAAGAGGCTCTGAAACTAAGCAAGCAGAAGAAATGATGACGTAAAAGAACTGAACATAAGATTTCAAAGGGCAGCTCGAGAAAACACAGTAAAATATTATAGTGAAATGTGCAAAGACCTGGAGTTAAAAGACCAAAAGGGAAGAACACACTCAACATTTTCTCAGGCTGAAAAAACTGAAGATAAAATTCAAGTATTGAGTTGCAATACTGAAGGATTCCATGGGCAAAAAATTATAGGAGTGGTCTGGTGTGGTGCTATAGGATAAGCACTGAACTGTTAACCACAGGTCGGTGGTTCAAATCCATCAGCTACTCCTTGGAAACTCTATACAGGATCACTATGACTTGGAACCAACTTGACAGCACTTAATAACAACTAGGAGCAAAATATTGAAAGATGAAAGAAGCATCAAAATAAGATGAGAAAAATCCTGGTGTGGCACTGTGGCTTAATATGGAGAGTCAGTTTGAACCTCAAGGTCAGTGGTTCAAGCTCACCAGCCACTCCTCAGAAACCCTATACAGGGTGCTATGGGTCTGAACTGACTCAATGGCACTTAACAATAACAATAATACCATAAGATTGGAAGTAGCATATGATCAAGTATTGATTAGATTGAAGGAAGACGTCTAAGCCACACTGAAAGCATTGATGCAAAGCAAGTCTTCAGGAACCGGTGGAATACCAACTGAAATGTTACAACAAGTGGACACCATGCTAGAGGTGCTCATTTCTCTATGCCAAGAAATTTGGAAAACAGCTACTTGGCCAACCGGCTGGAAGAGATCCATATTTGTGTCCATTCCAAAAAAAAGGTGAACCAACAGAGTGCAGAAATTATAGAACAATATTATTGCTATCACATTCAAGAAAAATTTAGCTGAAGATCACTCAAAACAGCTGCAGCAGTACATAGAGGCAATCTCTAGAAATCCAAGCCAGGTTTAAAAGAGAATATAGACCATGGGTTATCATGGCTGATGTCACATGGAATTTGACTGAAAGCAGAGATTTACTCAAGTAAATTTATTTTGTGTAAAATCTTTTGACTACACAAAGTCACTCAAGTATGTGAATCATATCAAATTATGGATAAGATTATGGATCATGGAAATTCCAGAACATTTAGTTGTGCTTATGTGCAAATTATAAATAGACCAAGAGGTAGTCATTTGAACAAAACAAGGGATACTGCATGGTTTAAAATCAGGAAAAGTGTGTGTCAGGGTTGTATTCCTTTTTCATAGTTACTTAATTTCTATGCTGAGCAAGTATTCCAGAAAGCTGGACAGTACAAAGAAGAACATAGTAGCAGGATTGGGGGAAGACTTATTAATAACCTGTGATTTGCAGATGACACAGCCTTGCTTGCTGAAAGTGAAGATGACATGAAGATGACTTAAAATCAGTGTAAATTTCACCTCAGCATGAAGAAAGCAAAAAATTCACACAAGTGGATCAGTAAGCAGCATCATAATAAATGGAGAAGTATTTTATTTTACTTGTATCCACAATCAACACCCATGAAAGCAGCAGTCAAGAAATAAAATGATATGCTTCACTGGACAAATCTGCAAATACCTCTTTAAAATGTTGAAGAGCAACAAGATGTCACTTTGAGGACTAGGGTGCACCTGACCCATATGCATGTGAAAGCTAAACAATGAATATGGAAGACCAAAGATGGATTGATGCCTGAATTATGATGTTGGCAATGAATATTGAATGTACTATGGACTCCAAGAAGAATGAGCAAATTTGTGTTGGAAGACATATAATCAGAATGCTCCTTAGAAGTGAGAATGGCTAGACTTTGTCTCATGCACTTTGGACTTGTTATCAGGAAGGATGAGTCCTTGGAGAAGGACATCATGCGTGGTAAAGTACAGGGTCAGTGAAAATAGAGGAAGACCCCACCAAGATGAATTGACACAGTCTTTGCAACAATGGATAATGTAGGACTGGACATTATTTTGTTCTCTTGTATATAGGGTCGCTATGAATCAAAGGCAACTCAACTCAAGTAGCAACATTGTATTCTCAGCACTGGGGATGTTGTTGCTAGGTTACGTCCTGTCTGTTCTAACTCGTAGCAATCCTTTGAACAACAGGACGAAACACTGCGTGGTCCTGTGCCACCTAGGAATACCATAGCAAAAATGGTTTTTTAATCTTTGAGGAAGTTTCCCCCACTATTCTTCTCACTTCTAGACTGGTGACACATGTGTTATCTTCACAACACATCATTTGTTTATCAGTTGGTCCAGTGATGTGCTGATAACCCCATATGTGTATGTCTATTCCAGTCTCCTCCACACTCATCCTTTTCAAATCTCAGTCAGATCATGTCAGTACTCAGCTTAGAACTCTCCAAAGGCTCTGTAGTTACTTTGCCCAGAATAAAAACCAAAGTCTTTAGCGCTTTTGTCCTTATCAGAAGACAAAATATCACCTTGGAAGCCACATGGTTGGTTGGTTGTGTGCCGTCAAATCAGTTCCAATTCATAGGGACCCTACGTAGGGTTTCAGAGGCTGTAAATCTTTCAGGAGCAGAAAACCTCATCTTTCTCCCACCGAGCAACTGGTAGATTTGAACTGCTGACCTTTCAATTAGCAGCCAAGTTCCTTATCCACTATGTTACCAGGGTTCCTTGAAAGCCACATCCTAACTTTATAAACTCCATCTTCCATTTCTTCCTTTGTATAGACACAGTAAGAGTTTTTGTTGTTGTTGTTTTTAAGTGCTGTCGAGTCAGTTCTGACCAATAGTGATCTTGTATAGGATTTCCGAGGAGCAGCTGGTGAGCTTGTATTGCTGACCTTGCAGTTCAAACGGCTTTGCAGTCTGGCACATTAACCCATGGGCTATAATCAGATGAACAGTACAGGTAGAGGGGTTGATTCATTCTTCTGGCAAGAGAATTAAATTCTCATTTCTAATTTTGATGTAATTTTATGTAACAGGACATAAAGTAGACTTTTCTTTCTTCACTTGAGAAAGATTAATGAAATTTTGTGTCATTATGTTTATAATTCTTAAATTATTATCATAAATGGATTTAGAAAAATAGAGCATTTTCTAAGAGAAAAGTACAGCACTTTTTATAAATGCTTAGAAAACTGAAATGGTTACCAGAACTTTGTTTAACCTTGTTATGACTTATGTAATTTATGATTTTGAACAGTTTTGTGCATTTCAGAGTGACCCCAAAAACAACAGCAAGATTCAACCCAAACATTAAATTTTCTATCTAGATTCAGATGTACTAAGTCAGTATTGAAGATAACACATTCCTTAATAGATCAAGAACCATTGGCCTGCAGAACAGTAGAGTTACATTCTACAGAGTTACCGGCAACCCAGGGGCCTTTCTTCCATCTAACTGACATCCTTTTTCATTGCTGTGTTTTCCATGAAGAAGCATACTATAAAATGTATCCTTAGCATGAATTGTTAAACCGTTCTGGCAGCATATGTAAAATATGTTCTCCTTGACAGTGTTTTCCAATAAATATGTTAAATTCCTTATCTTATATAACCAAATTTATGAATATGCTTCCAACCTTTCTTCTCTATTTTAACAGAACCCCAGATTCCACGTGCCTGAAGATCCAAAAACAAAAAAGGAAAAGTTTCTAGTCAACTCTGAGAAGCCTACCAGAGTCTTAACAGGGAGCATCCACTTACAAGAGCATCAAGCTTTGGGTAAGACCACAAGGGCATCAACAAATAAGCTGACTGAAAAACATCAAGAAACTAAGACACTTTTCAGGAAGTTCAGTGAACTGAACTGGCCATTGAAAATGAGTCCTTTAAATAAAAGTTTAGTGAAAAACAACACTGACGCAACCCAAGAAAAACGAAGGGCTTTTCTTCAAGAGTTTTGCAAGAAATATGGTGGGGTGAGTCATCCCCAATCACATCTTTTTCATATGGTATCCAGGATCTATGTAGAAGATAAGCACAGAATCTTGTATTGTGAAGTACCAAAGGCTGGCTGTTCCAATTGGAAAAGAATTCTGATGGTACTCAATGGATTGGCCTCCTCTGCCCACAACATCTCCCATGATGCTGTCCACTATGGAAAGCACTTGAAAAAGCTAGATAGCTTTGACTTAAAAGGAATATATACTCGCTTAAATACCTACACCAAAGCTGTGTTTGTTCGTGATCCCATGGAAAGATTAGTGTCCGCATTTAGGGACAAATTTGAACACCCCAATAGTTATTACCATCCAGTATTTGGGAAGGCCATAATAAAGAAATATCGACCAAATGCCTGTGAAGAAGCATTAAATAATGGATCTGGAGTCAAATTCAGAGAATTCATCCACTATTTGCTAGATTCCCACCGACCAGTAGGAATGGATATTCACTGGGAAAAGGTCAGCAAACTCTGCTATCCATGCTTGATCAACTATGATTTTGTAGGAAAATTTGAAACTTTGGAAGATGATGCCAATTACTTTTTACAGCTGATTGGCGCTCCAAAAGAGCTGAAGTTTCCAAACTTTAAGGACAGACACTCTTCTGATGAAAGAACCAATGTTCAAGTTGTTAGACAGTATTTAAAGGATCTCACCAGAACAGAGAGGCAGTTAATCTATGACTTCTATTACTTGGACTATTTGATGTTTAATTATACTATGCCATTTTTGTAGTTTGCAATTATTTTCTAAAACCATGTATTTACTTAATGATGATGGTCTCAAATCAGCTACTGTAATTTTACTATCACTTTCTATGTCAGAGATACTTAGCTAAGTACAGGTATCTTAATTTAATGAAGATATACCAGATAGTACGATACCAATTGACACAAATTCATAGGTAAATCACCTCACAGAGGCATGCAAACTATCTTAGCTCCTCTAAAATGTTTGGGAAAGAGCAGCTTTTGCATTATGGATTATATTGTAGAAGCAATAACCTAGCCAGCTGTTACATTAGCTAAAACCGTCACTTGCATTGGTAGAAAAAGGAACCTAAAATAGCATGGGTGTATGTCGGTATCCAGGAATTCCTTGTCTAAAGTACCTCACTATATGTTTAATAGTCTGTGGAATGTTCATCAAGCCACTGCATAAGTTTCTAATACCCTGAAAATCAATCTGTTTTATTGATAAATCGATTTTGAAATCATATTTTGGACCTAAGCATTTTAATTTAGATTGGAAGGCATTATGTGATTTATAATATGAGAATATGGCAGAAAAGCCAGATGAGGCTACAGTGTCTTATATTCAACAGCCAATAAAAAATACACAACAAGCTAAGATCAAAGCAACAAAAGTAACCCTCCTATTCCAGAAAACACGGAAGGGAATTGCTTTTGATTTCTTTTTAGCTTTCTACACACAGACAAAATGAACAAAACTACTCAAGGTCTTCATTTCTGAATTGGGTGCATTGAGAAGTTTAGCCTCATCAGCTATAAATGTGCTCCTAATTCTGGTCTAATTGGGTAGGGGGGAAATTGTTTCAAACTGGAATAATCATCAAAAACAGAAGTTGCCACTCTTAATGTAAGCCTCAAACAATAACAAAGTTTTATAGGAATATTATTTGAATCAAAGCATCGTGTACGTAGCTTTCTATGTGGAATCTACTCTTGAATCGCTTTTGTTTTCAGGCCCTAATTATTCAGTGTGTGAATGACTTTTTTAAAAACTAATATACCACTTCAAAGATAGGTTATGTTCTAGAAAATAAACATAGCAAGAGCCCCTAGAAATGTTTTTAATGGGCTTATGCATAAACAAATTAAGGTCTTTTCTTTTTAAGTTTAAATATCCTATACTAACAGTAACAAATGCCATTGCATTCAAATATTGAATCAAAGTCTTTGAAAAAGTGGACCATGTATCAATTGTATGAAAAATTGTAATACATTTTGAAAATGTATTTTAAAGGGATCTTAAACAAGAAGACACATTCCAATGGGGAACTTATCTTAATCGGTGGTCTTATTTCCTTAAGTTAAGCAAACCACATGTTATTCAAGTCCAGTTTAATTTTTGTTGCATGCCATGGAGCTGGTTCCAATTCATAGCGATCCTGTACTGGGTTTCCATGGAGTAGCTGGTGAGCTTGAACCACCGACCTCACAGTCCAAACCAACTTTGAGGTCTAGTGCTTATCCTACAGCGCCACACCAGGACTCCCAAAGGAAAATAGGAATGACTATTTGAATATTAAGAGAACAGAAGACTTACATTCATACCTATTTCATTTTGATTTTCCACTATATGAATTGATTCACGCCTAGGAACACACCTTTCCCCTCCCCTCTTCTCTAAGGAAAGTGTGTAAGCTGCAATGGGGCGCCAGATCCTAAGTATCAAACCTTCTCACCTAACCTCACGCCGCTTTAACACAACACATTCTCTTGCCTCTGTTGTTGTTGTTAAGTGCCATCTAGTCATTTTCGACTCATAGTGACCCTGTAGAGGGTTTCCAGGGAGAAGCCGGTGGGTTTGAACTGTCAACCTGTGGTTCGCAGCACAGTGCTGATCCTACAGAACCACAGCAGGAGTCCCTTGCCTCTGCAATATACACTTAATCTATGCTGTCTCTTTCGTAAGGAGTTTTATTTTGTGGTTGTTCTTATTAGATGCTGTCAAGTCAGTCCTGATTCAGAATGGCCCTGTGTACAACAGAATGACACACTTCCCAGCCCTGTGCCATCCTCACTATCATTGTGGTTTGAGTCCATTATTACAGTCACTGGGTCAATCCATTTCATTGGAACTCTTCAATTATCCTCTACTCTACCAAGCATGATGTTCTCTGGAGAATGGTCCTTCCTGCTAACATGTCCAAAGTACATGTCTTCATGTACTCCTCTAGCATTTTGGTTATAATTTTTCCAAGACAGATTTGTTTGTTCTTCTGGCAGTCCATGATATATTCGATATTCTTTGCAACACCATAACTCAAATGTATCAGTCCTTCTTTCATCTTCCTTATACATTGTCCATATTTCAAATGCATATGAGGCAATTGAAAATAACTTGGCTTTTTCCATGCCGTGCAGAATGAGTCCTGAGTAACTTAGAGATACAGACTTTATCTTTTAATGGAGGGACTATAAAATATGCCAAGTCTAAGATTTTATACCTAAAACAACACAAAACAAGGTTTAGGTTAGATGAGATTTTCTACAAAGGATTTTTTCACTTTTTCCTTAAACTATTGGAGAAAAAAAAATAATAAAGCAACCAGAAACAAAGGTTCTGTTCTTATGAGCATTTCTAGTGCATTGGGGTAAAATATTAAATGCGTTTAAACAAATACAAACACACAATTAACTGTTGCTGTCAAGTCAATTCCAAATTGTGATATCCCCATGTTACAGAGTAGAGCTGTTCCTTAAGCATTTCGTGACTGCAGTCTTTAGGACGTCCTGGTGTGGTGCTGTGGGTTAATACGCTGGACTGCAAAGTCAGTTTCACTATCGTTGCCATGCTTGTGCCCATTGATATCCTTCTCCAGCGACTGGTCCCTCCTGACAATATGTCCGAAGTATGATAGATGAAGTTTGGTCATCCTGGTCTCCAAGGAGCACTCTGGCTGCATTTCTTCCAACACAGATCTGTTGATTCTTTCAGCAGCCCATGGCACTTTCAATATTCTCCTCCAACACCATAACTCAAAAGCATCAATTCTTCTATGGTCTTCTTTATTCACTGTCCAGCTTTCGCATGCATATGAGGTTATTGAAAATACCATAGCTTGTGTCAGGCGCACCTTATTCCTCAAGCTGACGTCTTTGCTCTTCAACACTTTAAAAAGTTCTCGTGCAGCAAATTTGCCTAATGCAATACATCGTTTGATTTCTTGACTGCTGCTTCCATGAGTGTTGATGGTTGATCGAAGAAGAATGAAGTCCTTGATAACTTCAATCTCTTCTCCATTGATAAGAATGTTGTTTATTGGCCCAGTGGTGAGGATTTTTGTTTTCTTTACATTGAGATGCAATCCATACTAAAGGGTGTGCTCTTTGAGATTCATCAGTAAATATTTTAAGTCCTCTTCACTTTCAGCAAGGAAGGTTGTATCATCTGCATATCGCAGGCTGTTAATAAGTCTTCCTCCAATCCTGATGCCACGTTTTTCTTCATATAAGCCAGCTTCTCAGATTATTTGCTCAGCATATAGGTTGAACAAGTATGGTGAAAGAATATAACCCTATCTCATACCTTTCCTAGTTTTAAACCAGTATCCCCATGTTGTGTTCAAATAACTGCCTCTTGGTCCATGTGCAGATTCCTCATTAGCACAATTAAGTGTTCTGGAATACTCATACTTATCAATGTTGTCCATAGCTTGTCATGAGCTACATATTCGAAAGACTTTGCGTAGTCAATAAAGCACAGGTAAACAGCTTTCTGATATTCTCTGCTTTCAGCCAAGATCCATCGGACATAAGCAATGATTTCCATCATTCCACGACCTCTTCTGAGTCTGGCTTGAACCTCTGGAAGTTCTCTGTCAATGTATGCTTCCAGCTGTTTCTGTATTACCTTTAGTAAAACTTAACTCACATGAGATATCAAATATATTGTCCAATGATTTCTGCATTCTGTTGGGTCACCTCTCTTTGGGATGGGCACAGATATGGATCTTTTCCAATCAGTCGGCCAGACAGTTGTCTTCCAGATTCCTTGGCATAGATGAGTGAATGCCTCCTGTGCCGCCTCACTTTCTTGAAAGATTTCAATGGGTGACCATGGGTTATCCTGCTGGTATTTAAAATACAGGTGGCATAGCTTCCAGAATCACAGCAATTCACAAGCCACCACAGTATGCTAAACTGACAGACGTGTGGTGGTTTAGATCAATAGTTGAGTGTAAACTGTGTTTACATTACTCCGGACATGCGTATATATACAAGTACATGATTGGTTGGCCTTCCAGTCAGGGAAGCAGACCAAGAAAAAGAAAGGGGATGCAGTGCTCTTTATCAGATATTTTTCTTCACCCTTTGTCAGGCTCACTATGGGTAGAAAATAACTTGATGGCACTTAACAGTAACAACAGAGGCAAGAGAATGTGGTGTGTTAAAGCGGCGTGAGGTTAGGTGAGAAGGTTTGATACTTAGGATCTGGTGCCCCATTGCAGTTTACACCCTTTCCTAGCTTTTCCACCAAGTAACAGACCAATGTCCCTCTGAATCTGTGTTACCAGTCTGTATGTGTATGTATGTTTAAATGCATATAATTCTTTACCCCAGGAAACTAGAAATGCTCATAAGAAGAACAGGACGTTTACTTCTGGTTGCCTGTGTGTGTGTTTTGTTTCTCTAATTGTTTTAGGAAAAAGTGAGACAATGGTCTTCATCCTTTATAGTCAATCTCATCTAAACCTAGTTTTGTGTAGTTTAGGCATAAAATCTCAGTCCTTCCTTTCCTAATAGTCTCTGGCATCCTGTAGTTATAAGTTACGGGGGTTGTGTTTGTTCTTGCCAAGGATAAACAAACTATTTCTATTCCTGCTCTTCATTCTGAATTACATCTTCTTTTTATGTTGGGGCCAAAGAAGCCAGTCATCACCCTGGATTCCCTGTGGTTTTTAAATACCCTGAATTGCTCAGCTTTGAAGGGCAGCTAACATTCAACTTTGTCACTTCTGCTTGTGTGTGAACTCCAGAAGTCAGTACCACTGCTCCTTTGGTAGTCAGAATTGTATGGGTTGAGTCTCTTTAAGGCAAGTGACCAAATCCAAGCTCCTCCTCCAGCTGTCCAGTGTTCCCGTTTTAACATTAGCATGTGTTAGGTGTAGTTGGAAGTTCTCTAATTAAACCCCAGGCAGTAGTAGCACAGCAGGCAGCCCCCTTTTGTTTGTTATTCCCCTCCTCGTGGAAATACTATTAGGGTAAGGAGTTGGCAATTACAGTGGAAGCAAAGCAACAGTCGTTTAACTTGGTAAACCACCAATGTTGTTGTTGTTGTTAAGTGCCATTGAGTTGATTCTGACCCATAGCAACCCTGTATAGGGTTTCCAAGGAGCTTGAACCACCGATCTTGCAGTTCAGATGACTTTGCAGTCTGACGCATTAGCCCACAGCACCACACTAGGGGTGCATAAACTGCCAATGGATGTGCTTTCTTGATGTGATTGTGCTCAGAAGCTGCCACAAACACAATCAAAACATACACATAGGTCACCCTTTTAAAAAAATTTTCTCACGTGTGTTTCAATACATTCACTAAGTAATAGAAATTTGAAGCCCTGGTGTGGCACCCTGGTGTGTGGTAGGATAAGCACTGGACCAAAAGGTCTGTTTGAACCACAAGGTCAGCAGTTTAAACTCACCAGCTACTCCTCAGAAACCCTATACAGTGTCGCTATGAGTCAGAATTGACTCGATAACACTTAACAACAATAATAGAAATTTGGAATCCACTAGCTAAAATTTCTAACTTTATTGTCTATAAAATGGTGGTGGTGTTGTTGTTGTTGTTAAGTGCCGTCGAGTCGGTTCCGACCTATAGCGACCCTGTACAGGGTTTCCGAGGGTGTAAATCTTTACGGGAGTAGAAAGCCTCATCTTTCTCCCGCGGAGCAGCTGGTAGTTTCAATCCCCTGACCTTAAGGTTCGCAGCCCGATTCGTAACCACTACGCTACCGTAGTAGTGGTTATATGCTGTGGGGTTGGTTCTGATTCATAGTGACCCTGCACAGGGTTTCTGAGACTGTAAAATTTTATGGGAGCAGAAAGCCTTATCTTTTTCTTGCTGAACAGCTGGTAGTTTCGAACTGCTGACCTTGATGTTCGCAGCCCGATTCGTAACCACTACGCTACCAGAGCTCCTTATTGTCTATAAAATAGTCTCTGACCATTCAGTAACTACTTGGATACAAGTGGCAATTAGAAAGAAGAAAAAGACTTTAACACTTTTTTGTGTATGAATAATTAAAAGCATTATCTCCTAAAATGCAGAGTGTTTAGTTAAAGGAACTGCATAAGCAAATGCAGAGAATTTTTATATTGAAGAGTTTCTTTCATCAAGATTTTTACTGTGAATTCTCATTTGGCTTCTTGGGTTGTCTTCACCCCTGGTCCCTTTGGTGTTCATAAAACCAAAAACCAAATTCATTACCATCAAATTGATTCGAACTCATAGTAACTTTGTGTAGGGTTTCCATTTCATAAAGACTTGGAATCTTTACAAGAGCAGAAAGCCTCACTTTCCCCCACTGAGTGGCTGATGGACTTGTGCTGCCGACCTTGTGACTACTAGACTATTGTTAAGTGCTATTAAGTATGTTCAACTTATGGTGGCCTTCTGTGGGATTTCCAAGGTGACAGCTGGTGGGTTTGAACTGCTGCTGACCTTGTGGTTAGCAATCTATTGCTTATCCTACAGTGCATACCAGGACTCCTAAAAACAGACGCATGTTTATGCTAAAATCCCCAACATGTTCTAATACTTGAGGAAAGGTTGACCAAAGAGACTTAATAGTTGCTCGACCACTTAAGGAACTTAGACCAAAGCTAACTGAATTCACTTCTACCTTTAGGATCATATCATCTAAATGTCCTCTATGTTGTTGTTGCTGAGTGCTTGCTGTCAATTTGTTTCCAATTAATAGCTACCCAGTATAGGGTTTCCTAGGAGTTTGAACCTCTGACTTGTGGTCCAAACTGAAATTGCGGTCCCGTGCTTATCCTACAGCACCACAACCAGGACTCATATCGCCTCTAAAACCATTATAATACTCATAGTCATAGCGAAGCAATCTTCATTGCCTATCAGGTACTTTTTAAGGGCTTTACATCTACTAATGTATGTAATCTCCATAGCCTTCTAAGGTAGATACCATTATAAATCCCTGTCTCCCCAAAGCAGAGAGTGGTTTAATGATTCACGGTTAAGTTACACAAGTGGTGGAGTCCTGGTGTGGCACTGTGTGTTAATGCGCTGGACTGCAAAGTCACTTTGAAATGCGAGGTTGGCAGTTCAAGCTTTCCAGATGCTCCTTGGAAGCCCTATAGGGAGTCGCTATGGGTCGGCATCGACAACAGCACTTAACAACAACAACAATGATAAAGATTTCTCTATATATTGATTTAGTGTGCAGTGTGTCAGTGTCACTTTCAAGCATCTGTGGATCTAAAGAGAAGGTTCTAGAACCAGACAATTGGGACAAGTGATCTAAGTCATATGACTGCCTTTTCTATAGAAATGTTAAGTGCTGTTGAATCTATTTTGACTCATAACAACCCTGTACAGGGTTTCCGAGGAGCCCTGATTGGTTTGAACTGCCGACTTTGTAGTTCAAACTGCAGTGCTGATCCTACAAAGGGCCAGGAATCCTTGTCTATAGTCATATTCACTCCTTAAACCTAAAATATAACTGTGGGCACAGCAATTTTTCAGTTTCTAAGACATTGCTCTTATTTGAGTTTTGGAGGAAAAAAAGAATGCATGATTCTTGTCAATAAAAGAGCTAATTATTGAGCATGTGTTCATAGGATAAGCACAGGACTAGGAACCATAAAGTCAGTGGTTAGAGCCCACCAACCACTTCACAAGAGAAAGATGAGGCTTTCTACTCCTGCAAAGAGTATTGAAGACTCAGAAACCCTCTACAGGGTCACTGTGAGTCAGAATCCACTCAGCAGCACTTAACAACAGCAACAATTAGGTAGCAGATACTGAAAAAGTAATTTACATGCATCCATTGACTGACATGAAGAATATGTCTAATCCATACCACCTCCCCCAAAAAATGCAAGTTAGGTCTTACTCCACTCACCATTTTATGAGTGAGAAAACTGAGAGTTGGGAGGTTTGATAACTAGCCCCAAAGCCAGAAATTAGCCAAGGTCTCTGTGACTCTAAAACAGAACACATGTGCCAACAGCCATGGGGCAGATCTGGACATAGGTATTTGTATAGGCTTTTCCTACAGGAGTCCCTGGATAGAACAAATGGCTAAGCACTGTACTACTAACCAGAAGGTTGCTAGTTCTAAACCCAACCAGAGTCATCTCAGAAATAAAACCTAGTGTGCTTGTGAAAGGTCACAGCCTTGAAAATCCTATAGAACAGGCTACTCTGCCCAATGGGCTCACCTTAAGTCAGAATCAACTAGATGGCAACTAATAGCAACAATGTTTTTATTTAATATTTGATTTCTGTCACCACATACCCGACATGACTGAAAAGCACTAGGCGGAGGTGCTGTCAGTCCCATTACATGAGGCTGGAGCTCTATCACTCATACTTGCCAATTACCCTGCATCACTCCTTTACCTATCTGCCTGGCCCTATGCTTCCTAGATTCCAACCCCAGCTCTGAAGTGTGTGTTCTTTCATCCATCAAGCTATTAGAAGGAACGTGAATCTTGCCGATGTGCAGTTCATGCTGAGGAAATCACACCCTAGCTTTCCTTATCCTCACTCAGGATTCATTCCACATTCCCTTTGGCCTGATATTTGTGAACTCTCTGAATAATTTTTCATTGTTTGAAAAAATCTCTTTTGACAGACAACAAAGATATTCAAAGAAATTCAAGGTCTTTCTTTAGCATATTGCTTAATTAGCCACTGAATTCCACCGATAATAGTACATGCCAGCTCCTTCAGCAAACAAGAGTCATTCTCCCATGCATACCTGTAGCCTCGGTGTCCTGCACCAGAACCTGACTCCCGCTGCTGAGTCCAGACTGCTCCTCTTCAACCTTTCTTCAAAATCCTCACCTATTTTGAAAGCTTATGCACCTCTTCCTCAACTCTGAAAATTTTTCCTGTCTGACTCCTTTGCCATTCCCAATTCCCAATATTATTCTGGATGACTTAAGCATTCCTCTTGAGATTCTGCCATCTTGTTTTTTTACTGCTCTGACCTCCTCCTTTCCCTTATATGCTTGGAGAACTGGAGAATGCCTACCTGTGATATTATACAGTATTACATTGTATCCATTCATTTCCTCAAAATATTTGAAAAGCTTAGAAAAATGGTTTTCTGAAACATTGTGGACTGACATGCATTCCTAATGCTAGAGTATCCTCCTACCTAAATTGACAACACTCTTCAGTCGACTGTAAATTATCCTTTGTTGTTGTTGTTAAGTGCTGTCGAGTCGGTTCCGACCCATAGCGACCCTGTACAGGGTTTCCGAGGGTGTAAATCTTTACGGGAGTAGAAAGCCTCATCTTTCTCCCGTGGAGCGGCTGGTAGTTTCGAACCGCTGACCTTAAGGTTCCTTAGGGGTGAAAAAAAGAACCATGTCTTCTTCAGTAGACCACCTGTGTCAGAGTTACCCCAATTTTTATTAAAAACAGATTCCTAAATCCCATCCAAAATGTACTGAATCCTAATCTCTGTGAAACCTACTTGGGAATTTTTCCTTTCGACAGTCTTCTGGAGTGATTCTTAAATACAGCAATGTCTGAGAACCACTTAGAGTTGTGAGAAATGTTGTCCATACTGATAAACACTCAAGTAATCCAATCTGTACTCGTTTTGGTGAAAGTAAGGTTTGCTTCTTTCAATTTTGCAAAATCAGGTGCCCAACCCAGTAGACACGGGCAGATGCACCGCTTATGGCCAGACCACCAACAGTTTTATTCCCTTGTCCCGATAAAAGCCCCTCCTCCAGTTCCAGTTCCACCTCCTCTTTTCCCAACTCCCCAGAGAAGCCAAAATGACTTGCCCATGGTCTTAATGATGGCATTCTTATTGAAATTTCCTAGTCCTAGAGCAGATTTCTTTCCTCCCTTCCCCCAATTCATCCTGTTTACATATCCCTGGATGTAAATCAACAAGCTATGTGTAGCAATCTCATGAACCTTTATATTCCTGAAGACAGACCATGCCCACAAGAGTTAGTTTTCATACAGTGATTGTTTAAAATCCTGGTAGCCTATAGATAAAGCCTGCTCCCTTCCTTTAGACTCTGCTAAAAAAATTAAGAGCTCTCAGCTCAGAGACAGATCAGCATGTATTGTACCAAAGTCCTCCACAGAGTTTTGACCAGTGCTTTAGCAGAAACTTGGCCTCTGAGGTCTGCCAACTGCAAGAACTAGAGCTGAACCGATTAAGTGAATTATGGGGACAGAGCTGGGGACTGCCCAAACTTTTTGAAAGCTTTCAGGCCAAAATGGGGAAATGGAAACTTTCTCCTATTTGAAACACAAAAGGCAAATGTGTACTGAAGGGAATTTTGGCAATTCAACTTCACACTGAGCAAAGTGAAGACAGTACCAGTTTCTTCAACAAAAAATGAAAAGCAGTTTGCAAATTGTCCGAAGATGATTGAAAATGGAAAATATTTGCTATTTGGGTTATTAGTTTGAGAGCAGGTGCCCCAGGAAATATTTTGCAATTTAACTTAAATGCTTAGAATGTACATTTCCTTGAACTTCATTAAAGAATGTGTGTCTCCTTACTTTCCTATTAGGTTAAGCTATGTGACATTGCCAACATTTGACTGTCTCCAGCTTGCACCCACAGTCATTTCATTGGTTCACTAACAGCTTCACTATAACTTGCCTAGCTCTGGCCATAGTATGTATCACCTGGAGTATTGCAAATACCTCTGAAAGGACACCACTTATCCCTTCCGTCTATTCTTCTTGCTGTTGTTATGTGCCATGGAGTCGGTTCTGACTCATTGCAACCTTGTACAGGGTTTCCAAGGCTGTAGATCTTTACGGGAGCAGAAAGCCTCACCTTTCTCCTGCGGAACAGCTGGTAGTTTCGAACTGCTGACCTTGTGGTGGGCAGCCCAATTCGTAACCACTATGCTGCCAGAGTGGTTTCACACTCTGAAAATAAACATCCTACAATGAGGGTGTCCATCTTAACTCCCAGCCTCCGATCCTAGCACAGCTTACTACAAATCTTCTCATTGCTGTGCCTAGTCCTCTTCCCCACTGTCTTCAAGGATTTCACCTGCCCTCTAACATGAAGTCTCCCTCTAGCCATCCTGCACTCACCTCACTCCATCCACCTGTGGATGGGAAATCTCACCCACTCCCCTTGCTTTAATTTCCACCATACACTGAAGGCTCTCCAACTTCTTTCTCCAATTTACATGTCTCTCCTAAATTCAAATTAGCAATTCCCTGTCTGGATGTCCCATTGGCACTTGAGAGTCAACATAATCCAGGCTGAACTCATCTAACTCAAAACCTGCTTTCTCTTCTTCCTTCACCCTGTCTTCCAAGTCGGGACTGAGGAGACAATGCAGCCTTCTCCCTGCACTGACTTCCTACAGCCAAAGAATTAGGGAAACTGACTCACTTCACTGCCTACAGTTTCCTAAACCTTCCCCCTCCTCCAGTCTGTCCCGTTCTATCTCAGAGGCTTGCCCTTTCTTGCCTGAGATACTTCAGCCATTTCTAACTGTTTGCCCACTGTTGTTTTCCTCACAGCCATCCTCCAAACAGCTGCAGGGAGAATCTCCCTAAAATGTAAACCTGAGCCTAACATTTCCCCATTGAAAGCTCCCTTCTGCTTCCTAACACATGCAAAGTCCTTCAAGATTCAACTCCCAGTTTCTTCCTGCAATTCCCTGCTGCACTGAGCACTCTTCAGCCCAGAAGAGCTCCTAATCCCCTAACATCACCTTGTGTTTTCCTGCCTTCTGGGCCTTTGCTTATGCTGCAACCTCTGCTGGAGTAGCCAACTACCCCTATTAACTCCCTAGAAATCCAATTGTTATCCAGTCAATTCCCATTCATGATGTCCCTGGGTGTGTCACAGTAGAGCTGTGCTCCAGAAGATCTTCAGTACCAGATTATTTAGAAGTAATTTACCAGGTCTTTCTTCCTGGGTACTTCTATGTGGACTCAAACTTACAGTCTTTTGATTAGTAGTCAAGTGTGTTAACCATTTGCACCACTCCACAATGCCTCCTCATGCCTAAATGCAGTAGTAGTTGTTGTTGTTGTTAAATGCAGCAAAGACGGCTACTCATAGCTACCTTGTATAGGGTTTCCAAGGAGTGGCTGGTGAGTTTGAACCACCTACCTTGCAGTTCAAACTGACCTTGTGGTCCTGCACTTATCCTACAACGCCGCAAGAGGACTCCAAGTACAGGAAGGTACGTGAACTGCCTTATCTCTGCCTGGGCTGGGTAAGGTGCCCGTCTCTGCCATGTGAGTTTGGGAAGCAATATACTATGGTGGTTTAAAGCTTGGCACTTGTTATCACTAAGAAGTGGATTTGAATTTCTTATCTTCAGCTTTCAAATGTTGGGCCCTATGCAACTTATTTACTTCTCTGAATATTAGTTTTCTCATCTCAACAATGAGGAGAGCAATATCTACCTCATAATGTTATTGTGAAATAAAATAAGATGCATGTATGGTATTTAATGAGTGCTCAGTGAATAATAACTATTTTTATTTTTCAATCATAGCTTGCTGCATATCTCTAATCTTCATACTAATAGAATTTTAAGTATTTTATGTGTTCCTGGGTTTCTTAAAGTCAAAATATGAGCCTTGCTCATCTTTGTAACTACAGAGAAAGCACTCATTAAATATTTATTAAAAAAAAAAAAAAAATGAGCATAGGAGCAAATCCTCTACTCTTACCCTTGTGTTCACAGAGAGGTTTGTCCTTCATTGGATGCACATTCTGACTGTGTTGTAATAATATGAAGACATGTCTTATGAGTTCTGCTGAATTCTAAGTTACTTGAGAGTAAAAACCATGTCTTGCTCAATAAATGTACATCTGATTTAATTTGTGGCTTTGAAGTGTTGATTCTTTTTCATTTAATAATGGTTTGAAATAAGAGTTTTTTAACCACTCATAGAAACAAAGTAAATACCAAAACCTCATTCATCTTTAGCCCTTTCTTTCCATTACCTTGCTGTCCTGACCATATTGAACTTTTATCCCCTCAAATAATCCATGCTCTTCCCTGCCTAGAAGTATTTTTTCCTGCTGTAACCAGAACCCAGATATCTACTGACCAAGTCAATTCCTTGTTGGTCTTTAGGAGCGTTTTTTCTTGATCCCCTTCTTTTTATTACTAAGTGTAGTTGAGTCGGTTGACTCATAGCAACCCTGTTTAAGGTTTCCGAGGCTGTAAGAACAGAAAGCCTCACTTTTCTCTCACAGCATGGCTGGTGGGCTTGAACTGCCAGTGCTTCCTCTACAAAGTCATCTATAGTGACTTGTTCAAAGTCAGGTTTCCCTGTTGAAACTTGAGACGGTCCACTGTGGCAGGGAGAACCTCTGTCTTCTTTCTTGCTTGTCCTCAGGGCATCCCACAGTACCAACCTTGTCATCAATGCCCAGCAGATATGTGCTGAATGAAAGAACCGACAGCTGAGTTGTCCTCTTTCACAAGACATTGAAAACAGACCGCAGTACAGGCAGCAGGAGCCAAAACAACCTATGGATTTGTTCGTTAGCAGAAAACACTGGAAAATAAAAAAGTGACTTCGACGTAAACCCAAAACTCTGACTAGTCTAATTCAACTTGAGGGTGATAATAGTGGAACGTTTCCAGAAATTAGAAGGACATGGGGAAGGGCTTGGTAACACCTTTGCCAACTCACACTGATAAGCACTAGTCCACCCAGATCTACAGCTTCATCTTGCTGAGTTCCTGATAAGCCATTTTCATATCTGGTGTAGAGTTCATGACATAGACATCATTGGGATTTGGGGGAACCTTTTAGGCACTTACTGTCTGTTGTGATACTGCCGTGTTTCTTCAGCCATAAGATCTGGAGAGTCTCACTACACCACTTCCCACAATACTTAACACAGTTCAGTAAGATTAATACTTCCTATTCATTGTTGTTGTTGATAAGTGCCGTTGAGTAGGTTCTGACCCATTGAAACCCTGTATAGGTTTCTGAGGAACGGCTGGTGAGCCTTGTGGTTCAAACCGACCATGCAGTCCAGCGCATTAACCCACAGCACCACACCAGGACTCTTACTCATGGCAATAGACAAACCTATAGCTCGCTACTAATGCAAGTAAGCCTATGACGACTATGAAATTGGCTTTCATTTTTTTTATTGTCCATTTATACACTTGACAAATATTACTACTTACTAATGTTTAACCTGAATATTCCAAGGGTCCTTTTCTCAGTCTCACAGAAGATCCTCCCTAGATAACCTGCACAGGGAAGCTTTGGAGGAAGAGTACATTGGTCTAAATGATCCCTTGCCTGTCAGTCACTGGGTGGCCCACTGAGCCACAAAAGTCAGGCCAGCACCTCACCCATAACATGAGACTGTCTTGATGACAGATCTTTTCCAATCTCACCAGGCCTGCTGGTCTGTCCCTGACCTGCTGACTCCCAGATTCATGTCTCACCCTTCTTTGCTCTGCTCAGCATCAAAGAAAACTAGTAGACTACGTGTCCCAGGCTCAGGATTCATCTGGCCTCTGACTGGGTTCAGACAATGAAAGGCACAGGCAGGAGAATGGAGGTCAAAGAAAAGAGGAGTCGGGGCATTTTTCTTTCTTTCTCACCTTTTGATGATGTCTGGCAACAGCTACATACATCTTTTGCATAGCTCCAGATACCACACACAGCCATAATTCAGATGTTCTTCTAGAGAATACCTGGTCCTGATGTATAGGCAACCTGAAAGTGAAGGTGAGTTAACACCCATAGAAAATATTCACCAGGTGACTATATTACTGAGACATCATTTACACATTTTTACCAGTAGTCCTACAGTTAATGGTAACAAATATGAATCTGGGAAAATTGGAAATTGTCAAAAATGAAATGGAACACATAAACATCAATATCTTAGGCATTAGTGAGCTGAAATGGACTGGGATTGGCCATTTTGAATCTGATAAGCACATGGTCTACTATGCTGGAAATGACAAATTGAAGAGGAATGGTGTTGCATTCATTGTCAAAAAGAACATATCCAGATGCTGTAAGTGATAGGATAGTACCCATGCACCTACTGGGAAGCCCAATTAATACCACTATTACTCAAATTTACACACTAACCACTAAAGCCAGTGAGGAGGAAATAGAAGAATTCTACCAACTTCTTCAATCTGAAATTGATGAAACATGCAATCAAGATGTACCAATCATTACTGGTGATTGGAATGCAAAGGTTAGGAGCAAAGTGAATGGATCAGTAGTTGGAAAATATGACCTTGGTGATAGAAATTATGCTGGAGAACGCATGATAGAATTCTGCAAAACCAAGGATTTGTTCATTTCAATACCTTCTTTACCTCACCAGATGGAATACATAGAAATCAAATTGACTACATCTGCGGAAAGAGAGGATGGAAAAGCTCCATATCATCAGTCAAAACAAGACCAGGGGCAGACTGTGGAACAGACCATCATTTGCTCATATGCAAATTCAAACTGAAGCTGAAGAAAATGAAAACAAGTCCACGAGAGCCAAAATATATCTCAACTGAATTTAGAGATCATCTGAAGAACAGATTTGATACATTAAACACTAAAGACAGATGACCAGAAGAGTTGTGGGATGACATCAAGAACATCATACATGAAGAAAGCCAAAAGTCATTAAGAAGACGAAGACAAGAAAGAAAAAAAAGGTCAAAATGGATGCCAGAAGAGACACTGAAATTTGCTCTACAGTGTAGAGATGCTAAAGCAAATGGAAGAAATGAGGTCCAAGAGCTGAACAGAAAATTTCCAAGATCAGCTCGAGAAGACAAAGCCAAAAATTACAACAAAATGTGCAAAGATCTGGAGTCAGAAAACCAAAAAGGAAGAACATGCTGGGGGAACTGAAAAAAAAATTCAATCCTCAACTTTCATTATTGAAAGATTCTCTGGGCAAATTATTAATGATGCAGAAAGCATCAAGAAAAGATGGAAGTCATTGTACCAAAAGGAAATGGTTAATGTTTAACCATATGATCAAGAGCCAATGATACTGAAGGAGGAAATTTAAGGTGTATTGAAGGAATTGGCAAAGAACAAGGCACCAGGAATTGATGGACTAAAAATTGAAATCTTTCAAGAAAGTGAGGCAGCACAGGAGACACTCGCTCATCTCTGCCAAGAAATTTGGAAGACAATTATCTGGCCAGCTGATTGGAAAAGATCCGTATTTGTGCCCATTCCAAAGAGAGGTGACCCAACAGAATGTGGAAATCATCAGACAATCTCTTTGATATCCCATGCAAGTAAAGTTTTACTAAAGGTAATATAGAAACGGCTACAAGCATACATTGACAGAGAGCTTCCAGAGGTTCAAGCCGGATTCAGAAGAGGCTGTGGAATGAGGGATATCATTGCTGATGTCCGATGGATCTTAGCTGAAAGCAGAGAATATCAAAAAGATGTTTACCTATGCTTTATTTACTGCACAAAGGCTTTCGATTCTGTGGATCATGATAAGCTATGGACAACATTGAGAAGTATGAGTATTCCGGCACACTTAATTGTGTTCATAAGGAATCTGTACATGGACCAAGAGGCAGTTGTTCAAACAGAACATGGGAACACTGAATGTTTTAAAATTAAGAAAGGTGTGCAACAAAGTTGTGTTCTTTCACCATACTTATTCAACCTGTATGCTGAGCAAATAATCCAAGAAGCTGGGTTATATGAAGAAAAACACAGCATCAGGATTGGGGGAAGACTCATTAAAAATCTGCGATATGCAGATGATACAACCTTGTTTGCTGAAAGTGAAAAGGACTTAAAACATTTACTAAGTAAGATCAAAGAGTACAGCCTTCAGTATGGGTTACATCTCAATGTAAAGAAAACAAAAATCCTCACCACTGGACCAATAAACAACATTCTTATCAACGTAGAAGAGATTGATGTTGTCAAGGACTTCATTCTTCTTGGATCAACTATCAATACTCACGGAAGCAGCAGTCAAGAAATTAAATGACGTATTGCATTAGGCAAATCTGCTGCACAAGACCTTTTTAAAGTGTTGTGCTAAAGTGTTGTGCTGCAAATATGTCAGCTTGAGGACTAAGGTGCACCTGACCCAAGCCTTGGTATTTTCAATAATCTCATATGCATGTGAAAGCTGGACAGTGAATAAGGAGGACTGTAGAAGAACCGATGCCTTTGAGTTCTGGTTTTGGAGGAGAATATTGAAAGTGCCATGAGCTGCCAAAAGAACCAATAGATCTATTTTGGAAGAAGTGCAGCCAGAGTGCTCCTTAGAGGCCAAGATGGCCAAACTTCATCTCTCTTACTTCAGACATATTGTCAGGAGGGAACAGTTGTTGGAGAATAATATCATGTTTGGTAAGGTGGAGGGTCGAAGAAAAAGAGGAAGACCCCCAACGAGATGGATTGGCCAAGTCCATCGATGGACTCAAGCATGGCAACAGTTGTGAGGTTGGCCCAGGATCAGGCACTGTTTTGGTCTGCTGTGCATAGGGTCGCTATGAGACAGTGCCGACTCGATGGCACCAAACAACTACAACCATATCAGATCCTCAGATTGGTCATTCTCCCTTCCCTGATTCTCTCTCTTACTCTTCACTCCTGCTCACTGGTATTGTACTGCCTAATGTAGTTGTTGTTGTTCCTAATGTTGTTGCTTTTGTTAAGTGCCATCGAGTCAGCTCTGACTCATAGCAACTCTGTGTTTCTGAGGCTTTAAATCTTTGCAGAAGCAGAAAGTCTTAGCTTTTTCCTGCAGAGTGGCAGGTGGGCTCAAGCAACAGACCTTGTGATTTGCAGTCCACTGTTTATAATATAGAGCCACTGTGCTCCCACTGCCTAATAGGAGACTAGCATATATAACCTCAGTCTCCGTTCCCCTTCCTGGGGACCCTCAGCTGTGACAATTGGTGCAAGAGTCAGGTAATGATAACTGATGTCTAGCAGCAACATCATTGCTACAGACTTTACCTTTGGTACTTGGCTGCATTTCAAGAGGAAGGTGAGTCATTGGAATATGTGCTGTGTGGACAGTGATAATTAAAAGAATTGTGGCATGGACTGGCTTCTTTTCTGCCTCTGAAACCTTGAAAAAAAAAAAAGGAAATGAAAGGCTCAGGGTGGCCTGCCACCAATTCAAGATATGCTGTTAAAATCAGAGAGCCTCATAAGAGTTTTGAAAAGACTCTCCACTCCTGAAGCAGCAACACAGATTGCGCTGAAAAATCAAATCCAGTATTGAACTGGAAGGATGGCAAAACTGAATGCTCTACCTCAATAGATCACCCAGGTCAAAGTTAGAACTTGTAATGGAAGACTCTGATAATCTGGAACCCCCAAGCTAGCTGAACCAGCAGCCTTCACATTGCCAGTGAAAAGCAACCTCATCCTCCATGAAGACCACCTAATGATATATCTAAGGCAAGTACTTGATAATATGATTGCTTGATTTCCTGAAATTCTTCCTCCACAAACTCTCATTACCTCCAGGTTGATAACCAATAGGGAAGTTCTAAGCTAAACTAACTTATATGCCAAAGGCATCACAAAATCTCATTACGTATCAGCAGGAACCGGCAGAATATAGGAGAATGGAATTTGAAGGGTGTTGGATAGGTGGGGGCAAAATAGAATGATCAAGTTGGATAAGGAAACATTTATACATACGGTGATAGTTACTAGTGACTATATTCAATATCCTGGCAAGGATATCTGGAGTTAATTTTAGTTGCTTGGGATGGCTTCTTAAATTTTGGATAATGTAGTGCAGAGGCCAGAACTTGTTAATATACTATTGAGAATGGGGTAAAAAGTCTCAGGGAGTGCAGATGTTAGAACAGATTTACTATGCAAAACCCTAGAGTGAACCCCTAGACTATAATCCTCAAAATAGGCCAAAGAATATTCTTTTCTCAAAGGCAATAGTGAATGCACTGGTGAGTGGACACCAACAGTTTTGAGAAACCAAGAGGAGTTTTCTGCAGGGCAAAAACAACAGGTGGAGATCTATCAAAGAACTGAATTCCATTGTATCACTGGGGATGATGGGATTCTGCAATGATAGCAGGTAAGTGAAAACATTGGACTTTCTGAAACTTGTTGTTAAGTGCAATCGAGTCGGTTCTGACTCACAGTGACTTTGTATAGGGTTTCCAAGGAGCAGTTGGTGAGTTTGAACCACCAATCTTGTGGTTCAAACCAACCTTGAGGTCTAGTACTTCTTCTCACTGCACCACACCAGGATTCCATGTTTCTGAAACTAGAAGGATGTAATTACCATTGTTGTTGCTGTTTTGTGCCATTGAGTTAGTTCTGACCCATAATGACCTTGTATAGGGTTTCCTATGAACTCTAAAGTTGAAGTGATAATCAAGGTGCTTAATCTTCTGGGAGGGATCTAGGGGTCAGATAACTGGCCAGCTGACCAGAGTGTTGCTTAGTTTGTATAATCAGAAAATTTGAGAACAAGAGACCTCTTGTTGACATCTGCCTCCTTGGAAATGCATTTATTTTCATGTAGTTTCCAGACTACAGTTGGTTGAGCAGAGGGTTATAGCCACTTGAGGAAGGACCTTGAAAAACTACTGCAAGGATATATGGTAAATAACCCCTTGGTTTTTCCACAATCTGACTTGCCGTCATTAGTTAGGATTACAGTGCACCAGAGAAATACCCAAACTTTTCCAGTTCTGTAGGATACAAGGTCTGAACTGATACCGGGAAACCCAAAACACCATCATGACCCTCCAGTTAGAAGGAGGGTTTATGAAGAGCAGGTGGTAAATAAAATGATGATATAACTATTTCTCAATGTGTCCAATGGGTCCATATACCTATGCTGTGTTTTCATTTTTTCTGTCTCCCAGTACATAATTGGGATAGCAGCTAGAAGAATCTTCATACTCCCCCTAGTTGTGGAGTAAGGGTCATTATAATAGTAAAGGACAAATGGAATCCACTAAAACCATTTCTCTCCACCCCTATCCTAATGCCAGCCCATGTACTAAGATGCTAAATCAGAAACAAAATCACATCCCAAAAGAACTTTCAAATTATTCATCTAAGATTCAAGGATGTAGAGGTCTTTCTCTTCTTATGTCTTATTTGTTGGAGGCCACCAAGGACAGACACAGGAGGAAGGGAGTCATGTGTGGACCACAGCATAAGGAAGCACAGAGGTGCTCCTTAACACTAGTGCCATGACGGAAAGCTGAATTGGTACTCAATGACCAGATGTGATAATGGCACACTGCATTCTTCTCTCTCTCAACACACTCATGCATCCCTGAATTACAGTCTTGTTCGTCTCTCCTCTAAGAACATTTCCTTAAACTGTATAAGTCAAAAAACCCTTTGATATCAGTGATGTATGGCATCCTGGGGGGATGAAAAGGCTGGAGGCTAATAAATACAGAGTACTGCCATGTCTTGGGGCTCATGATCCTAAAGGTCATGAGTCTTGGGGTCTCCCTTGATTCCTAATTTGTGTCTGTTTTATTTCGAAGCTGCATCATCTCCCCTGCCCTGGTTGTGTGAGCTGGTGTCGCGCAAGTGGCACCCAACGTGGGGCAGAAGGTGGGAAGACCCCATGAGAGAAAGCGACAGCAGTGTTCTGAGGAACTTGGAGTGTACACGTTAAGTACAAAGACTGTTTTGTACCCCTCAGACTTACTATGGGCCAGGAACTATCTGCAGTAGAAAAACCTTACATTGATCTTTTGAAATATTTATTAAAACAAGTCAGGGCCCATGTTAGTTCCCAGTCCCTTTGAGTCCTTTTAGAAGAAGTTGTGAAGTTAAACCCATGGTTTCCCCAAGAGGGGACCTTAGATATAGAAACTTAGAGTCATATAGGAGAAAGCCTATGGAAGGCTCATAGACAAGGGGAAGAAATAGATGTTTCTCTGCTCTCTACTTGGCCTTTGGCACGCACTGTCCTTTTACCTCTATGCCCTGGTGCAAGCCCAAAAAAGGTGCTTGAGCAAGAGCTTCTTGCCTCCTCCACCTCCCATTCCTACATCATCGTTTCCATCAACCCCATTGACACCAGCAAAGGAAAGTCTGGCCCCTGCATAGCGGACTACCCCTCTGTCGGGAGCCAAAATAACCTCTTTAGTATGCCTTCCGTCAGGCAGCAGCCCAGGGTGAGTTTATTACCCTGGGTATCTGAGAGATGGTCTTTGTTCAATATCTTTTACCACCTTATGGCATTAAGCATTTGGTGTGAGCTTGCATCAGTGGAAGTCAGTATCTAACCTGGAGTGTCAATTATGAGGAATATTGTCATGAGCAGGTTCAGCAGAATAGGGAGGCTAACTTGAACACCCCCCACCCCTCACCTCAAGCGCTAACCCCACTCCCTGCCAGTCCCTGAAGAGATGTTACTTGGTACTGGGCACTACGCTGATGCAGCTGATCAGTTTATCTTGCCTCAGCAAGCCTACCGACAGATGTCGCTGTGTGCTAAACGTGCTTGGGCAACTATCTCCGAAGATGGGGTTCCGGCTCAGTCTTTCATCAAATGCCTCCAGGGACCTGGGAAGCCTTACACCTCTTTTGTTAGCTGATTACAGGCTGCCATTAAGCACCAAGACCCGCATGCTCAGGATACTGAAATGTTGTTAGGTACTTTTGCCTATGAAAATGCAATGCTGAAAAAAAATGCCAGTGCAAAAAAGCTATCGCTCCTGTGCACACCTCTAAGGATTTGGGACAATACATTAAAACTTGTCAGGATGTCAGAACTGAGAGCCACAAAACCACACTTCTCACTGATGCCATGAGCACACTCATGTGCCCCAATAAGGCGAAAGTGTTTCCTTTGCGGGAAAGTGGGCTTTTGCAAAGGGACTGCCAGCAGTCCTCCAACCACATCGCCGGGGTAGAAAAAGGACCTGGCATCTGTCCCAAATACCATAAGGGAAATCATTGGGCTAATCAGTGTCATCCTAAGTTTCACAAAAATGGTTCCTCCTTTCAGGAAAACTTCAAGCAGGGCCAGCCCCAGCCCCATCCAAAAATGGGGGAGTAGCCAGTTCAGGCCTTTACCCCTGGAGTGTTGCAGACCGTGTAAGACTGGTCAGAGGTTCGAGGCCCTATAGGCTCGAGTGTAACAAATGAGGCCACTGGCAGTTAATGCAAATTGCTTTCATCTTAATATTCAGTTATATATATTAAATTAATACACGGAGCCTTTGAAAATCCACAGATAAATGTGATATTTTCCTAAAGCCGATCTCCAAAGGATTAACTAAAAATATCTTAGCTACTTCTCGGTTCTTTGTTCTATAGACGAAGAACCCATCCTCCCTAATCCCTTTTCCAGGTGCAGCCCATTCACCTGGGCATCTTCTGCAGAACTCTCACCTTCCCCCAACTGAGTTCAGGGGCTATAGATATGTTAATTGGGCCTGAGAATCCAAGTTGCTGGCCTGGGATTCGAACCAGCAAAGTATGATGTAAAGTTACCTGAATGTCTGGAAAAGTACTGATGTTAGCTGTACCTTGCCTAAGTCCCTCCCAGCTTGGTGTGAAACTCCTCCCCTAAATAAAGCAGAGGCCCGGGCCTCCCCAGGTGTGCATTACTGGTTGGAAGGCATGGAGTAAAGATTGTGGTGCATTTACTGGTTGGAAGGCATGCAGTAAAGATTGCAGGGCAGTGAGTTGCTGCCTGCAGAGGCCACGATGCCTGTACTCCCAAGCCTGCGCACCAGTGATGTATCCACCCTGGCTTTGGGGTGCCTCATTGTCTCCCTTCTTCTGTTTGTCTGTGTATTCTTTTGCTATCCCTATCACCGCTGGATCTCCCCTCCTCGTGAACCAAATCCTCGTGAACCGCACCCCCATGTGGAGGAGGGTCCCCGACACTGGAGGAGTGTGGGCTCCCTTACAGCCAGAATTCTGGGAAGTGTAGGATTAGATCTCCCAACTAGGGAAAGGAGTCTTTTAAAAGGAGAGAAGAAACCGATTAAAATACCCACAGGAATATGGGGACCTCTGCCTTTAGAAACTATAGGGCTTATATTAGGGAAAAGCCGCTTAAATTTGCTAGGTATTCAAGTATCCCCTGGAGTGGTAGATTCAGATTTTGAAGGAGAGATTCAAGTGGTGCTTAGCTCCACAGTCCCCTGGATTTTGGAACTGGGAGACTATGTAGTACAATTACTTCTTCTACCTTACCTGCCAGCTTGAACCCATCGCAATAACAAAGGGTAGCCCAAGGCCTTGGCAGTACTGAAAGAAGGAAAGTATTTTGGTCACAAACAATAACTGCCTCTCCACCCACTTGGGAGATTCGAATTCAGGGTCGCAAATTTCTTGGGTTGTTAGATACTAGAGCTGACATTTCTATTACCTCTCTCCAACAATGGCCAAACCGAATGGGGCAAAGATTCTTCTTTCCAATTAATATAAAGTTTGGGCACCCCTAAACAGATTTTCTTGAGCAGAAATAGTCTTACCTACTTAGGCCCTGATAATCAACAAGGAACTTTTCAACCTCTTGTTGTTGATATTCCTGTAAACCTCTGGGGCTGTGACTTGCTTGGGGATTGAGAGGCATGCTCCTATCCAATGAATCCTGCTCCGATAAAGTACAAAATATGATAAATAGGATGGGGTACCCACCTGGAGAGGGATTAGGGAAAAATGAATAGGGGATTAGTGAGCCCATTCCTAGTACCTGGACAAATAGGCAGACAAGGACTAGGATTTAAGATTTTTCTTAGACCATTGCTGCTTCTCCAGATACCCACTGCTGTCCAGCTTTGCTGGACTACTACTAAACCTGTGTGGGTGGATCAATGGCCTGTTATGAAGGAGATGCTTCAGATCCTAATTGAATTAGTACAACAGCAATTAGAGGCAGGACATATAGAGGAGTCTGTCAGTCCCTGAAATTCTCCGGTATTTGTTATCACTAAAAAATCAGGTAAATGGAGATTGTCACATGATCTATGTGCAATTAATGCAGTAATAAAACCTATGGGGGCACTACAATCTGGGTCCCCTTCCACCTCTATGATCCCCTCAAATTGGTCACTTATTATATTAGACTTAAAGGATTGTTTTTATACTATTCCCCTATGTGACAATGATGCGCTGGAATCACTGACCTTGTAGTTTCCAGTACAGTGCTTATCCTACAGTGTCACACCAGGAGTCCTTGATTATAGGCAAATATTTCATTAAACATTTTGTCAGTTCTTGTGATGGACTACCAACTAATTGCCCAGTTGCCATTGCATCGATTCCAACTCAAGGTCAATTTGAACTGCAAGGAGTCAAAACTGACTCAAAAGCACTTAACAAAAACAACATGTATATACACATATGCATATATAACGCCCATGTATACGTATTTACAGCCTCGGAAAGTCTATAAATTGGAACCAACTCAATGGCACTTAACAACAACAAGTATATAGACATTAGTTAATAAAAAAAAAATTTTAAGTGGCAGCCATCTGTCTCTTCACAGGGGTATTTGAAAACCTTTTCATGTTCCATAAGATTACAAGCAAAAATTAAATTTAAGGTGCTCACCTAAAAGTAAATCATCGGGGTTTTTTTTTTCTGAATAATTCAGTTAAGGGCACAAATTCCGAAAATAAAGCTACCAAACTCCATTGTGTGTAATTTACAATCTTCTAGATTTGTTGTTATGATTTACTTTTTATATTTTCCCATTTCATCTATTTTAGCTTTAGAAATATTAACTTATCTCCTCCTTTGTGCATGCAAACTCTACAGGAGATAGACAAATGAATATAATTCAGTATCAAAGATAATGCAATTTAGTATAAAAAAATTTATTCTTAAATAAACAAACTCAGAATATGAAAAATGTCATATAGTACCAGTAAAGAAAGTTGTATGATAATTTAAAGGAATGAGGAATCACATCCATTAGAAAGTCAGAAATAATATATTAAGGAAATGGCATTCAAGCGACATTTAAAGCTTGCATTGAAGTTTCCCAGTAAGGTGAAAGAATAGGAAGAATGGATCTCTTGAGGAAAAGAGAAAATAGGACAGGCAATGGTGTAAAAGAATTACAGGGTGACTTCTGATAATGGGGAGGGCTCCACACTGACTGGAGTGTGAGGATTTAAGGACATAGAAGGTAGACTGAAGGAACAGATTTAAGGACATGTTGCTGGGTTTAGGAATGAACACTTAATTTAGAAAGACTCTGGAATTTTTTTAAATAGGAGCATGACATGATCAAAGCAGTGTTCCAGAGAGCCTTCTTTGACATTTGTGTTGTTGTTATGTACTGTTGAGTCGGTTCCAACCCATAGTGACCCTGAACAGGATTTCTGAGGCTGTAAATCTTTATGGGAGCAGAAAGCCTCATCTTTCTCCCATGGAGCAACTGGTAGTTTTGAACTGCTGACCTTGCAGCTCACAGCCCAATTCATAACCACTACGCTACCAGAGCTCCTTTTGACATTTTGTAGATAGAATGAATTAGAGAGCGTGATAGCAAGGAAGAACAACGAATTAGAAAGAGTTCTGGACTGAGAGGAGGGCGATGTGGTCAAATCTAACATTTTGTCTAATTTTGGCCAAGTCCTTTCTCCCACTGGGTCTCAATTTTCTCATAAGAGAAATCAGGAAGAGGCATTTCATTTTCTTTAAGGTGTCAGTTAACCTCAAGGTTGGGGGTTCAAGCCTCACCAGCTGCTCTTCGGAAACCCTATATGGGTTGCTATGAGTTGAAACCGACTTGATTGCACTTAACAGCAACAACAAGGCTCCATGTGGCACTGTGGGATAAGCACTGGGCTGCCAACCACAAGGTTGGTGGTTTAAATCCACCAGTCACCACTCCTTGGAAAATCCATATAGGGTTGTTGCTAGTCAAAATCAACTCAACAGCACTTAACAACAGCAAAGATCCCATTCAGAGCATGGTGGCAACAGAGGGTATGCACTAGACTGTGAACCACAAGGTCAAAGGTTTGAGTCCACCATCCTCTCCACAGGAAAAAGATGACACTTTCTCTTCCCCCAAAAGGGTTGTTGTTGTTGTTGTTGTTGTTAAATGCCGTGGAGTCGATTCTGACTCATAACAAACGTGTATAGGGTTTCTGAAGAGCAGATACTAAGCTTCAACTTCCAACCTTGTGGTTAGCAAGTGTGAATCTATAGCACCACACCAGAATATCCACAAAAGATTTAAAGCCTCAGAAACAGGGTCACTATGAGTCAACACAAACTCCAGGGCACTTGACAACAGTAACAACAACAAGGTCACATTCGGCTCTAAAATTAAAAAAGGTTTTGTAGCAATGAACCTTAAAGTAGGTAACTTTTACAGCTGTGGTTTGCTGTAGAGAAATTAAAGATGTGATTCAAAGAAAATGTTCCTTTAGGATATTCTGGAATCACCTAGGAAGTCTTTTATCAAAAAGCAGTCCAAATGACTTTAATATAATGCTATCTCCATGAAGAAATTGGCAAGCAGTTGGAGAGCAGCCATATCTCCTTTTAACTACACAGGAGGCTTCTAAAAGTTCATGGAAAATTCCAGTATCTTTCACTTTCATTTTTCTATGAATTTTTTTACACCCCCTCTTATACCTTCTTTCAAAATTGTTAAGGGCTTACTGGCATTGCAAAAGAGCCTAAGCAGGCAGATGGAGAACAGAGAACCTGAAACCACTCCACATCTGTAGAGAACAATAGGCAAGCTCCCTCAAGTTCTCTGAGTCCCTCTGAGCAGCGTGGACAGACAGAGAGCAGCTGGCCAACCAAAAGGAGAAGTAGGGATGACTGAGCATGTACATTAATGACCAGAGACCCAGTCGTGTGATAAAAGTCATCTCAAAAGATGCCAGAAAACTTTGTGGAACCATGGACAACTTAGAGGTGGCAATACAAGCCATAAAAAAGTCCTAAAGCCAATTCTTCTTTCCAAAAATTGTTGTTAAGTGCCATCGAGTCAGTTCCAAATCATAGCGGCCTTATATAGGGTTTCCTAGGAGCAGCTGGTGAGCTTGAACCACTGAACTTGCAGCTCAAACCAACCTTGCAGTATAGTGCATAAGGGAATGCCTAGCATTTAAAGGTCACCTTGGAAAGAACAGTGAAATGGACAAATTCTAAAATTAGTAGAGGTTACCTATGAGTTCTGGTGTGGCTAACTGCAAATCGGCAGTTCAAACCCACCAGCCACTTCTCAGAAATCCTATATGGGGTCTCTATGAGTCAGAACTGACTCAACTGCACTTAACAATGCTAAGAAAACACTGCATGACTAAGTTGACTTAGAATTTGCAGATAACAATCAAGTTATAGAAAACCAAAAGGAACTCTGGTAGTGTAGGGGATTTTGTGTTAGGCTGCTAATTGCAAGTTCAACAGTTCTAATATACCAGCTGCTCTCCAGGAGAAAGATGAGACTTCTGTTCCCATAAAGATTTACAATCTATACAGGGTTGCTATGAGTCATAACTGACTCCACAGTACATAAACACCACCACCACCATAGAACACCAAAAAATGTATATCTTTTATATACCTGAGTCTGTGGCCTATCAGAATAGGACCAAATTCACTGATATATGAAATAAGAAGTGAGGAATTTAGGCAGAACATATAGACTATATTTTTAAAGAAATTTGACTGTAAAATAGGAGACATAGAATGGTAGTTAAAGAGATTTTGTTTTATTCTAGGATGGCAGAGACTTGAGCATGTATATTTGTTTATTTTGGTAGACTCCTACAAGTTGCAGCCAGTGCCCTCAAGTTGGGTTTTCAGTGGCTGATTTTTAAGAAGTAGATTACTAGAACTTTCTTCTGAGATATGACTGATTGAATTTGAACTGCCAATTCCTTTCAGTTACCAATCCCCCACCCCACCACCAGAGACCTACAAGTCAATAAATCTCCTTTAAAAAAGAGATTACCATTTTTAAATAATGAATGTTTAGGCCACAGTCTGAAATGTAATTTAGGAATCACTGACCATTTTGAAAAGTGAATGAACAGATGCGTGAATAAATAACAAATTCATATGTTGACTTTTGAGTAATTGACTTTTATAGTAAACTGTATTATGACTCTTATGTCAACGTCCATGTAAAATAGTTATGCTCACGGAAATTAAAAACACATTTTAAAATATTTTTTGAATTTTTTTATTGTGAGTGAAGGTTTACAGACAAGATCATCCATTTTACATTCAACAAACCACACATTTTATTTTATCTCAATGATTGCAACCCCCTCTGTAATAGTTAGGGTTTTTGTGTCAACTTGATTGAACGTTTAGCAGTTGAAATGTGCTTATCCCCATGGTGATGAAATAGAATACAGGCTTGCTGTTGTTAAGTGCCATCAAGTCAATTCCAACCCTGTATAGGGTTTCTAAGGAGCAGCTGGTGATCTTGAACCACCAACCTTGCAGTTCAAATGACTTTTCAATCTGACACAAGTAGGTATTAAGGGAGGTTTGCACACAGCTTTTCTTTATCTTGTAAATGAGCCTAGAGCAGCTGAGGCACTTGGTAACCATAAGGTAAATGTGGGTGAGTCTCTCATTGGGATCTTGTTCCTCTAATTTTGTCATCCCTGCTTCAATGAGATGGAAGTCTTCAGCTAACTCCTTCATCAAAATGTTTTCTGGTTCTGGAATTTTCTGCTCTAGTACCATGGAACTCAAGTAACACTGCAACATCATTTTCACTATGTCTACTGCAGTTGATTACCAACATCAACCACAGTTTCCCTGGCTTTAGCAATGTCAACTGTAAACCCCTGAAATCCAAACACAACCCACTGCCATCAAGTCGACTCCAACTCAGAACGACCCTGTATGAGATTTCCAAAACTGTACATCATTACAGGGGCAGACAGACTCATCTTTCTCCCCCAGAGTTACTGGTGGATTTGAACCACTAACCTTGTGGTTAGCAGCACAGCACCACTAGTGCTCCTTAAACCCCTAAAATCCATGCACAAGTTGAGGACAACAATTTGTTCCACACCCCTTTCATATTTGATTGCTTTACTTTATCCCAAGAATTGGTGATATGTTTGATGACATCCTATTTATTGTAATCCCTCCAGAACTCAAACTCATCACTAGTATAGATAAGAGAAAAATTTAACTGAATACAGTTATACACTCAACATAGTGTTAACTGCAATGTGATCTGATTCTAAAAGTCAGATGCATTCTTCTTCCTCAGCCAACAAGCCACTGAAGTCCAAAAATGTTTTCATAAATGTTACAAAGTAGTGTGAGTACTCAGTATTGGTAACTCTTGTATTTAATTCAAATTTTAATTCATTATGATTTATGACAGCCCATTCTTACATATTCTTAAGTGAACTCCTGGCGTGGCTCTGTGGGTTAATGCACTGGACTGCAAAGTCTGTTTGAACTGCAATTTTGGTGGTTCAAGCTCACCAGCCGCTCCTAGGAACCCTATACAAGGTCTCTATGGATCGGAACCAACTCAACGGCACATAACAGCAACAACATTCTAAAGCAAGTGTTTTCTGTAAACCAGATGTTCTTAACCCAGGGATTACTGTATTATTATTGAGAACTATTTTTAAATACTTTATAATAAATAACTGAAATATTTGTGATGAACTGTTTCTGACATTGCAGGTGACCACTGCAGGTACAGAATTTATAAAATCTTTATAAAAGATTATTAAGACCATAACTTTTCAGCACAAGGAACCTGAAGTAACTACAATCAGCTTTACATTAAAAATGACAAAAGAAAATACAATCTTTCAAGATGTATTTTTTCGTTTTCCTGAGAGGCAGCTACAAGGTTTCCAAGATACAGGATGCTACCAGTTTGCTCAACCTGGTTGTCTACTGCATCTATTACTATGACTACTAACACCATTACCATTTTTACAATGCTTGTGACTGTTGTTGTAAGCTGCCATCCAGTCGCCCACAACTCACAGAGACCTCACGCACAATGGAATGAAATGCCTCCCGGTCCTGTGTCATCCCCAGAATCACTCGCAGATCAAACCATTGTAATCCTTAGGGTTTTCAGTGGCTGGTTTTTGGAAGTAGGTCACCAGCCTTTCTTTCCAGTGCATCTTATCTGGACGCTCCACTGAACTGTTTAGAATCATAGCAGCATGCAGGTCTCCACTGAAGGACCGGTTGTGGTTATGCATGAAAAGCATTGGTTGGGTGTCCTGAAACGGGACTTGGGTCGCCATCATGGAAGGCAGGAATTCCACCACTAAACCTCGACTGCCCCCACATGTGCCGGTGGGTATCCTCCAGTCCTTTATGGAAAGATGTTGTTGCTGTTGTTGTTAGGTGTCATCGAGTTGGTACCAACTCATAGCAACCTTATGCACAGCAGAACAAAACACTGCTCAATCCTGGGCCAATCGCACTATTGTTGCCACGCTTGAGTCCATTGATGCTGCCACTTGGCCAATCCATCAAGAAGCTGTACATAAATACAAAAGAAAGCATTTAAAAGTAAACTTTCTAGTTTTTGGCAAACCAAACCAGTTGCTAATGAGTCTTTTTCAACTCTTGTGCTTCAGAGTAGAACTGTGGTTTGAATTTTCAGAAGCAAATCACCAGACCTTTCTTCCAAGGTGCCTTTGGGCAAGTTTGAACTGACAACCTTTCAGTTAGCTATTCAAATAGCATGATTAGCTATTTGAGCCACATAAGCAATGCCTATTTTATGGTAAACAGTTAATAAAATACAAAATAAATTAATGAAAGGTACACAGCTACCCAATGAACATTGCCACCTGGATTTACCAACGGATTCCAAACTCAGCGCTAGCCAAGCCCATAAGTCAGATATTGTTGTCATTTCTCTCATTAACTGTCTATCGTAATGTATACTGGCCCATCCCCAAACACAGTCCCAAAGTCACAGCTTCATCTCAGGCTGTCACTGTCCCTCATTGATCCTTCTGCAATAGACACCTAACAGGTCTCCCTGTGTCTCTCTGGACTGTCACTAGAGTTACCTTCCTAAAGCATCAACATCATTCTCCTGCCGAATTCTTGCTAATGGCAGAAGATAAAATCAGTGAATCGGGCAACACCTTATAGTAGAATACTATAAGTATATAACCTCCCATCTTATAATAGAATACTATACAACCTCCACAATCACAAATTACATGTGAAAGTGTTCCACATAATTAAGTGAAACAAATGCAATTATAAATGAGTATACACATCAGGACTTTCAATTTTTAAATATTATAAGTATGTTTTAAAACATGAGTATTTAACGTAATGTTTCCCAAATACATTAAGATGCTTTCTCCTTGAATTTCTGCTTAACTGACCTTTCTCATGTCAACTTGTTGGTGGTGAGGGTAAGCGCCTAGGTCTACACCTGTTAATAGCTAAAAGAAAAAACACACAGAAAAAGAAAAGACTCAGCTTTTGGCTATTGAGATAAATTTTTTGAAATAGTCTTGAAAACTCTTTTTGAGCAGACAAGAACAGATTTTCTAAGATTCAGTTACTGCTCATTTATGCTGGTGGTTGGTAGTTATGTGCCGTGGAGTTAGTTCCGACTAATGGCGACCCTGTACAGGGTTTCCGAGGCTGTAAATCTTTACAGGAGCAGAAAGCCTCATCTTTCTCCTGTGGAACTGCTGGTAGTTTCGAACTGCTGACCTTGAGGTTGGCAGCCCGATTCATAACCACTACAATACCAGAGCTCCTTTGCTCATTTAGGCTATTAACATAGAAAGAACCAGATTAATGACCAGACTAGATAGTCTTTTTAAGGAAAAACAAGCTCAGGATATGACAGGGACCAATGGATTTTTGATGTCTTACCTCAAATTATTGGACCCCATAATTTCTAATATTTTAACTACTAATAGATACTTCTTTACATGAGTTATGTCTATTGATAGTAGTTGCTATTGTTAAGTGCCTCTGAGTTGGTTCCAACTCATAGCGACCCTGTATAGGGTTTCTGAGGAGCAGCTGTTGGGTTTGAACCACCATCCTTGCAGTTCAAACAGATCTTGCAGTCTAGCATTATCCTGAAGTGCCACACCAGGACTCTGTGTTAGAAATTAAAACAGAAAACATTTATTTATGAATGTACTTAAAATAAATATTATCATTAACAATACATTGCTGTTATTTAGTGCCATTGAGTTATTTCTGACTCACAGTGACCCTACATAGGGTTTCAGAGGCTATAAATTGTTGCCGGAGCCGAACGTCTCATCTTTCTCCCATGGGGCAGCTGGCAGGCTCAAATCATATAAACTGTGGTTCATAGTTCATTGTCTATCCTACAGACAGAGCTACTGGTGCCCCTAATAATAAATAAATGGTAATAAATGCACTAACAAAAATTACATATTTTGTGGAAAAATATTTTTCAATGAAAAAATGATGAGAAGAATAGCTTTGTTTACATCTCTGCAAATCAATTTAAAGTTTGATTTTTAAAAAGACAATTAAATTATCTGTTTGTCCATACAATCAATTGTCAACAGCTATTTGGATGAAGTGTAGAAAAACAATCCAGCCTCACACAAGCATGAAACTGGACAAAGAAGTTGCTTAACTGACTTTTTACAAAATTATAACTATTCTTCTTTAATATCACACTCAAATGTGACACATAGTAGTTTCTTAAAGGTCAACTTGAAAAAAAGAAAGAGAGGAGCAGAAATCAGAAAAAGAGTGAATGTTTGATTTAAGACTAGCCCATCCAAGGAGTCCTGGTGTGATGATGTAAGATAAGCATTGGACTGCTAACTGCAAGGTCAGTGGTTCAAACCCACCAGCTGCTCCTTGGAAACACCATACATGTGAATATGATTCGGAACCAACTCAACGGCACTTAACAACACCAACAACAGCTCATGTGAAAGAAACTAGATTTCATATGAACTGAAACGCTGAAAAGATTGGATATTGAAACAAAATAAGTGCTTTTTTAAAACTGAGATACTGTTCATTAGCCAGCAACATCTCCATCTTGCCACTAGCTTCAGGGTAGGACTTCCTAAGGAACTACGTGATGCTAACTGACGTCAGAGTGGGTTCCAATTCATATCCATGTGTATACGGATTCCAAGGAGCAACTGGTGGCCTTGTGGTTCGCAGTCCAGTGCTGAGCCTACAGCGCCACACCAGGAGTCCATTGAATCCATTATAGAAGCAGTGGTTGTATGAATAAATATATAAAACTTAAAGGAAAATATGTTAAGGGTTGCCAATAATTCTCTGAAAGGGGGAATAAATGGATCATTTCTATTATCTTTTCAGGCTTATCTGAATGTTATTATTTTTATAATAACTAATCATTATTCTAATTATTAGAAAGTATGTGATAGTGTCATATTACCTGAAAGAGAATTTTCACACTTTGATCCTGTCTGAAAACTGCTTTCTTCTGGCCCTGCTTCACTTTCCCACCTCATCAACTTCTGCAGCCCCTGAGTCCCACCACCAAGTGCTTTACTCTTCCCTACTGGCCAAGCTTGCCAAGGCTTTGAAAAGTTAAAGATATGCACATCTTCATGGAAAACAGCCAAGAATACAGGGCCCTGGTAGAACTGTAGGCTAAGCACTACACTGATTATCCTACAATCCCACCAGTGACTCCCCAGGAAAAGATGAAATTGTCTGATCCCGTAAAGATTTACAAACTCTGAAACCCTATATGAGTCAGAATTGTCTCAATTTAACAGTGGGTATAGGAAGGAGCTCTGGTAGCGTAGTGGTTACGAATTGGGCTGCGAACCTCATGGTCAGCAATTCGAAACTACCAGCTGTTCCGCGGGAGAAAGATGAGGCTTCCTGCTCCCATAAAGATTTACAGCCTCGGAAACCCTGTACAGGGTCACTATGAGTCGGAACCGACTCCACGGCACATAACAACAACAACATAGGAAAGAGCAGAATAAAGCTTATATAGCAATTTATGCTACCCCAAAATATTTCATAAAAGGGCAGTTAAAAGTCCCTTTCAAAAGCCCACTTGTTTATCTAGTATTTGAAACAGTAAAATTACAGCATAATTTTCACAATGTTTAGCAATCAATGTTTTAGAGCTGCACTGTTTAATATGGAATCCCGGATGAGGCAAATGGTTTAACACTCAGGTGCTAACCTAAGTTGGCTTGAATCCACTCAAAGGCACCTGCAAAGAAAATCATGGGAAGTCATGGCAATGTAATTCCACAAGAGCACAGTCTGAAAACCCTGTGGACTCCAGTTCTCCTCTGAGACTCAAGGGGCCACCATGACTTGGAAGAGTTGGAATGAAGAGTCAGTTGCCACACCACCTCACCAGTCGTCCTCCTGTGCTGTCCATTATGGCAGCTATGGTGGTGGTGGTTGTGTGCTGTGGAGTTAGTTCAAACTCATAGTAACTCTGTATAAGGTTTCCAAAGCTGGAAATCTTTACAGGTGCAGAAAGCCTTATCTTTCTCCCATGGAGCACCTGGTAATTTTGAACTGCTGACCATGAGGTTAACAGCCCAATTTGTAACCACTGTGCTACCAGAGCTCCGTTTATGGCAACCATAGGCAAGTTCATAATGCTACTGAGCACTTGAAGTGTGACTAGTGAAACTGAGAAATTGAGCATTTCTTTTTTGTTTGTAATCAGTTAAAAATGTTAAACTGTTATTCAATTTAATTAGAAATACTTAAGTATGTTTGTGAATGTACTCTTCCAACTGTAAATTTTATGACACTAGAATACAAATCAAGTATTTCTGATGAAAATTTCACATCCAAATTCAGATATATACTGTAAGTATATAAGACTTTAAACAAATTTTTACATTTAATTAGGAGAATATTATTTTTTCAATTGGCTACTTGTTTGAAATTATAATATTTTAGTTATATTGAAGTTATTAAAATATGCTATTAGGACTTTTGGTGAGGCGCTGTGGATCAGCACTGGACTGTGAACCATGAGGTGACAGTTCAAACCCACCAGCTGCTCCTGGTAAGCCCTGGATACAAGGTCGCTATGAGTCGAAACTGACTTGACAGCACTTAACAACAACAACGTTAATTAATTTTACCTATTTCTTTTGACTTTTTCAATTTGTTCCCAAAAATATCTTGTCATTTGTACATGATTCACATATTTTTCTATTAAACTGTGCTGTCTTACAATTTTCTGTGACAGAATTTGATCTAAATAATTTTGTTTTCATTGTTGTTACGTGTTGTGAAGTCAGTTCCAACTCATAGCTGCACTGTATCCAGGGTTTCTGAGGAATAGCTGGTGGGCTTGAACAGCAAACTTTGAGGTTAGCAGTCCAGTGTTTTCTTACAGCACCACACCAGGACTCCTTTGTTTTCTATACCGAACATGATTATTTTGACTGTTACTATAGGCCTACTTAAACTTCTTCCAAATTATCAACTGGAAATAGTATTGTTATTTTTTTTATGTAATTAGGAGCTTGTCTATCATAAGCTACCTAACCAAGCATTTGTGGTATGAGAAAAGATTAAATGCTTATAAGGAGTTAAGTATTTATAATAGATGTTCATTATGTTAATGTGCTGTTGTTGCTACTATATCTCCTTAAGCCTACAAAATTCTGTCTTTCTTTCAAAGTCTGACTAGTGAAAAGCTGTTCCAGACTTGGATAATTTTATATTAAAGCTGAGAGCACTTTCATTTTCTATTTGCCATTAAGACTTGATCCCCATTGTCTTGACTTTAGAATTGGACAATTAAAATTTCCCAGAATTCTCTTTTCCTAATTCTTAACAAAGCCATAGTAAGTGTTTCTTTCTCTTATTCACAGCAATGTTTTTTGCTTTTCAATGAGAAAGTAAAACTGGGAATCCTTTCCAGAGCTTTCGGTACTTTTTCTATTGAAATGCAAACACTCCTCTGGCGCCTCTGAAAATTCTGAGAAATTGTTAGGTTTTGGCGATGTTTCCAGAAAACCTGCCATTCTTCTCCGGTTCATGGCTGGTTTAAGTTCTTTCCTTTCCAAGTACATTCAAATAAAGTCAGCAGTTGACTGTCTCTTGCAGGGCAAACTCCCAAATGCTGAACGAAAGAGTAACTTATTCGCTCCAAAATTAAAGTTGTGACCAGTAAGCCTCTGAACCCTATATTAGCCACATTCTGTCTTCAAATGCAATTTAACTTCCTATTATACACCTTCTTCTTAACCCTGTCCATGAATTACCACAGCGTGCACACTGAGTAGGTATATACTTGAAAGATAACTTGTATATCAAAAAGATAATGTGACATTGTTTGGGCTCTATAATGTCACAATCTTAACTGATTTAAACACTGTCTGGTTCCACAATTTGTTGTTGCCTTCTCAGGGATATTCTTAAGTGAAACTAGCAGGCTATTTTGGTGAATTGTTATCTTTTGCATGTCTCTGTGTATGTGCACAGGTGTGTCCCTGTAAAATGAAGTCACGATATTTTTTAATCTTCATTTCCATAGCAGAATAAATAGACTAACCAAGAAAATAATTGCCAATGTTCAATTAACACAGCACCAGATTCTGATCTTGGATGGAAACAACCCAGATATGTCCTCCTTAGTTAACGTTTATAATACACACCTTATACCTATTATCCATCATATAATAACAATTTAAAAGATGATGTGTGTTATTTTCTCTTTCGAGTATACACGTATTTTATTTCATGGCTAAGAATCACATCTAGACTTCCAGAAAGATCGCAGACACACTACACAAATGAAACAGACATGGATGAAAATCCTGGAACCCTGAACTTCAGAGAAAGGATTAGATAAGTGGACTGAGTGCCTGCTGGGAGGAGAAGTTGAACCGGAATAATGAGAGAGGGAAACTGGCTGGTGAACGATTGGCTAGATGTGGCTTGACTATGTTGAATTTTTGTCAGCAACTTAGGTACAGAATGTGACCTGACTGAGCAGAGTCACAAAGGCAATGGGAAAAGAGTGATTCCTTCTTTTTTCACACACTCCTCTGGTTACCAGAGATGTGGACAGAGCCCACCCCCATCTACCCCCACTGCAGACCCTGCTCTCTGGGAGCTCAGAGCCTCTTGGTTGTGAGTTATTCAAGTGTGAGTCAGAGGCTGATTGTGCTGCCTTGGTGCCTGGATTCAGGCAAGCTGAGCTCCAAACCTACAGAACCCACAGAGCTACCAGACCAGAATTGTTGTTATTGTCAAGTGCTCTTGAATCAGTTCTGACTCACAGCGACCCTGCATAGAGTTTCCAAGGAAAGGCTGGTGAGTTTGAACCACTGACCTGGAGGTTCAAACCTACTTGTGGTCCAGTGCATTATTCTACAGCACCACACCAAGACTCCAGACCAACATTAGTCTAGCAAAAACCCTTATAACCAGCCACCCTGACCCCAGCTACCCTGTGGTCCTAACAGACACTGAAATCACCTCCATTAAGGACCTTCACAAAGTACTCCCAAAATGAGTACCCTGAACATTGATA
>NW_006408533.1:5268460-5272136 GCF_000296735.1 Chrysochloris asiatica | reverse complement strand
ATAAGTATGGTGGAAGCAGATAATTCTGGAACTCCAGTTATTGATACTAGGATCTAAAGGAGCTCTGGTGTCTACATGGAGGAGGGTCTTCTGAAGCAGGAACCCAGGGCATGGGCCACAGTTGCCTTGTTCTAAGCGTAATACTACGGGGCTTTCTTCATGCTCTGACCTGCATAATCAGTACTAATGCAAGCAGAGTCCATTTGAAAACCACAATCCCTTTAATAAAAAATAATGAACTCTGTAATGATTTCTGTGGTGCTCTATCAAACATTTCTTGATCTGTGTAAACTGAGGGGTGACCATTTTATTACCACCTTCCAATAAAATGCCACTAACCTTCAGTTGCTCTCCTTTTTTAAAAAAAAACCTCCTTCATGAAATAAATTTTTCCCTCCTGGGTCCTCCCTTTCTTCTCACCTTTCTCTAAAGCAGTAGCATTCCTCGTCATGTCTGGGAAACACACAGAGCACTGACAGTATTCAAGATGGTTTTAAGTGAAAAATTCTGGAAAGATGGCAGCATGAACAGACCATCATTCCAAGCATCTCCTCCACAAATTCAATAAGAAATGCAAGAAAACAGCATTCAGCTTTGAAAGACTCTTAATTGGGCAACAGAGGGAAGTAGTTGGGAGCTACAAACAAACAGAAGTCAATGAATCAACAACGAGGTGCATACCGTAGGAAAATTGCTTCTTCTACTGCCCTTGTCCCTTCCCCTGAGTCATGCAAGCCACCAACTGTTGTGAACTGGGGAAATGGCCACAGAAAAGGAGGCTTCTGCTCTGACCACCGTGGTCTCTGCCTGTACAGAGACAGAACCCCAAGCTTCTACACTAAAATCAACAAAGCTGACCTCCCAGGGAGTCTGTTAGGAATGTGTTGGTACTTCCCCTATTTGGACACTGCCGGTTGCAAAGTTACTGCAAATTGCTATGGGTTCATGTAGTGGAGTTTGTTTCCATAGTCAGCTGCCTCCCTGTGAACCCCTAGCTGAAGGCTCTAAAAACCAACAGGACTGACCTCCCTGGGGATCAGTCTGAGTCTGTCTACTACCCCTTCCTCTTGTGGAGCTGTAGGATAAGCACTCAACCGAAAAGTCAGTTTCAGCTACAAGGCTGCCAGTTCAAACTCACCAGTCACTCCTCAGAAACCCTGTACAGGGTTGCAATGAGTGGCAACCGACTTGATGGCGCTTAACAACAACAACAACAACAACTTCCCCTTCCAGTTAGCACTGAGAAATACTTACTGAGGCTGGGGTGTGCCAAGAAGCAGACATCTTGATTGCGGCTATACCCACATCCAACAAACTCCTGAGGGGGGTAGGGGGTGCTCTGACAGCAGCAAGGCCAACCTCCTTGGAGGTCCATTTAAAGTCTTACAACTCTTCCCCTGACCAATAATTGTCAGCTGCTGCACTGACACAAACGCCTACAGAAGGCTCCCACAGTGGAGTCAGGAGGTGAGGGTCATTCCACGCCCCACCACAGGGTCCCTGAAGTTGTGAAACCAACAACACAGATCTCACAGAGGTCCTTCCAGGAGTTCCAGTCCCTCTTCCTCCTGAAATGGAGGAAAGTCTGTCTGTGCTTCCCCTGAACGCCAGCTCAGATATACACAGACTTCATAGAGCAGTGACGAAAACCTCAGGCAAAATACTAGGAAAAACTGAGAAAGTGAACTTCCTCAAAAATCCCAATGCCCCGATTTTAAAAAATAAACATAAAGAATATAGTTGTTGTTAAGTCAGTTCCAACTCAAAGCCACCTTGTATGGGATTTCCAAGGCTATGAATCTTTGTGGAGGCCTAAAGCCTTGTCTTCTTCCCACAGAGTGTCTGGTGGGCTTGAACTACTGATCTTGTGGTTTGCAGTCCAGTGTTCACTCTACAGAGCTACTGTGCAAAAAGAATGTTGTTGTTAAGTGCTGTTGAGTCAGTTCTGACTCATAGCTACTCTGTATGGGGTTTCCAAGGAGTGGCTGGTGGGTTTGTACCACCAACCTTGTGGTTAGCAGGCCACTGCCATCCTACAGTTGTTGTTGTTCAGTGCTGTTGAGTTGGTTCTGACCCATAGTGACCCTGTATAGGGTTTCCAAGGAGCAGCTGGTGAGCTTGAACTGCCGACCTTCAGTTCAAATGACTTTGCAATCCAACGCATTAACCCACAGTGCCACACCAGGACTCTTACAGTAGAGGTACAGAAAGGATGGAAGTTTGGGAAGTGCTGTGCAGAAAAGAACTGAATAAGAAAAAATACAGGTTCCTTATCCCAGGAATTCCACTTTCCAACTGGACAAACGTGGCCTCTATAAAACCGTGTCTTCTCATCTGCCTGTCTCCGAGATGCACTAGGAAGATCATATGTAATTTTCTCCAAAGTTGACCGTCTCTGTCTCTGCCACCATAGTCCTTACATTTTCCTGATTTGGGCTCCTTCAATTCTGCCTTTGTTTTCTGTGGTATCAGGATGTCTTATACTTGTTACAATGGACTCATTCCCTCTCTTATTTGGTTGAATTTTCAGTATCTTAGAATTGGTGACCACCATTTGTCTGTCAGTTTGTTGTACTGAGGTAGTTTGTAAGCTGCTATGATGCTGGAAGCTATGAAACAAACCAGTATGTTAAATAACCAGCTGGGTCACCTATGGTGGACAGGTTTCAGTGGAGCTTCTGGACTAAGACAGACTAGGAAGAAAGAAAGGCAGATTACTTCTGAATGGTTAGCCACTTAGTAGCTTATGAGTAGCAGTGGAACATTGTCTGGTATGCTGGAAGAAAATGACCCCTCAGGTTGGAAGACATTTAAAATATGACTGAAACAGAGCTTCCTCAAAGTATAGTTGACTTCAATGATATAGATGGAGCAAAGTTTTAGGGGCTTTCATTTTCTGATGGTGAGATAGCAAATGAGAAGAGATAGGTACATGTATCCATTAACCATCAGAATGTGGACTGTACAAAGTATGAAGCTAGGAAAATTAGAAGTCATCAAAAATGAAATGGAATGCATAAAGATTGATATCTAGGCATTAATGAGCTAAAATGGACTGGTATTGGTCATTTTGAATCAGAAAATCATATGGTTTACTCTGCCAGGAATGACAAACTGAAGAGGAATGGAGTCACATTCATCATCGCAAAGAGCATTTCAAGATATACCTTGAAGTACAATGCTGTCTGTGATAGGATAATATCCAAACACCTACAAGGAATACCAGTTAATACCACTATTATTCAAATTTATGCACCAACTGCTAAAGAAATTGAAGAATTCTACAAACTTCTTCAGCCTGAAATTGATTAAGCATACAATCAAGGTGCATTGATAATTACTGGTGATTGAAATGCAAAAGTTGAAAACAAAAAGGAAGGATCCATAATTAGAAATATGGTCTTGTTGATAGAAATGATGCTGGTGATCACAAAATAGAATTTTGTAAGGCCAAAGACCTTCTTGAACTACATAAACAGCAACTATATGTGTGGACTACATCAGTTGGAACACGCAGGAATAAAATTGAATTCATCAGTCAAAACAAAGGCAAACTGTGGAACAAATAATCAATTACTCATATATAAGTTCAGACTGAAGCTGAAAAAAATTACAACAAGTCTATTAGAGCCAAGATATGACCTTGAATATATCCCACCTGAATTTAGAGAAACAT
>NW_006408533.1:5265075-5267053 GCF_000296735.1 Chrysochloris asiatica | reverse complement strand
CAAAAAAACCTAAAATGAATAGAGAAACACTGTCATCTGATGGTACATGGAGGGGATTATATTCATTGTAATGAAACAAGGTGTGTGATTTGTTGAATGTAAAATTTGTGATCTGCCTTGTAAACTTTCACTCAATTCACAATAAAACTTTGAAAAAAAATAAAAGAGAGCTGAACAGAAAATGACAAAAGGCAGCTTGGGAAGACAAAGTAAAGTAACGAAATGTGTAAAGACCTGGACTTAGAAAACCAGAAGAGAAGAAAGATTACACCCAGCGTTTCTTAAGCTTAAAGGACTGAAAAAAAAAAAAATTCAAGACTTGAGTTGCCTTATTGAAGAACTAAGATAAGCACTGGACTACTAGCCTCAAGGTTGGCAGTTCAAACCCACCAGTCACTCCTTGGAATCCCTCTACAGAGTCTCTATGAGTCAGAACCCACTAGAAGACACTTACAAACAACAATAACAACATGGGCAAAATATTGAACGATGTAAGAAGTATCAATAGAAGACATAAGGAATGCACATAGTCAATGTACCAGAACGTCTGGTCCATGTTCAGTCACATAAAGAAGAACCATATGATCATGAACTGATGATACTAAAGAAAGAAGTCCAGGTACACTGAAGGCATTGGTGAAAAACAAGGCCATCGGAATTGATGGAATATAGATTGAAATCTTTCAAAAAACAGAGGCAGTGCTAGAGGCATTCATTCATCTATGCCAAGAAATTTTGAAGACCAACTGAGATCCATATATGTGCTCATTCCAAATAAAGGAAATCATCTAACAGTATCACTAATGTCTCATGTAAGCTAAATTTTGCTGAAGATAACCCAAAACTGGTTGTAGCAGTATGTCAACAAGAAGCTGTCAGAAATTCACACCAGATTTAAAAAAGGACAAGGAGCAAGGGATATCATTGCTGATGTCAGATGGATCTCGGCTGAAAACAAAGAATGCTTGAAAGATTTTTACTTGTGCTTTATTGATTATGCAAAGGTATTCAACTGTGTGGATCATTAAAAAACAACAAACTATGGATAACATTGTGAAAAAATGGATATTTCAGAACACTTAATTATGCTCATGAGGAACCTATACATAGCTCAAGAGCAGTTGTTCAAACAAAACAAGAGGATACTGAATGTATTTAAATTCAGAAAAGGTGTGTACCAAGGTTGTTTCCTTTAACCATATTACTCAATCTGTATGCTGAGCAAATAATCCCAGAGACTGGATTATATGAAGAAGAACATGGCATTAGGATTGGAGACCCATTAACAACCTGTGACATGCACTGACACATCCTCTTTGGATACAGATTTACAGACCACCTTCCAGAAACCAAAGGTATAATCCTTATACTGTCCACCTTGGTTGAGGGGTATATGACTTGGACATGACTAGTTAAATGATCTCTCTTAGGACTTTGACACTTGAGCAAAGCAAGAGCATTACATAAGTTTTTGTGCGTTTGTTTCTCACACTAAAAGAAAACTAAGAAGAAGCAATCAGAGAGGTCGGCAAACAAATCATTTATTAAATCTTGGAAAAGGAAGCAAGCGTTTTAAGAAGGGAATCTTTTGTGACCAATGAGGTCTCTGGCTCTGAAACCATGGAGACCTGAGCTTGAGATTGTGCTCTTCTCTTTGTGAGTGCCATAACCTCAATTTTCTCAACTGCGAGATGGAATCATAGTCATAGCTACACCGTAGGGTTGTCGCCAGGATTTAATGAGTTATCTCATGTAAAGAATTTAGGCAATACCTGGCACATATTACAGTATACAAAGTGGTCAGCAGAGTCAGCTCCTGCAGAGGTTCAAGGCAGGTAAGGACTGACAGATGTCTCCTGGAGTTTCACAACAAGGAGGCTCTGGGAAGCTGGAAAGAGGAATTCACAGGAAGGGACGAGGACTGAAACTAGACTGAAATGGGAGAGAGAGAAGAAAAAGTGAAAAAGTAGACACCGTA
>NW_006408533.1:5233619-5264248 GCF_000296735.1 Chrysochloris asiatica | reverse complement strand
CAGGTCACGTGGGTATCATCTGCAAGTGTGGGCGGAGATGTTTCTTAAAGGACATTTTGCTGTGAAAGGAGAAATAGATTGAATGGCATCTGCTGAATAACTTGGGATTGAGGGAGGGTTCGTTTTAGTAGTCATTTATCAAATTGGATATGCCTATTCATGTTTAAGAACGTATACAAAGGGATCATATGAAGAAGTGTATAAAATACCAAACAATTTAGACAAATCATTGGCCCTAAAAGTCCCTTTTCAGACAACTTGAAGGATCAAGACTATTTTCATAATAATGCTACAACACTCTTTGTTTTATTGTGTGACATTTGCACTACTGATGCAAAAGCAATTTAGATAACACTTCACACACCTTGGCACAAATCTTGGCACTGAACAATTCTAGTGGTGACTGTATTCCTCACCATCACACACAATGCTGGTTCCACTTAAGAATGCCCTTATAAAGCATGAAGATATTTACTTTATTAAATCTTGACTCTTTGAGTGGACATTTTTTAATATTCTGTGTGGCAGAATGAGAAATATGCATAAAACACTTCTGCTACAAGTCAAGCATGATGGTTGTCTTCAAGAAAACCATTTGTTTGATTATTGAGTTGAGAGCTGAACTAACCCCTTTTTACATAGAGGATGATTTTCACTTTAATGAATGACTGATAGACAAACTATGGCTAATCAAATTGAGTATTTGGCAAATATTTCCTTAATAAATAACTTGAGCATGCCATTTGAGGAAAACAACTGAGAATATCTGTTGCCTAAGGTAATATTTGAGCTTTCAAGCAAAATTGTAATTTTGGAAAACTTGTAATCTATCACCATGAGTTTGACTTGTTCTCAAAACATAAATCATTTTCTGATAAAATTAATAAGAAATTTCATGAATATGATTTTATCTTTTAATGTTTTATTGTGACTTATGTGATAGCTTACACAGGAGAACATCAGCTTTACATTCATTCTATCGTATATCATTTCATTGCCATGGTTACAATCCCCTCCATGCATCATCAACCAACCAACCTTCAAGCCTGCCCTCTCCCGCCCCACCCCCAGTAGTCAGCACACAGCCCCTCTCCCTCTCTGGGTCTAAAGTCCCCAGACACTCCATCTCTCCATGTCATCATCTCTGCCTCCATCTCTGGCGTCACTGCTTCTCTGGGTAGGGTTCTGCTCTCTGCTATGAACATGATTTTTTGATGTTATGAAACAAAATGTGTCAACATTTGAAATATCTGTATAACTCAGTGAAACTATTTTACAAATTACCCTGCATGATGTTAAAAAATATTGCCTGATTGAAAGATTCATTACAAATATAAAATAGATGAGTGACTTCTAATATAACAAGTTACAAAAATTTAATTAATACAACTTCAGAATCCAGACCACAGCTAGCCTTTATGAAATGACCATGTGTTGAGTTTTGGTATAGTATCAAAGAAAACTGTACATGAATTTAATACTGACTATTAAATAGTCTGCTTTACAAACAACATGTATCTGTGAGACAAGACTGTCTTCTCATAATTCAACCAATATATATATATAACTCATAACCACTATGCTATCAGAGTTCCTTATGCTAGGTATAGTGAGCTAAAATGAACTGGTATTGGCCATTGTGAATCTGACAATCATATGGTTTACTGTGGCAAGAAGGACAAATACAAGAGGAAGGGCATCACATTCATCAACAAAAAGAACATTTCAAGATCTCGCTTGAAATACAGTGCTGTTTGTGATAGGCTAATATCCAAATACCTACAAGGAAAACCAGTTAACAGCACTATTAATATCACTAAAGCCAATGATGATGAAATTATTCTACCAACTTCTTCAGTCTGAAATTGATGAGACATGCAATCAATATGTATCAATAATTACTGATGGTTGGAATGTGAAGGTTGAAAATAAAGAAGAAGGATCAATAGTTTGAAAATACGGCCTTGGTGATAGAAATAATGCTGTGGAGATTACATGACTGAATTTTACAAGACCAATGAGCTATTCATTGCAAATACCTTTTTTAAACAATGTAAAATATAATTATACACATGGAGCTCACCAGATGGAATGCATGTGAATTAAATTGATTGTATTTGTGGGAAGAGACAGTGGAAAAGTTCAATATCATTACTCAAACACAGGACAGACTGTGGAACAGACCATCAATTGCTCATATGCAAGCAAGTTCAGGCTGAACCTGAAGAAAATTAAAACAGTTCATTGATAGCCTAAATATGACCTTAAACATTTCCTACCTGAATTTAGAGAGCGTCTCAAGAACAGAAATGATAAAGTAGACACTAATGACCAAAGATAAGAATTGTGGATGACAACAAGAACATCATAGAGGAAGAAAGCAAAGGTCATTAAAAATACAGGAAGGAAAGGAAAAAATGAAAATGGAAGTCAGAAGAGACTCTGAAACTTGCTCTTGAGCAAAGAAAAGCCAAAGAGAATGGAAGAAATGAGGAAGTCAAAGAGTTAAACTGAAAATGTCAAAGGCAGCTTGAGAAGCACTCTGGCTGTACTTCTTCCAACACAAATTGGTTTGTTCTTCTGGTAGTCCATGGTACTTTTAATATTCTTCTCTAACATTAAAACTCAAACGTACCAATTCTTCTATGGTCTTCTTTATTCATTGTCCACTTTCACATGCATATTAAGCTACTGAAAATACCATGGCTTGGGTCCCACACACTTAAGTCCTCAAACTGACATCTTTGCTCTTAAACACTTTAAAGAGGTCTTGTGCAACAGATTTGCCCAATATAATACACCGTTTGATTTCTTGACTGCTGCTTTCATGAGCGTTGATAATGAATCCAAGCAAAATGAAGTCTTTGACAGTTTCCGTCTTTTCTCCATTTATCATGATGTTATGTGTTGATCCAGTTGTGAGGATTTTTGTTTTCTTTACATTGAGGTGCAACTCATACTGAAGGCTGTGATCTTTGATCTTCATCAGTAAGAAATTATCGGTATAATAGGTGATAATGTTCATCATAATGTTGGTTTAACTCTTAATATGTTCAAATATAATTTAAATTTTGGAACAATGAGTACTATAGACTGCTTGTAAATTGTTGAGCACTTTCAAATATTTTGGTCCAATCCATTATTATCCAAAATTCTTTGCTTCCCAGAAAACTGATTTTGTAATGTGGGTTGTCTAAGCTACTTTTAAAATGTCCAACCAAACTCTGCACTGTCATATTAGCTGGGTAAGAGATAAGGGGTAAGAAAAGTATCCAGTCATCCAACCACATTTCTGGTTTTGTGTACCAGCTTAAATGAAATACAGTCACTCAATAAAGTCCTTCTGTCTCTCTTTGCCTCCCTCCCTTTCTCTCTGCCTATTTGCCTGGAGAGGGGAACCCTAAACCCTTTGGAGCCCTGCCAGTAGCACCAAAAGAATCTCTTGACTATTTTCCCAGGGAATTCCTGACTTAAATGTCAGCAGAGTACAACTCTGCAGCCAAAGCAAAGTCCGCCAGAATCTGAATCAAGGAAAATGTGCCTGTTATATCAAACAAGAAACCTGGATTGGTGAGGACCCAAGCACAGGGAGAAGGAGATTGGTATTTGTGAAAAGTTCAGCTTCCCATAGAAAGACACAGGTTTCCCCAAATCCAGCTCATTGAGGATCAGGGGGCTATGTGTAATATTTTGATTCCTTGTTGTTGTTTGATTGTTATTTTTATTTTGCTCATTTGGTGGTTGAACTGTATTTCTGAAAATCACTCTGAGTTACACAGTAACAAACACTTCTTTGAAAAAAGAACAAAGCTCCATTTGAGCCCTTTGTTGCTGCTACAGTTGTTGTCTTGTTTATTTGTTTGTTTTTAGTGAACATGCTGATATATAAGCGCTCTGGGGAGAATGCATGATACTGAAATTCATGAAAAGCAAAATAAGATTTATGAGTTGCAATTGAATCTGCCCGTACCAGCCTAGGGACACGTCCCGTCTGGTATTGAGGCATTGCTGGCATTTTTAGTGTCTTTGTTTAAGTCTTCATCTCTGAACAAATGAAGAAATATTAAAAGTTCTGAGGGCAAGGATGGGAGAAGGAGTCCGCAGATGCCCAAGATATACATCAGTACCAAAGGAAAACAGTCTGGTGGAGGAGATTAAAAAAACAGAAGCAACGTGTGTCCATCAGCGAGTTGTTATGAGACAGCTTCAGTCATAATTTTCATTCACCATTTTTTCTGCTTCCTCATATGACACTATCCTGCAACTGAACAGGCTGCTCAACTCAAAATCAGCAAGGTTGGCTGACAGATTAAGACTGATTGGAAATCAGAATGCCATGTAACTATTCATCACCACTCCCCAAAAAGAGATTAGTTGTGGTTATGTGCAGTGGAGTTGGTTCTGACTCACAGCAACAGTGCATAGGGGTTCCTAGGCTGTAAATCTTTATGGGAGCAGAAAGCCTCATCTTTCTCCCACGGAATGGCTGGTAGTTTCAAACTGCTGACCTTGAGGTTAGCAGCCTGGCTCATAACGTTACCAGACCTCCTTAAAAAGTACTATAAAATAAGAAAGTCAAGATAAACAAATAACTTAAGTTGTTATTTCATTTTTAAGTGAATTTAGTTCTTTTTAAAATTACCAGTGAATAAGGAAGATCGTAGAAGAATGATGCCTTTGAATTGTGGTGTTGGAGGAGAATACTAAAAGTGCCATGGACTGCCAAAAGAACCAATAGATCTGTTTTGGAAGAAGTGCAGCCAGAGTGCTCCTTGGAGGCCAACATGGCTAAACTTCGTCTCTCATACTTTGGCCATATTGTCAGGAGGGGAACAGTCTCTAGAGAAGGATGTCATGCTGGGTAAGATGGAGGGTCAGAGAAAAAGAGGAAGACCCCCAACGAGATGGATCGTCCAGGCAGCATCATTGATGGTGTAAAGTGTGGCAGCGGTAGTGAGGTTGGCCCAGGATCAGATATTGTTTCGTACTGCTGTGCATGGGGTTGCTATGAGTCGGTTCCGACTCCATGGCACCTGACAACAAAAGTTACAAATGGTGAGAAATTAATTCCAAATCTTATTTGGATCTCAGCTCAGGTCCAAACAGCTCAGTGAGAATGTATTCTACTCACAGTCCCCCCACCTCATGATGCTTCCTCTCCTCCCTGCTCCCTGCTCCACCACTGCAACCTCAGTAGCTGATCTCGTCCATTATCATTGCCTGTGCACATTACCATAGACAATCAAGCTGGAAAGGTCTGTCCCTGGCACAAAGAAAAGTCAGGCAAGTGGCTGCTCACTGCACTGGACTGAATGTGTTGACAGAAGGACCAGTAATATCATCTGCTCTGATATGAAAAGTAATAAGTAATAATGAATTTAAAAACAAAACAAAACAAAAAACAAGGTCCTGGCTTGCATGAATGGTGTGTACTTAACTACTACCCTAAAGGTTAGTAGTTCAAACCTACCCAGCAGCACGGTGAAAGGAAAATCTGAAAATCTACTTCCATGAAGATTACAGTAAAAAAAAGTCATGGCAAAGGTTTTGTTTTCTGTTTTCAATATTGTTTGGGAATAAGAAAAGCTACCTCTGGTAGGTGAAGGGTTAATCTCCTGTCAATTTTAAGCCACTCTGCTAAGAGTGCTAATAAGTGTGTGAGTTGGTGCCAATTAGGGTGGGCCTTTCCTTTGATGGGAACAGTCATCCCTTAGAAACTGGACTGTCAACATATTCTACTGGGGTGGTAATCAGCCAGCCAGAAGAAAGAGAAAGAGTCTGAGAAACTGTGGTAACCAAATCCTGCTGGCACTTCGTGAAATGGTAAAGGGAACTGCCAAGGGGACTCAGTGAATGTTAATGAAGCCTAGCGCAACTTGCAAGAAGCAAACCTGAAAAAGTGCTCCAAACTCCCAGCAGCCCTAGAAAGTAATACTCTTCGTCGATCTGTGCTGGCTATAACCACAGGACCCATTCACAAGAAGACCATTAACACTACAGGATTGTTCCACAGGTTCATGGGCTTCACAAATACTCGAACTCAATTTTTTAGGGTCAAAAGTAATTATGTTTAGCACATCTGTTGAAAAACCAAAGTATGTAAACTTATAAACCAAAACCCCAAAAAGAAAACAGTTTGCACTTTTTAAAATCTCAATTTAAAATCTGAACAGAAAACAGCTTTAAGAATCAATATGAAATGCTTTAAGTGTCCTTTGTGGGTTCAAATAATTCCCTTCTTCCTCTTTCATCAGAATGTATTCTGATGTTCAGGAAGCATGTTTTTACAAAGCCTAAACCACTAACGTACAATAACCAGTGTGCAACCACATTCTTAGGAATGTAAATTCAATCTTTGTTATCTGAGAATGCTTTGAAACAGTCCTAAAGTGCTTCTCCAAAGTTCACACTCAGAGCTTTAATTCTTTTTTCTAAGGAGAGCATTTCACTCTATTGCCAAATGAGAAGGGAAAATAAAAGGATTTTAACAGTGATTTAGAAGTATAACAGCTCTTCTGTATTTCTTTCTTGCCATACTTGATTCTAAAAAGAAAAAGAAAAAAATCCAATCTGAAGTGAGGTGGTAAAATGAGAGACAGAACCAGAAGTTGGGAAGAGACATGGTGGTACTTGTTAGGTTGAGGAGTGCATTCACAATATTCACTGTATTTGTTAAAAGTAATGAATTAACTAATGTACAATAAAAGAGTCCTGGACGTAACAGAAATGACTGAGTGTTATAATCCAAGGACTAGGATGATTGCAATTCTAGCTACCTGAGGTTGTCTCATGACAAAATCAATCATAATGGCTGCAGGCACCCATTTCCCAAGTGAATTGAGGGCCTTCTCAGGCATGGTGAGCAAATGTGCAGTCAGTCCCTCCTCCTCCGGGCCCTACTCTCAGAAGTTTAACGCTTTGCTGAGGGGAAGCCTTGGTCTGCTAACCAAAACGTTGGCAGTTCAAACCCATGGGCCACTCCACAGGAGAAAAATGAGAGACTTTCTGTTCCAATAAAGACTCATAGCCTCAGAAACCCTATTCAGGGTTGCTGTGAGTTAGAATCAACTAGATGGCAGTGGTTTTGTGTGGGTGTATGTATGTGCGTGTGGCACTGTTTGAAATTCTTAATCATTTTTTTTACAAGGGGCCCCACATTCGTATTGTACTGAGTCCCACAATTATCTAGTCAGTCCCCCATCTAGGGGTCTAGATGTTAAACTAACCTCCTAAAACCCTCCCATCAAGTCTGTTCGGACTCATAAGGACCCTGTAGAACAGGGTAGAACTGCTCCATGGGATTCTTCTGAGGCTGTAAATCTTTACAGATACAAACAGCCTCATCTTTTTCACCAGGAGCAGCTATGGATTCTAATTGCTGACCTTGAGCTTAGCAGCCCAACACTTAACGCAGCCAGGGCTCCAACTCTTTGGATCACAGCACCTTTATCCCTGTCCAACTTGTCTATTTTTTAAATGTACTGCTTCTTACTCAACAATTATTGCTAATATGAAAGCAGGTGAGGACCCTGGAGTCATTTTATTTCCTGTATTTCCTATTTTTTGCTTATTTCCTTTTTTCTAATTGGCCAAACCATGCTGCCTATGCTACATAAACCAAGGACTGTAATTATTCCAACCTCCATATTTTTAAAGTTTAATGAAGCTGCAGTTATATACTGTTTTTATAATACTGCATCTCAAATAAAAAATTTTCAGCTGGACATTATTAGATAATTTGCCACTCCACAATTAATGCCCTGCATGTCACCTCTCATTTCATTTACTTCCATTGCTGGATCATACTAATCCATTTCTTCAAAACTCTGCAACTTTCACTGTAGCACATAGTCAAACAAATTCTCAGCAATTCTTTGTGATAGGAAGAATGAAAATCAAGACCTGGGGATATCCTCATGTTCAAAGATCACTGGCTTTAAAATAAACAACAGCAACAACGTAAAGTAAGTGGGTGTCTCTTGTTCCTGAAATGCCCTCTGCATTTCAGTGACCAGGTAGGGAGAATTTATATCAAGTTCAAATATAACTTCACGATTGCCACATGGTGCAGAATCTTTCCACCCCTACACTCCAAAAACCCAATCAGACGAGTGGCCGTAATCTGACTCCTAGTTCACTGGGAGCTGCGGGGCAGGCAATGAGAGCTCTGCTCTCTACCCAGGGAAGGAATGAGTAGCAGACCCGAAGCAAGAAGGTGGGGGTAAGTCCTTCTTTGACTTAAGTTAGCAATGACTTTACAGGGCTAAAAAATAAAGACCTGGCTCTTCTACTTCCCAGATCTGATATTTGTGCCTTCTTGGGCAATGATAATGCAGATGGGTGGTTCTTTCAGATCAGGGTATTGGGTATATTCATAAAAGAGACGCTAAAATCTTAGAAGAAACAAGATACTATATAACAAACCTTCCATGTATTCTAGACCCCAGAGAACAAATTACTCTGTGAAGGTAAATCTATCCATAGTATTTTTCATCAGAAAAGGTACTCACTCGGGGGCTCAGCCATCCAAGCATGGATCGGAGTATTGTGGCTGGGGCAGTACAGCCTGGTCACATCAACAAGCACCCTTTGTTCCAGGGCAAAAGAAGTGAAACTAATTGTGTTGATCTGTTTCCAGGGAGCGTGAACACATAGGGAACAATGACAGTAATAACAGGGGGCTACATGACACGCCAGGGTGAGCACTTGTAAGGTCAGGTGTCTATGATAACAGAGAACTTGGGGTTCACAGTGGGCATAGGCTGGTTGCTCTGTCCTAGGAGAAGATCAGATCTTGTGGATTTTAAACTTTTCAAGAAAATATTTATCTGGTTTTTGGATTTTTTTTTTTTTATGTTTTTCTTTCTTTTTTTTTTTTTCTTCCCTCAGGCTGGTGAAAATTTAAAGCAGAAAGATTCATTGAATTTCTTAAATTAAGTCTCTGGAGAGGTAGACAGGTGTGTGGGAGAATAAGAAGGGAGAGAGACCCAGGGAACTAGGGAACCAAGGGGAGGTGTAGCCTGGAGGCTAGTCTTTGCCTGGGCCCAGCCTCTGTCCCTCTGCCGGTGCTCTCCTGTGCTGACTGACAAGGGACAATCGCTGCCCACCCAGCTGTTTTACCTTCCTACTTTGTCCTCTTTTTCCTATTAAACCCTACCAAAACCAGTGACAGCACCTTGCCCCTTGGCCATCCCAGCTATGGCCCTGGGCTGCCAGTGAGTTCAGAAGCAACCCTCATAATTTCTTTTTTGATTTGTGAATGTTCTCCCTTTGAGATATATGTAATGTCTTTCCCAGGGCACCCTGCCTGCTCCATTCCAAATGCTGGTCTTGTTTCTTTATCTCTTATTCCTCTGGGGACTAGGATGTCATAGCCCTCCCAGCAGGGGCTTGTCATGGTTAACTCAGGAGACTTCACTTGAGCAGGGCACGCTTGGGAGATGGCTGCTGCTTCCCTTCTGCAGCCAGCCCTTCCTGCATTCTGGGACGTGGACTTAAGTAGAAAATGCATTTCTTTCCAACTCGGAAGCGATGCATCGTATCAAACCAAAGCAGAGACCTAAAGGGCAAGAAAGAGTTCCCAAAGCCCTTTTGACATAGCATTTCCTCACTGCCCATGCAGAGCACAGGCTGGGAGACAGCAGGCTATGTGGGGAGGGGAATGTGCGCATTAGCTCAGGTCTCTAAGGACCTGACTTTCTTACCTAAATTCTTTACATAGTCCTCTGTGATTAGATTCTCTGCGAACTGCTCTCAAGTTTGCTCTCCTGCCTGTCCCAGGCACTCAACGAAGACAAATGTCTTGGATAAAGGGGTAACTGGAATAACTACTCACCCCCAGGAGAAATCCTAGCCATTTCTTGATACAATGCACAGCAGTTAGTTGGCATTAATACCCCTGAGCCTCACCCTCCCTAGTTTCCAAAGATCCAAAGACATTAAGAGGAAAATAGATTCGAGGAGGAAATAGATGTCTTGTTCTCACCACCTGTCTTTCCCTCCCCCATCCCCCAAGAGCTTCCCCAGAAGAGGCACACTGCCCTCTGGGGCCAGACAAGCCCTGAAGAAAGTGCTAGAGAAAACCTGCTTTCCAGGGCACCATGTGCTCTGTGCCTGCCACACCCCCTTTCCACAACTCCCTCTTCCAGAGCTCTGCCTGACTCTCAGACAGCCCCAACTGGCGGCCCCCTGCAGACGGGAAGGGCACCTGTCCTCCAGGATTCCTTTAGATGGTAATTCAAGGGTTGGAAGAGGGTCAGGCACAGGAGGGGCTGCTCTTCCTCCCCGAACACTTCCAAACCTACTCCCCTCCTAAGATATGAGGATGCAAATTTCCCAGGTGAGTCTGTCTGAAACACGCTGCTTCGGCAGCGGGCTGTTTGTTCTCCTGGCTGTGGCCCGGGAGCCTGGCACTACCCGGGAATGGCCTCCCCCCGCCCGCCCCCAAAAGGCACTCCAGACTTCCCTGGAGCCTCAGGGTGACACGGCCCTGCGCCTCCAGCCCAGATCTAGGCAGCGCGCCAACTCCCGGATCCTCCCGCTGGCACCGAGGAAGAGGGTGAGGGTGACCTGGCTCTGGTCCCGCCTGTCCCACCATGAGCTCACCTCCCTGCAACGAATGTACCTCCTCAAAAGACAATCCTCAGCCTGCTAGATTTCTTAGCTAGCGGTCTTCCCCTTAATCCAAGTCCCAGGACAGTGTAGGTGTGGGAGGGAAAACCCTGTTCTACAACTCCGTTTCCATTACGCCATCTGAAACAATAAAAAAGAAAACGGAAAAGGGCTTCTTTTAAAATACTGCTTTATGTCTTTAAAAAAAGTTGCTAGCATATAGAAACATTGAAAATTTGTTCTGAGGGAAATAACTACAAGATATTGTTATAAGATAGTATAACTTATAATTGATATAAGATATTGAGTCCTGGTGTGGCGCTGTGGGTTAATGCACCGCAGGTCAGCAGTTCAAGCTCACCAGGTATTCCTCAGAAGCCCTATACAGGGTGTCTATGACTCAGAACTGATTCTGTGGAACAAAACAACAATCTAAGATATGATTTATATAATAAAAATTCAGGATTTATATTACAATATTACAAAATAAGATTTTTATTCTTAATTTTTTAGGAGTAGTCCTGGTGTGGCACTTTGGGGTAATGTGCTGGACTGCAAAGTCAGCTTGAACTTTGGTTCAAGCTCACCAGCCGCTTGTTGGAAACCCTATACAGGGTCGCCATGGGTCAGAACTGACTCGACAGCATTTAACAACAACACCAAATTCTTAATTTTTTTAAGGAACTTGGGTTTTTTTCTTTCTAGGGACAATTCTACTAATTTTCTAGGGAAACTGGATGATCTTTGAATATTGAATCAAAGGACATTAGCATAGCAATCTTTCAACTATTAAGGAAACTGTCCAGAAGCTTTCTTTCCTACTATGCGAATAACAATTGACTACAGTTACCAGGCAAGAGGACAGGCCTGGCCTTCCTCACTTACATTCCTAAACTGGCAGTTCAACAGGCGGATTTGGTAGCTTCTGATGCCCATTGTCTTTATTTTCAGTAAGTGTGGACCTTTGTGCAGAAGAGAAGACATCATGGTGGCCTTTAAAGGCGTCTGGACTCAAGCTTTCTGGAAAGCCGTCACAGCAGAATTTCTGGCTATGCTTATTTTTGTCCTGCTCAGCCTGGGATCCACCATCAACTGGGGTGGAAGCGAAAACCCCTTACCTGTTGACATGGTCCTCATCTCCCTCTGCTTTGGACTCAGCATTGCAACCATGGTGCAGTGTTTCGGCCACATCTCAGGTGGCCACATCAACCCAGCTGTGACTGTGGCCATGGTGTGCACCCGGAAGATTAGCATCGCCAAGTCTGTCTTCTACATTGCAGCCCAGTGCCTGGGGGCCATCATTGGAGCAGGAATTCTTTACCTTGTCACACCCCCCAGCGTTGTGGGAGGTTTGGGAGTTACCACGGTAACATCTTTAGCTTTTAATTTCAAATTAGGACTCGGATTTCTTGTAGACTCTACCAAATGACACCCTGATGAACTGAGAGAACTTCCTAAAACTGTTAATTCTTTCCCAGGAGATTGATTATGCTCTGGGGCATATGTACATGTTTCTTGAGAGAGGTGGAAACTGATTCTAGGAATATCGACTGTATCAATAATCCATGGTTTGCTAGGGAGTAATTTGAGTATAATGACTAAGTTTAGGAGCCATCTCCATGACTATTGGTATGTTATGGCTAGTATGTCAAAGTTCATTGAGGATTTCCCTCATTTTCTTTGGCCCTTCTTCAGCTACTGATCTTTCATGATGACTTGTCTAAAGGTCATAAAGATGGCATGTTGTTGTTGTTAAGTGCTATCAAGTTGGTTCCGACCCATAGCAACCCTATATTGGGTTTCCAAGGAACAATTCGTAAACTTGAACTGCCGACCTTGTGGTTCAAACCAACTTTGTAGTCCAGCGCATTAACCCACAGCGCCACATCAAGACTCCTTAAAGATGGCGTTGTTGTTGTTGTTAAGTGCCGTCAAGTCAATTCCAACCCACAGCGACCCTGTATAGGGTTTCCGAGGAGCAGCTGGTGAGCTTGACCACCGATCTTGCAGTTCAGACAGCTTTGCAGTCTGGCACATTAACCCACAGCACCACACTAGGACTCCATAAAGATGGCATAGGACCAGGCAAAGTTTCCTTCTGTTATACATAAGGTCAACAAGTGTTACAGCCAACTCAACAGCAACTAACAAGTCTAATAGATACAAAACTTACACTAGTTTTGTCCTTTCTATCTCTCTTCCCAGTTACTATACTAACTATATATTCAGCTTTAAGACATTTTTATTACAATTATTTGTTAGCTCACTCACAGACAATGAAATAATTTTTTTTCATATCATGTTAATAAGACTTAAAATGATCTACATAAAGGGTCACAGTTAAAAAAATTAATTGGTGTTTGACCCTAGTTTTGTACTTAGCTGATTAGAAATATCATTTGTTAGCTCAGCACCCAGGTTGATTAAAAAACCACACACTGTTTAAATTTTAATTGAAATATATGTTAATTAATTTAAGCCTAATTAATGGATTTAATCATTGCCTTATAAAATTACCAGACTCTCAAGAAACTCTTTTGTAAGTTAAGTGCAACAGTGGTACAATTTGTTTTTTAATGCAAAAAGGGACATTCAGCATAAATCTCAATTGGTCATTTAAGAGTAATTCTCTGTGATGGCCCCAAATGAGTGGAAATGCATTCTTTAAAAAAAAATTTAAAAATCGGAGTTGGGGAGGAAAGACTTGATTGGTCATTTTTTACAATAATAAAAATGCCTTTCACAATGATTTGTTGTCATAGAAAATACACTTTTACTTCAGTTCAGATGACGTATTGTTTTTCTTTCTAGGTTCATGGGAATCTCACTGCTGGCCACGGTCTCTTGGTAGAGTTGATCATCACATTTCAGTTGGTGTTTACTATCTTTGCCAGCTGTGATTCCAAAAGAACTGATGTCACTGGTTCAATTGCTTTAGCAATTGGATTTTCTGTGGCAATTGGACATTTATTTGCAGTAAGTTTCCAAGTCTTTTTAAAGAATTGATCCATTTCATTTATCTTATCCTCATCTTAAAACTAGCCTGAAGACAGTGTGTTTTGCAATGGTATCTCACTAAGTATCCAACCATGTCTGTCCATTTTAAGTGATTATTTTGCTAAGTGATGAGAATGTTGATAGAGCTGCTCACATCTAAATGACTTGGCAAATGGTAGCACACTGAGATGGATGCTGCCTGTTAGTAGACCTACCTTAGCAATGTCTGACATTGTTTTCTTTTTTTCCCCCTATAGATTAATTATACTGGGGCCAGCATGAACCCTGCTCGATCCTTTGGACCTGCGGTGATCATGGGAAATTGGGAAAACCATTGGGTGACTATCATGTTGATAGCTCCTGTCTTCTTATGGAGACAGTTAGTCATGGGGCTCTTTTTGCTCACTAGTGTCTCTAGCCTCTTCTCAACCTTCACCCCCACTTCATTGCATATTTCATAACAACTAGAGAAAGACTAGTACAGATCTACTGCAACGCATCTCTTCTTATTTCTGTCCTGGGCTTTCGGTAGTAATCTTTTCTCTTTTTTTAAAATCCTAAATCACTGCTCTGGGCATTCTGTCGGACAGACTGTGGCTGAATATTCTGTACATGGAGGAGGCCAAGTGGGACAAGTTAGAATCCGGATGATGTAGTAGTGAATGTGGCGTGTAAATAATTGAAAGAGAAGCCTTCCCAGCAATAACAGAAAACATCCTTACAAAAAGGAAATAAAACCAAGCAAAGGAAATCTGGAGAGAGGAAAGGAGGGGGAGAAGAGAGGAAAGCGACCTTGGCAACCCTATACAGGGTCACTATAAATCAGCACCGACAACAGCATAACAAACACTTACCTTTTCTTCATTTTCCACAAAAGCATGAACTCAGTTAATAGTATGTGAGTTGGAAGCATTTGAAGTGCAGATGGTGTGCAATAAATGGCGCAAATGTTTTCGCTATTATCACCATACCCATAGATGGAAAACAAATGACTCTCAGCGCACCACTCAGCCAGTCTCATGCTAACTTACTTAGTAGGATGGTGACAACACTTCAAGACACTAGGCTTATCCATTTTTAAAAATGACCATCCATCTTACTTCAATTGTTGCTTAAAACAAAGGAATTTAAATCCCTTAAATGAGCAATGTGGCAGTTTTGAAGACCACTCACACACTAGCTTACAATAACCAACAAAAATACGAGACATATGGAAGGCAGACGTTGATGGTCATTGATACGTTGTGAATGTTACAACTTTTATTTTTAACTCATGAGTGTGGTACAATGTCACTATGCTTTAATCTCATGCATGTGGTAGTTGTTGGCCCAGGCACACCCACTCCACCGTGGAGCACATAGGAAATGGACCATGGCTATGTGCATCCACCTCTAAGTGCACTAGTTCTTTACAAAGTAATTGACACCATTAAGTAATAGCGCGAGAGTCAGAGCTCAGAAGCAAAATTTTGGATACAACTATGCCAAGACTTGGTCAACATTGCCATTTATAAGATTGGTCAATTTGCCCCTAATATTTCCATCTATGGCCCAAAAGCTTAGTGGCACTGATTGTAATGGAAAGGTTTAATGCTTCCTCGAAAAATGGGCAATGAGTATATATCAATATTTGTGTGCATATAAATACATATAGATCTATACAGATTTTATGATGGAAGTACAACTTTTACTTCAACTTAATAAATTCAAGCTATTTTTCTCAGTGTTAAAAATATACACAGCAAAACATAAAACCATTCAATAATTTCATGTATAATACCATGACATTGATCACATTCTTGGAATTCTACAGCTGTTTTCATCTTCTTTTTCCATTTTGTTCCTTTTTTATTGAGGTAAACTCACTTTTCCCTAAGATTCCTACCTAAACTCTCAAACCTATCTATCAAGCTATTTTTTGATGAAAATTTTAAAGACATCTTTTAATTTATTTGAAGACTTGAAAATATGATGAAATATCTTATTAATTGCTTGCTAGATGTAGTTAGCTCCTTACTGTTGTTGTTAAGTGCTGTAGAGTCGGTTCCAACCCACAGTGACCCTATGTAGGGTTTCTGAGGAGCAACTGGTGAGCTTGGACTGCCAACCTTGTAGTTCAATCAAACCAGTCTTGCAGTCTAGTGCATTGACCGACAGACAGCACCACACAGGAACTCCAAGTTAGCTCCTTAATATTTAAGTAATAGGAAAAGTCTAGTGTATTGACTGAATCCAAAGTTTTCCTTTGTATTAGTAAGCAAAATCCTTAATTCTGCATAAAATGAATACTTATTTTATGAGAATAGTTGTGTGAAAATTAGAACTAATTTAAAACAGATAGACAACACCAAAATATTAATGATAACCATCGACTTTGTGGTTCAAAACTAATCTTGCGCCCAGTGCTTTATCCCACAGTGCCATACCAGCACTCCAAGAGTAGAATTATTTAAATTTTGTTTTTTATACTTTTCTCTATGTTCTGGATTTTCTTTACCTTTTTTATTTATCTTTACCAATTTCAAACATCAGTTTAAAGTACATTATGGTTTTGTTTGGAATAGCAACTTAAAGCTGAAATTTGTTTATTTTTGAGACCATATACAATTTTCAAGGAGCAGCTGATAGGTTTAAACACCTGACTTTGTGGTTCAAAGTCCAATACTGATCCTACAGCACCAAACCATGAGTCCATGGGAATTCTTGTTGTTGCTAAGTGCTGTCGAGTCAATTCCAACCTACAGCAACCCTGTATAGGGTTTCCAAGGAGCAGCTGGTAGGTTTGAACTGATGACCTTTTGGTTTGAGCAGTCCAGTGCTAATCCTACAGCACCACACCAGGAGTCCATCGAGGATCTTTATTGCTATTAAAAGCAAAAACCAACAGTGTGGTCGAAACCACTGGAACTTATAGCAACCCTATGTGTGATTTAATAGTGCCTATTGTCCTCTATAGGTCGGAACCGACTCGACAGCACTTAACAACAACAACAACAACAACAATTGTCCTCTGAGGACCTCTGGTGGTGTGCAGGTTGTTCATTGGACTGCAAAATCAGCAGTTCAAATCCACCAGCTGCTCCGTGGAAGAAAGATGAAGAAGTCTGCTTCCATCAAGAATTACAAATCAAAGCAAAAATATTTACAGTCTTGGAAACCCTATGGGGCAGTTCTAATCTGTTCTATAGGGTCACTATGAATTGGAATTCACTCAGTACCATTGGGATGGATTTAGGTTATTGTGGCTTAACCATTCCAGGTGGCACAAATGGTTTGCAGTTGGCTTTCAACTCCTAACCTATTGGGACCGTGGAAGATCTGGAGATCTGCTTCTTTTAAATTGCAGCCAAAGAAATCCTATAGAACAGCTCTAATCTGTTATACAGAGTCTTGGTATGGCATTGGAGGATAAGCATTGATCAGTGGTACAAGTTCCTCCTCAGTAACCTGTATAGGTTCGCTGTGAGTTGTAACTGACTCGACAGTACTTAACAACAGCAATAAGGAGTCATGGTGTGTGTGTGGAACTGTAGGAGAAGCACTAGACTGCCGATTGCAAGATTGGTGGTTCAAACCAACCAGCCTCTCCTCAAAAATTCTATACAGGGTCATTATGGATTGGAATGGACTCAGTGGCACTTAACACCAATAACAATAAGATCTCACTAAAGCTTTTGAGTTGTGGTGTTGGAGGAGAATATTGAAAGTGCCATGGGCTGCCAAAAGAACCAATAGATCTGTTTTGGAAGAAGTGCAGTCAGAGTGCTTCTTGGAGGCCAAAACGGCCAAACTTTGTCTCTCATGCTTCAGACATATTGTCAGGAGGGACCAGTTGCTGGAGAAGGATATCATGTTTGGTAAGACGGAAGGTCAGAGAAAAAAAGGAAGACCCCCCAACTAGATGGATTGGCCAAGTGGCACCATCGATGGACTCAAGTGTGGCAACAGTAGTGAGGTTAGCCCAGGATCAGGCAGTGTTTCATTCTGCTGTGCATAAAGTCGCTATGGGTCGGTACCAACTCAATGGCACCTAACAACAAAGCGAATAAACAGCAAAGACATTTAGAGGAGACTCTCAGATTTCCTTTGAAAGGGCATGCTGTTGTTAAGTGCTGTTGAGTCAGTTCTGATTCATAGAGACCTTGTGTAGGGTTTCCAAGGTGCAGCTGGTGGGTTTGAACTGCTGACCTCTTGGTTAGCAGTCCAGTGCTTATCCTACCATGCCACACCAAAAAAGTACACAGAAGATCAACTCTTAGATAGTTTCTTTCATGTTCATGATAAGGAAGTGGGTTTTGCAGCCACTCTCCCAACTGCTTTCCTGTTAAGTATGTTCAGTTTCAGCTTAAAGTTTAATTTTTTTACTTATTTTTTTTTTTTTAGATATTGCAATAAGAATTCTTAGTGAGATTGAGTTAGTGGGTGTTTTTAAGAAAGAAACCTTTGCCGTGTTTTTCAAACAAGTGTTGTGGAAACATTATCTTGGTTCAAAAGAAGTCAAACTGATTTGAAATCCCAGATCAGACCACTAGCTAAACATCAGTCTTTAGCAAGCCTCTTCTTCACTTAGAGCCTCGGTTTTCTTAGCCATAAAATGGTCACTATAATAATAATAATACCTACTTCAAAAGGTTATTGCTAGAAATAAATGCGATATATGACAAGTACCAGGTACAGCAGTTTCATCTGTTGAATAAACAACTAATGTTCTACAGCAGACAGCAGCTCTCAAGTCAAGGCTGTATTTATTCAAGCTCAAAATTTTGTTTCTTTTAGACACATAAATGATATGATACAAACGTCTATTTTATGAATTATAAAGCATATGGAATAGCTAATCCTCAACTAGCCATCATCCATAAATTCTGCATGAATTTTTTTCACTAATCTGAAGATTCAATTGCTCTGCAAAAAGAGTAATGAACAAACTGCTGAGTTTTCAATGACATCCTATCACCAAAGTTTAAGAGCAAAAGAGTGTAACATAAGGAACATAATGATTTTAACAGTAGTGAGTCTAGTCACATACATCTTCGCATAATCTAGGAATCATGAAATAAAGCAGAGGAACTCTAAGTACTTTACCAGTATTTTTTCTTGGAATCCTTACACTCTATGAAGTATTCCAATCTCTACTTTGCTGATGAAGAAATTAGGCTGAGAATGTTAAAAGTCATTGATCCAAGCACTCACAAATTTGCTAAAGCCTGGAGCTAGGGTCCCATATATCATGTTGTATATAAGTTAAGTACTGCACTGCTAACTACAAAGTTGGAGGTTCAAACTCACCAGCCACTCCTTGGAAACCCTATATACAGTGTTGCTATGAATCAGAACTGACTCAATGGCACTTAACAACAACAAATCATAACAAAATCTGTACCATGATCGTGATTATACAGAAAACTAATATAAAATGGCAATATTTAGAAAATAAGGAAAGTATTCTCTTGAATATTTTATTTTTCTATTTTAGTTGATGAGCTTATTGTGTCTGTTTGATTTCCAGCAGCAACAAAGACAAACTGTCTATGTTGAAGAAAATCAGAAAATGTTAAAAAAAAAAAAAAAAGGGAAATTAATGAAAGTAGAGGGAAGTTGTCCCTTCTTTTCAAATGTTACTTAGCAGATCTCTGCATCTCTGACATGGATTTAAGGAACCCTGGTGGTGAAAGAGGTTATGAGTTGAGCTGCTAACCAACAGGTTGACAGTTTGAATTCACCAGCTGCTCAAGGAGAGAAACATATTGTTGTCTGCTCTCATAAAGAGTCTGTCTTGGAAACCCTACATAGGGTTGCTATGAGTTGGAATTGACATGATGGTAGTACGTTTGGTTTTTGTAATTTTGATGATGATCTGGAGTATTTTCTTAGTTTCTTTCCAATGCCCCTCTTTTTAATGTGTGACACAGTTGCTCTCTTAACCCAGCTGAATTCTAAAATAGTGATTTTTTTTTTTTTATGGAATAGTATTTCTCTACTTACACTCTATGATGGAGTTCTTGAGTGGTTTAAGTACTTAACATGCTCAGCTGCTAACTGAAAAGTGGGAGGTTCAAGCCCACGCAGAGGAGTCTGGTAAGAAAGATCTGGAAATCTACTTCAGAAAAATCAGCCATTGAAATGCTTATGGAGCACAGTTCTACTCTGACACACACAGGGTTGCCATAAGTCAATATCAATTCAGTAACAATTGGTTTAATAGTTAGTTATACTCTTTGCTTTTGCATTTCCCCCTCAGATATATTGGGTTGGACCAATAATAGGAGCTGTCCTTGCTGCTGGCCTTTATGAATATGTCTTCTGTCCAGATGTTGAACTCAAACGTCGTTTTAAAGAAGTCTTCAGCAAAGCTGCCCAGCAAACAAAAGGGAGCTACATGGAGGTGGAGGACAACAGGAGTCAGGTAGAGACGGATGACTTGATTCTAAAGCCTGGAGTGGTACACGTGATTGACATTGACCGAGGCGAGGAGAAGAAGGGGAAAGACCCATCTGGTGAGGTGTTATCTTCAGTATGACTAGAAGATAGCACTCAAAGCCGACGAGAACCTTTAGAACTAGCCTCAGATTTCCTTCCACCCATTAAAGAAACAGATTTGTTATAATTAGACACGTGCAGGATTTTAAAAGAAACGAGGCCACAGATTTGTAGTTTCATGTCATATTCCTCAATCTAAACATTAAATATTTCATTATTTACCAAGGAGGAAAGGGAAAATCTTATCACGAATTCCAGTTCTATAAAACAGAAGTATTTAAGTAACCCCGAAGTAAATATGTGTAATAGTTTATCTAATCATCTTTCATTAATAACCCAGGCATATGGAGATTTGGTTAAGTCTTGCTCAACAGAATTTGCAGATACACTTATCAGCTTATTCTTCCTCTACCACGAAACTGGTATTGTCAGTCTTCATTTGGATGTTTATTCCATTGTATTTGCCAATATCAAAGTATCGTGTGTCACAAAGCTATGCTCATGCAAGAGAGGAATGATAGTGTGCCCTTTAATGGACAGTGCCTTGCTGTAAACTACCTTGGCAAAAGAATATGAACAAGGGTCATTGCTAATGGATTGATTCCATTTATATTACAAACAGCCAGCTTTTAAACTCATCTCTTATTCATCAAATTCCTTCCTCCTCCTCCTCAGTCCCCAATGTCTTGTGGGACTAAAGTCCAGAAATTTAAGTTAAATAGTCAGAAACTATGTGCATTTATTAGTTCCATCTAACAAAACTTCCAAAACATGAGTCTTCTATTGATACTTAATATAAGTAAATACGGACAATATTATGAGGATCAGAGGGAAATTACTATTGTACAAAGCATAATGAAGAAGGAAATCAATATTCTCCTATCAAATGGTTAATCTGTTTTCAGTACACAGTCTCAAATACAACACACTTGGTTAATGCTCTAAGCTTTTAACCACTTAACCACCTTGCTTTTCAAAAACTTATTAGCATAACTAGGGGGTTATATTTGTTCATCACTTTGATTATCTGTATTTAAGCATTAACTGAGATGTATTTTTGATAACAAGAGCATAGCTAGTTAAGTCCTGATATTTTGTTGATTATTAAGTTCTACTCAGTGTAGATGTTAATGGGTCTTCTTAGTCCCATTCTCTGATGTTGTCTCACTTCTCATGACATTTGTTGATAATCGTCACTGCAAGTGTAATGATATTTGAATGAGTAAACATCTATGGGACACAAGGAACAATGTGGTTGCATAGTAAAAGGGTTAGAAACATCAGAACGCTATATTCAAACCTGACTAGATGAACCAGTTTCTGACTTGTAGAGAGGTTATACATAACCCAACACTTCTTGACATAGTTTCATTACTGAGTCATTTATTTGTAAAAAAGAGTTTGTTTTCCTACACTGCTTTGCCTTATGTCAGTAGAATGTTCTCTGGAAACCCCAGTTTCTATCACCTTAACTGTCTAGCTTTTATCTTAGACAAAGAGCTGTGAATGTCAATTTCAGCGCACAAAAGCTAGTCTTACTAAAGCAAAAACTTATCACTGCAAGGAGTGGCTTGCAAATAACTGATAATCAAGGACTTTCTGCTCCTAAGAACAGCTCCAACTGTATGCCACTCTTTAGTGTTGGCGGCAGTTGTGTGTCTGTGGCAGTGAGATAATGGACCACTATTAAACCCGATTCTCTTCGGTGCTAGGGAAGAGTGATGGGCAGCTTCCCAGAATCATCACGGCAGTGTCATGGCTGGGAATGCCACTGGCATTTCTCACGGCAGCCGCCTACATCCCAGGCCCCATTCTCAGGAGTGTGACCATACCACATTCTACACCAGTGACACAGTTACTTCTTTCTGGGGCGGCACCTGTAGAGACAAGTGTGCACATTCCCCAAGGTTATGCCCATAATTTCAAATGTCTGCATGACATATCACGAAAAGCTTACAGGCAAGGCTGATTTGGTCCAATCATTGGCAAACGTATGTGTTCAAAAATTAGTTTGGTTAACAAGGTTAAAACGATTTTCCAAATAAAGCTACAATATACTGACTTATAGTCATTTTTATTTTGCCATATGGTTTACTTCTTATATATTGGTACTCATAATTATAGCATTCAATACATTAGTAATTAAAAAGGTATTTTAGTCATTGGTTTTCCAGCAACTCACAGAATGCCTGACACATAGTAGGCATTCAAAACAACTTTGTTATTTAATAGAAATAGGAAAACTTCATTTTTGACTTATGAATATAAATCCTGTTTTTTCATCTTTTTTTTCTCAATATTTAATAAAAGCATGATTACAAGGACTACCAATGGAAGGCAGCATAAAGGTAAAAACTGTAAGATATATTTTTGCATTCTACTGTTTTTAGAGGCATGGCGTGAATGAAAGCTTTGGTGCTTCTTTTTCTTTGCATATGACACAACATATTTGGTATTTCACTCAAGGCTTTACCCGTAAAAAGTAATGAAATTGTACCTTTCTAATGACATCTATGCAGCAGGGGTCTATTGCCTTGTGGATGGCACCAAATTATCCAAGTGTATTAGGAGACAGGGCTTTTTCCTTTAATCCTTTCTTATTAATGAAGTGCACAGTGCTGCTCTCAGGAGAGTGCTTCTGACAGATATGCAGAAAAGAGATCAGACAGGAAACACTGGGAGGACATAAATGAGTTGCACAAAACTCTACCAACCATCTTTTTCCTAAGGAGTAGTAAAACAAAGAGCCCCCAAATTGTAAGGCGATCCCTACTCTGACATCATATAAAGATTGGTAAAGGTGGACAAAGGGTAAGAGTTATTCTTTTAAGTTTGGAGGGCTTTCTGGGGGGAAAAAATGGAGCGCAGAAATGAATATGGGATTTCTTTATTGAAGAGGACATTTTCTTCATAGAGTCCTAATTTTTAATACTAGAACTGAGTCATTTGGGGTACCTTAGTAGTCAGTTAAAAATATAAGATTCCTATATTTTGTTTCTGTTATTTGACACTATTTATAAATACCTATACGTTCCATTGTTTGAGCCTTTTCCTAATGTAGCGCATACAGGTTAAAGTTGTGAAGATTTCATGAAGAGATTAGGAATATATGAATAACATATATGGTGGCACTGAGTTACCTCATTTATTAAAGATCAGATTGCAAATCATATATAATAGTCTTCTAAGACAGTGAAATCAGGCAAAACACTTATTGATGTAAACTCAGTAATGACAGGAAAATTTCAAAATACAGTAGCAAATTTAAATGCTAAAATAAATGCTGGGAAGGTCCTTTGTTGCAGCATGTTGACATTGTGACAAATGTTGTGAGTATTTGACAGAGAAATTGCCTTTGTGACAACAAAGATGACAGTATGAGCTAAATAGAAAACCTTAGCAAACAGTATAAAAATCAGTATAAATTCTTATCCTAAGTTCTATAGAGTATGCAAATTCAGAACATTGTATGACTAAAAGTAATTATGCCTTCCTTAATCTGTTGATGGCATGAAAATTATTAGAAAGCTGCGGTTACTAGCTGAAAATGTAATATAACAAAGTTCACTTTCTTTACTGCGAATTTTGTGTGTTTGCATTTATATTTTAGTGCTTTACTGATGGCCCCCAAACAGTAGTAACTTTTGAAACCATCATTCTCTGACATAAATGGAAGACATTTAATTTGAGAATCAAGATATATGGCAACTCGCTTTTGTAAATGACTATCTATAACCTCTGAAAATATGTATCAAATAAATGTTATACAAAATGTGCAATGAACATTAAATTTAAGAGCAGTTCTAGTATTACCCATTCATGTTAACATCAAAGAGCTAAAAAGACACCTAATTTGTATATCCCATTGGAATGTATTTCTTGATTCTCTTCAGGATTAATTAAACAAACATGCAATTTATGAAAACATACAAATAATTGTTGATCATCTGTATGACCTAAATCACAATAAAATTGTAATTCATGATAAACTGGAGAGATAAACTGAACATATGGCAATATTCACAATTATTTATTAACTGAAGTGTTATTCCAGCATTAGAGCTAATGTTAAAGAGATTTTAACTGTATTGTCTAATATTTTGAATAATCTATTAAAGTATTAGCATTGTGGTTGATTTCTACAAATAATGTTAGATCTCAACTACTAAGCTTGTGCAAATAAACTTTCACATGTTTTAAAAGTTAAGCTTTGTGTGTGATATTCAAAAATCATTCATTGCTTTTGCAAGTTAGATATTACAAACACCCTTTAGAATAACTGGGGGTTGCTATTTGATTATAATCAATACCATATGAAATGGTGGTGGAACTCATATAGATAAGTGTATTTTGAAAGTCTGCAGAGTGTACCTTGTGGTAGTCCTAGATGTTTGTTGTTGTTGTTGTTGCTGTTAAATGCCATAGAGTCAGTTCCAACTCATAGTGACCCTGTGTAGGGTTTCCAAGAAGTAGATACCAAATTTGAACCTCAGACTTGTAGTTAGCAGTCTAGTACACGTCCTACAATGCCACACCTAGACGTAGACAATGAAGAATGTGTTTCTATTAGCTTAATTCAGAATCTTCACATCCATGCAAAACAGACCATTGGACATTAGCTATCATTATGTTGTTATTGTTGTTAAGTGCCATCGAGTCGGTTCCGACCCATAGAGACCCTGTATAGAGTTTCCGAGGAGCAGCTTGTGAGCTTGAACCACCGACCTTGCAGTTCAAACGGCTTTGCAGTCTGGCGCATTAATCCACAGCGCCACACCAGGACTCCAGCTATCATTATAGTGAGTGTAAAAGTGAAGTATCAGACAACTGCCACTCAGTGGGTACTGGTATTGTTAAAGAGATGAGTCATTCAGAGGGCAATTGGCAGATTCTGTCTAGCCAAATGGATAATGTACCTTCAGTGAGCACTGGTTTACTCCCTTGAGTTCTTGGTTTGAGGAGTTCCCTTAATTTTGAGAGGGTATAGACCTTCAGTGGAGAATGGAGAATAATCATTTATGTAGAATGCAACCCATCAGATGAGTAGTGAATGATGCTCTAGGAGCCAAGTAGATGTGTACCTTCTTAAAGCATTTATCATGCTAAGAAAATCATCTGTGTAGGTGTCTGTCTCCCACTAGATTCTAAACACCTCAAGGGCTAACGCTGTGTCTTATTTATTCTGTATCTTCATCCTGAGCATTCAGCACTAGCTTGACATTTCACTCAATAAATCCTTGCTGCATGAATGAAGAAAGGAATTAATGAATATTTTTAAGTCATTAAGAAATGCCACCAAGAACTATTCTTCAATCTAGCTGTATTGAAATGTGCTGAATATTGATATGTGCTGAATATCTGAATTCTCATCATTCCAGTCAGAAGTCCCAATTTAGCTCAAACACTAAAGGAAAATGCACAGATAGAATGAAACACTAATTGAATTTCTAAAATTTTTACCTAATGTGTAGGCAACTAGACATATTTTCATTGCTATATTTATATAATTGCCAGATGTTAGATGAAATTTAACTCAATGAGTATTTTTACAAGCATGAGAAGCAAGAGATATAAATGCCAACCTGTTTTTAGATAATTATTCTGCTTGGAAAATGGCCAAAACAATATGTCACCTGAATTAACTTACTATTTCTTACTTTTCACTCCTCAGGTTTAAGGAAATTAAGGATTCTAAAAGACCAGATTGAGTTCATTTACAGTCAGATGATCATGAACCTCTGAGAAATCAAAATATTGATGTTTATAATCTTTTTTGCATATCACAGCAGTAGCATATGACTGCTGCTCAGTAAATGCAAGATGAGTAAAGGGAAGGAGAGCTGGATGGATGGATGAAAAAAAATTCCAATATGGGAGTATAAATTAATCTGTGAACAGATAGAATCTTACTTTACAATACAAGAGCACTAGATCTATGAAAGTGTTGGCCAAGGGTGAGAATGGAAGGGTAGAATGAATTAGAATAGCTATCAATTAAGAGCACAAATATGGGACATTAGCATTTACAAAGATCATGCTTAATTATTTACTCTTCAATACTCCTGGTGGAGTAAGTATGACTATCACTCCCATTTCCAAAGATGAGGAAACCAAGTGTCATGGATATTAAGTAAATTATTTAAAATGACACCTACTAGTAAAGCAATAACTACAGTCCAGATCCCAAGTGATCCTATGCCATCTCATCCTTCAATTAGATCTCTCCCATTCATGCATCAGCTTCATTTCCCAAGTCATATATCCTTTATGTGAAAAGAAATATATTCTGTCCATACAAGGGGGGATCCTCAGGTATAACACCAACAAAAGGCAAAAATTAGTAGATTCTAACATCTAGAATGTTAGAAAAGGCCTCAAGTAAAAGAACGGTGTTTCTGTTGCAATGGCTTTACTTTAGGATAGGTGTTAGAAAAGTTGTGTAGATGTTTCCTTAGAAAAATATATAAAAACTACTATTTAAAATATTTCTCATTTGATCCAGAAATAAAAAGTTACTGATAAGGTCTTCCACATTTCAATAATAATAATAATAATAACAAATAATCTTCAGTTATTGAGCACTTAACTTGCTAACTTACTTTGCTAACCAATAGGTTGATGGTTCAAGCCAACCAGCTGCTCCATGAGAGAGAGATGTGACTGTCTGTGTCCATAAAGGTTGTTGTTGGTAAGTGCTGTCGAGTCAGTTTCAACTCATAGCGACCCTGTACAGGGTTTCCAAGGAGCAGCTGGTGAGTTATGTGGGCCAGTTCCCCTCTGTCCTACAGGGTCATTATGAATAGGAATTGACTCGAAGGCAATGATTTTGGTTTGGGTTTTGCTTTTGTTTTGTGAAGGTTTGTTTTTGTTGTTGTTGTTAAGTGCCGTCGAGTCGTTTCCGACCCATAGCGACCCTGTACAGGGTTTCCGAGGCTGTAAATCTTTACGGGAGCAGAAAGCCTCATCTTTCTCCCGCGGAGCAGCTGGTAGCTTTGAACTGCTGACCTTGCGGTTCGCAGCCCGATTTGTAACCACGACGCTACCAGACTTGTGCCAAATATATGCTTTGATGTAAGTACGCATTCCTCATAACAACCTTATAAAGTAAGTATTGCTTTTATCCCCGTTTTTAGGTAAGACTATCAAGATTTAAGAAGAGTAAGTAACTTGTTCAGAGGCAAATAATTACTAAGTAGTAGAACCGAGATTTGAACCCAGGCAGTCAGTCCAGAGACCTTACACTTTTACCTCCTCTATTCTTAGCTCCTACTCTGTGTTGTTTCTCACATGTGTTGCTATAGGGTTTCAATAGTTCCAACTCTGATAATCTGTCTTTCCAAGCCTTTGATTTTTCATATCCAATAAAGATTACAGTGTGTTTGAATCTCTCAGTTGTTCCCGACTTAACCTCTGATTATCATTTGACCACTTGAGAAGGAAGATTTAAAACACACATGTGCAAATGCCAAAGATAAATCAGTTAAGTTCACAAAGTATTTTCTAAAGGAACTTTGAAGGGGTAAGAACACTTTCTTTAATGAGCAGGGACCTGACCTTTTAGGTCATCAGCCTCCCATTTTTTAGCTCTACATTTCCCAGCTGGTCTTTTGTTATTGTTAATTGCTGTAGAGTTGGTTCCAACCCATATGGACCTTGTATAGGATTTCCATGTATAGGATTCAAGCTGGTGAGCTTGAACCTCTGACCTTGTGGTTCAAACCGACTTTGCAGTCCAAAGCATTAACCCACAGTGCCATGCTGGGACTCCTTTTTAATCAGCCTAATTTAACAATTTGCCTTTGCCCTTCATTGAGAAAAATGATACATATGTTAATCCTTACTTGCCTATTAATCAACCTATCAATATATATTTGATAACCTATTTTGTTCAAATCTATTTAGAAAGGTTGAGCAATAATCTGAGCTAGTATATGCTCATACATCCTAGATCATCCTATAAAGTTAAAGGACCCTGATTTTTAAAACAAATACAATAAAGACATTTTTTTTTTTAGTAGGTCAAATGTGATATTATCACAATGGCAACAGCTTTGGGAAGTAACTGATGAGTATGAGTACTCTATTTTCCCTAATTTTACATGATTAAAAAAGATCTCCATGTATAAAATAAGTTGAACATATCTAGTACTACCCTGTTTGCAAAAGCACATTTGGACTCCAGGGCCTATTTACAAACACAGCCAAAGTATTTTGACTCCAGATGCTCAGGAAGACAAAGAAATGTTTAAAATGTAGAGATATACTACCAATGTCTATAAAAGAAAAAATGTTTAAAGGTGTTTAAATTATGGAGCCGTGGTGGTGTCTTAGATTACGTATTTGTTGGGTGTTTACCACAAGGTCAGCAGTTCTAACCCACCAGCAGCTTTCTGAGGGAAAAAGACTAGAAGTCTGTCTGCTCCCATGATAATTTACAGTCTCCGAAACCCCATATAGGATCATTATGAGTAACTGACTGGGTTTGGGTTTGGGTTTAGTTTGTCATTGTTGTTAAGTGCCTTCAAGTCAGTTCTGACTCATAGAGACCCTGTATAGGTTTCCAAGGAGCAAATGGTGGGTTAGAAATGCCAACCTTGTGGTTAGTAGTCCAGTGCTTAGCCTACGGCACCATACCAGAACTCTTGGGTTTGGTTTGGAGGGAGACGGAAAGGAAGAGAGGGAGAGGAGGAACTTATTGCAGCTTCTACTGTTTGTTGTTTGTCTCTTTGTCCTTTGCCAACTGCTCCCTCCTGCCCCCCACCTCAAGGTGCAAGGTATTTTTGTAAACAGCACTGTGCTAATTTTGGTTTTAGTTTTTTGTTTTGTTTTGTTTTACAATAAGGTAACCCCTATGTCTCCTGCTTCCCACCCAGTGGCAAAACAAAATCCCACTGAGAATGTTATGGGTTGATTCTGACCTCATGGGTGTCAGAGTAGAACCATGTTCAGTTTTCAATGACTAATTTTTCAGAAGTAGATGCCAATTTTTATTTTTCTGAAACACCTCTGGTAGACTTGAACCCCCACCCTTTTGGTTAGTAGCCGAACACTTAACCAGTTGCACTATCCAATGATTCCTCCACCCAGTGCAAGAATTTCTAAGACAGTAGTTACATGCTTAGTCAGCATGTTCTTGACATCGGATTGTAATTAGTGCCCAAAGAGAACTTTCAACAAACTTAAAGCCCCCGTCTCCATTGTAATTATCAAAATGTCAAGCTAAAGAAAAACAGACTCCTGTGTAACAAAAGGTCTCACTAAATCTTGGTTTTCAGCAAGAAATGCAAACAAAACCAGGATCTCTTTATTTCTCTCAAGTAAACTAGCTTCTAAAATTTGTTTCTTAAAAAGAAATTATGAGCCTATATTTCAGCCTGTGGCTTTTGCAAATCATTCACCACAGAAAGCTACTCTAGAATTTCAATGTCAAAACTTATCACAAAGGACTTGAGTTTTATCTTGTTGTTCCAAAAGCCTCATATTATGGAAACAGTCACTGAAGAATTGCAGAATGAGTTCGATTGGGATTTCTTTAGGGACCTGCAAAAAAAGAAGAGTCAAGAAATGAGATTATTCAGCCCTGTGGTGTCAGTACATTGTGGTTAAATCATTCATATTCTTTGAACTCTAATAAAAAAATTCTCATCAAACAATGATGACATTTTCATCTCATCAAAGTTTAATCACAAGAGTATTGTAATTCTGATTTTCTTCACCTCAGTTCAAATTGAAAGTAATTGTCAGGCATCATTTTAATTCTAACCATTACATCCATTCTTACACGTTCTTCCTAACATTATTATGCCCCATTTTGTTCTCTAAGAGGCATGTCATTTTTTTTCTCTATTATTCAAGCAGTATTAAAAGAACTTTGTCACCTACTTACAAATACTACTCTTAAGGCTCATTTTAAAAAGCATTTGCAATAATGGATGAACAGAAACAGATTGTTTCCTTAAAACACCGAGACACAAAAAAGCCAAAGCAAAATCTTTACAGGAGCAGACAAGTTCATCTTTCTCCTGAGGAGAGGCTGTTGGTTTTGAACCACTGATCTTCCAGCTAACAGTTCAGTGCTTATCCTACAGTGCCACCAAGGATAATAAATTCGAATTATTAAATTGTGTGATGACCTCAACTCTTGATTCCTTTTTTTTTTGCCTTAGCAATACCAAGAATAGTGGACTTAAAATGCACACATGCAGAGCGGTAAATATAAGCTTGTTTAATTTCTTTCCATTGAAGTCTTGGGGAAAAAATAACTTAGTTTTAGTCATGAAGTATTATGAGATCTGGACTAAGAAATAGGATCAAACTTGCACCAAATGAGCTAGAGGGGGTTGGTTGGCCCCTTGCTAAGGATGGCAAGATAAGTCCTAATTGTCATTTCCAAGGACTATATGAAAATTAGCAACAAAATCCAAGAGGGCTATAGGACTTGGACAATGTATGTATGTATTGTATTTTCTGTTTCCACAATGGACTTGTATCACTTTCAGAATCAGAAGGATATAAAAAATAATCATAATACAAATATACTT
>NW_006408533.1:5208859-5211690 GCF_000296735.1 Chrysochloris asiatica | reverse complement strand
TGTAATGAAACAAGGTGTATGATTTGTTGAATGTAAAACTGATGGTCTGCCCTGTAAACTTTCACTCAATAAAAACCTTAAAAAAAAAAAAATGCTCATGAAAAAGAAAAAGAGAGGAGAAAAAAGTGAGAGGAAGATTCACTTGCTTAATGTCAAGAACTATTAAGGGACAGTTCCTGGAAAGCATCTGTAGTGCAAACATTCTGTAGATGTTCCGTCGATATTTAAAACGATTTCTCCACTGATGTTGCATCATTCCTTCATTTAATTATTACAAATTCAATAAGGCACAGTAAGTATTTGACAAAAAAAAAATTTTCATAGAAAAAATTTTAAAGAAATAAACATATATTTAATGTTTTTATGTACTGTCGAGTCCGTTTCAACTCATAGAGACCCTGTGTCCAACAGGGTTGCCACTGTGTCAACCCATCTCATTTGGGTCTTCCTCTCTTTCATTCTACCAAACATGCTGTTCCTCTCCAGGGAATGGTTCTTCCTGACATGTTGTCCAAAGCACAAGAGTCTTGCTATCTTCATTTTCCAGGATCATTCTGCTATACTGCTTCCAAGACAGAGTTGGCAGTGCATGGTATTTGCAATATTTTTTGCCAACACCATAATTCAGATGCATAAATTATTCTATAGTCATCCTTACTCATTGTTCAACTTTCACAAGCATGTGAGACGATTGAAAATACCATGGCTTGGATCAGGTGCACATTAGTCCTCAAAGTTACCTCTTTGCTCTTTAATACTTTAAAGCAGAGAATACTAGAAAGATGTTTACATATGTTTTAATGACTGTGTGGGTCACAATAAACTATAGAGAACATTGTGAAGAACAGGAATTCCAGAACACTTAATCATGCTCACAGGGAGCTCGAACATAGACCAAGAGGCAGTCATTAGAACAGAACAAGGAGATAAAAAAAAAAAAAAAAATGGTTTGAAATCAGAAAAGATGTGTGCCAGGGTTTTATCCTTTCACCATACTTATTTAATCTGTATGCTGAGCAAATAACTTGATGGACCGGATTATATGAAGAAGAAAGTGGCATCAGGATTTGGGTGACAAGTCATTAACAATCTACAATATTAGGATAATACAACCTTGCTTGCTGTAATTGAAGAGAACTTGAAGTACTTACTGATGAAGATCAAAGACTATAGTTTTATAATCTGATATGCTGGGCAAATAGCCTCCAGTATGGATTGCACCTCAATGTAAAGAAAACAAAAAAACCTCAAAACTGGACCAATAAATAGCATCATGATAAACATTGAAAAGATCGTAGTTGTTTAAGACTTCATTGTACTTGGATCCACAATCATCCCTCACAGAAGCAGCAATAAATAAATATATTTAATAGTACAAATAATTATATCCAGCATGCCATAGAATGAAGGCTGTGATGGTTAAGGTTGTGTGTCAACATGGTTGAGTCATGATTCTATGGTTTGACAGGTATATAATGATGTAATCATCCCCCAAGACTTGGTCTAATATGATTAACTCTGATCTGATTAGCTCTGGTCTGATTTAAGAGGGTTAGGGTGACATTGAATATATGTAGTCCTTTTATAGCTCTGGTCTAATGTAATAGATCAGGGATGTGGTCTGCATCGAATATATATGAACTTCCAAATAAAGCTCCCTAGCTTTTTGTTCACTCTGGATCCTGCATCGGGCTCTCATCTAGTTATCAAGACTTGAGCCAGGGGCCTGCGGTACTGCTTGCTGATCTTGGGATACCATTCACCTCTACAGCCTAAGAGTCAGCAGCCTACCATCTTAATTGTCAATCTTGGATTTATCAGACTTTGCATCCTGTGAATCAGCAGCCTGACCTGCTGATCTTGGGGTCATCAGCCCTTGAGCTGGAAAAGCCCTGAGCTGGAAAAGCCTCCAGCCTGATGTCTGACTCACTAACTTGTTACTTGCCCACCTCTACAACCACATGAGCCATTGCCTTGAAATAAATCTCTATGTATATAAATATGTATGTTTCATGCACAGTATTTCTCAAGCTGAAAGAACTGAAGAAGAATTTCAAACATTGGGTTGCAATATTGAAGGATCCTATGACCAAAATATTAAATGACACAGGAAGCATCAAAAGAAGTTGGAAGGAGCACACATAGTTATTGTACTAAAAATAATTGGTTGATGCTCAACCATTTCAAGAGACAGCACTGGTGACAGACAATGCTCCAGAAATGGATGGAATACATATTGAAATATTTCAACAAACTGATGCAGCACTGGAGGCACTCACTCATTTATGCCAAGAAATCTGGAAGACCTAGCCAACAGATGGGTCATTGCTCCCATTTCAAATAGAGGTGACTCAACGGAATGCATAAATCGTTGAACAATACCATTAGTATCACATACACATAAAATTTTGCTGAAGAGAATTTAAATATCTGTAGCAGTATAAATTCAAGCTAGATTCAGAAGAGGGTGTGGAGCTAGGTATACTATTGCTGACATCAGCTGGATCTTGATTGAAAGCAAAGATTAACAAAAAAAAAAAGAAAGAAAGAAAAATGTTTACTTGTGATTTATTGACTCTGCAAGGGCACTTGGCTGTGTGGATCATAACAAACTATGGACAACATTGTGAAGAATAGGAATTCCAGAACATCTCATTATAGTCATAAAGAACTTGTACACAGACCAAGAGGCAGTCATTTAAACAAACCAAGGGGATACTGAATGGCTTAAAATCAGGAAAGGTGTGTGTCAGGGTTGTATCCTTTCACCATACTTATTCATTCTGTATACTGAGCAGATAATCAGATAAACTTGATTATATGAAGAAGAA
>NW_006408533.1:5196766-5208003 GCF_000296735.1 Chrysochloris asiatica | reverse complement strand
TACCTAACAACAACAAGCCTCACTCACTCTGTTTTTCTACAGAACCCAGCCTAAGACAAGGGTAAAATAGAAGGTATGAATGAGCTCAACTTCAGTTTTATTCCCTCAAGTTTCTCCTACTGAGAGCATCTCATTACAGGAGTCTGGGTGCTGATGTTTTAAGACATCTTTCCCCTAAACATAAGCTGAGTTTGCTGAAACCCACACAGGTCCTTTCCATCTTCATGCCACAGTTCTTTGTGCCCTGTACCTGGAATACTTTTGGCCTAGCAGATTATTTAGGTTCTACTCAAAGGGCTGGCTTCTCCTCAGCACAACCCCTTCTTATAACCCTTTCGGCCTACACAAGTGGTTGAGCAGCACATTCTTGGTCACTAGACCTTGAGTTCCTTGAGAGTATTAACAATACTTTAATTACAAGAGTGTGTGTTTCTCATGTCCAGGTTTTCAATAAATCATTGTGAATTGATGAATGGTTAATTGACTGAATGAATCATGAACTCATGAATAAAAATGTATTTAAATAAAGTAGCTGTTTGATCCCAGGAATGTATTGTCTTCATATAGACCAGTGAGAGATTCTTTGACCACATCATGCTTATTGATAGTGAGCTGCCTTTTTCCACCCAGAAAAGATTCTGCTGTTTAAAGGAATTTCCTGTTTATTAACAGTACTCTGGTCATATGGCACACAGGCCATACCCCACATTCTGGTCAGAGACTAAAAGATTACACATACTTGTGCTCCCAGTGTAGGAGGCCTGGGTTCCTAAGACATCTGCTCTCTGACCCCAGCTATGGTAACTAGCAGACCACAGTGTGTGAAGGGCAGACATTATAAATGACAAACTACCTTAAAAACCTTAAGACAGAAATCCTGGAGTTTATAATGAAGATGAGTCAAGTGTTTTGGGATGAAGTTTATCCATACAGATCCTCCAAAAGACAAGGTGTAAAAACATGCACACACAGGGCTGAGATATCCTGTCACCAACTGGCCAAGACTTGGAAGAAAGAATGCAATCTTTACCAAAAGACAGAATGGTGAAGGGATGGTCCCAGGCCCTGAGACTGAAGAAAGTATGGCAGACTGCCTAGTTTGGAATGATACTTGCTTTAAATTTACCCTCAAACCTTAATGCTAATAAGATAGAATCAAAAAGTTGACTAGCCCTCAAACTTCAAGATCCTTTGAGGCTTTTCAATGCAGAGGACATCACACCTGTCTGGGCTTTGGTGAGGTGGCATCATAAAAGGGAAGGAGAAAATTGGAACTAGAGCCAGAAGCTTCCTGCTCAACAATCAAAGAAGAAGAGTCAATGTCCAGGACAGTGAGTGGCTGTGAGGTACGTCTGTCCCTCCCACATGGTTTTTTAGCAAACAAAATATTGTCTTGCACACAGTTTGTTTGTTTTTTTAATCAATTAGTTGCCAACATTTAAATTTGGGGGAACTTTTATATAAAAAGTCATGGCTCTAATTTCTTCGAAATTGGAGGGTGAGACAACACTGGACCCAGCTCCTTACAGGCAGTCGTAGCCTGGTGCTAAGTAGCACCCACTACCATTGGGTGAACTGAGTCTATGCACAGGAGTGCTCTCCCTGTTCCATACTGTCTCTTCCATCAGGTCCTCTTGGCTCCTGGAGGCAGTTGAGGTTATATCCCCATAATAAGGAAGAAGGGATGAAGTGGGGTCGTGGGGTGTGAGTTAGAATATACTCTGGTGCGACTAAAAAAATTTTTTTTATTAATTAATATTGAATTTTTGTCTTTATCCCCTATGGTGAGAATTTGTGTGATTGATTTTCAGGTGCTACAAATATATCTAAGCGCAAAATGAAACCAACTGGAGAAAATTGAATTCCTCTCAGAGATTGCTGCCCTAAATGAAGTGAGAAGAAAAATTTGCTGAATGTACCAGGAGGAAAGGTAGACAGAAGAAAAGAAGAAAGAGGGTGGAAGGAGGGTGGTGTTGGAAAGTAGATGGATGTGACTCCCAGATATTCAGTCTCTCCACAGAAGTAGAAGAGGAGGGAGAAAAGAGGAAGGGAAGGAAGGACAGAGAAGGAAAGAAAATGGGAAAGGACGGAAGGAAAAGAAAGGGATTAACTTATTTGATATCGAAATGTCTTCTATAAATGGCATAGTTTCACTAAACCAAATAGGAGCACACAGTGGTGACACTGGGAACCAAAGATAGAAAGGTACAAAGAGACAGCTGTGAGAACTCGGTATATAGCTGATAGATACATACATACATGCATACATACATACATACATGGATACAGATACATAGATAGATACATAGATAAATACATGGATAGATAGATGTGGGACTTCTAGAAATTCATGGGAAATGGCAAATTCCATTATCTTTTCATTTCAATTTTTCCATGAACTTTTGAAGTCCCCTTATATGTATGTGTATATATATATAATATATCGGCATCACGGCAAACTTAACCATATATAAACTAGAAGAATTACAGAAACTTGGTTACAAAAACTAGGGAGTCAGGGAGACAACTTGATGAAGACTAATTGCACCATAGGTAATCTCTTGAGATTTACATTCCAATTTTTTTTTTTTAACTTTTAAACTGTTTTGAGATGACTTTCCCCAGAGGCCAAGTGTTTAGGACCAGAGTCTGACTAACTGACTGTCAAAATGATGTTGACAATAAGCAACAGTAGTAATCAGAAGAAATAACTGCAATGATAGTAATAATCCTGGAGGTGCCATAAGAGCAAAATGTTGCCATGGAAACTGTAAAAGTGAAGGGGTGGGTAGGGAGATGTAGAAAATGTTTTACAATGGAATGCTGTGCTCCGGATACTTCTGAGAATGAGCTCATGGTATTGTATCCTAAAGAAGATTCAGATAAATAGTAATCTGTTGAGATGATACACAACAGAGTTAAGGACAAAATTGCTTGCCAAGAAAGGATGTGGGGTAGGGTAATGGCTGTGCTGTTTGCCTTCAGGCTCTGCCGGGGAGAAACAGCTGCATGGCATCTTTTTAGGAAGAATCCAACCAGATGCACTGTAAAGAATGTATACACCAAAATGAAAATGTTCCAACCAGGGTGTTTCTTTTCCATCTTCACAGCTGTCCAGAACAGTTTAATAGTGGCACACTTTCCTCTTTAAGGCACAATATAGAAACTTTCTGAGTCCTGGGATTGAATCGTGAATGGATATAAAAATCTCTCCAGCTATTTCCAAGAACATAAAGGAAATGTTGGTGCACAGAGAGGTCAGACAATCCATCTGGAGTGCTTTTGAGTTTGGGCAATTCTATCTCCAGGGTATTTTTTGTTGAAAAACATTCATCACAATGTTCTACAATTATATATAAAATCATTCTTCATGTTAGACCACACCCTGGCAAACACCTGCAAAGAAAATCACTCTCATTTCTGAGGCTAACCAGCCTGTCTGAATGCAATCTCTAGCAGTGCTTCAGAAAGCAAGCTCCAGGAGATTCTGGGCTCCAGTTGTGCCGGCCCCCACCAGCCAGGGAGTCCACTTCCAAAGTCACCAAAGGGCAACAGTATGGAGTATGGTGGCTTCACCAAGCATGACCACACGCACTGAAGTTGACATCAACAATGACACTGTAAACAAACTGTTGTTTCCTGTGCAAGAACAGTCTTCCCACCTCATGGGCTTACACTTTATATTAGTATAGCACATTCTACAGTCCCATTCCGACATGGTAGACAACAGCTACTCATTTCCTTACTTTTCCTTTCGCTGAATAAATTTATTGTGATGATAGAGGTATGACATCTGTTCAGCAGTATGAAAGCTGATCTGTTAAAAATACAATAATTAAAAGAATTCACCTTTTCATGCTGCCCTCCTTTCTAAGAATTTAAGAGCTTGGATGGACTAGTCTCTGCTTACATTTTCTCTAACTCAAAAAGGTACCAAATGAATACTCCTGCATACTTTTTTGCAACGATACTCTGAGAGTCATAAATGTCTACTAATTAAAACCATGGCGTTCCTGTGTGGTGCAACTTCAACCACACTTAACAACAGCAACAGCCTATTATCAGAAAGGCTGGTGGTTTGAAGCCACTCAGAGGTGCCTTGGAATAAAGTCCTGGCAACCAACTTTCAAAGAATCACAAACCTTGAAAACTAGACAGAGTGTAATTTTACTCTTAAACAATGGACTCATCATGAGTTAGAATAGGCTCCAATGCCACTGGTGTACTTAGCTTTATAAATTTATAGTTAAAGTCATAGTTTTGAGAGATTACATTTTAATCCCAGCTTCACCACATACCAGCCATGAGAACTTTATCTTTCTAAACCTTATTTTCCTCCTTCATAAAATAAGGCTGATGAAATTGGGAGAATGAGAAGGATATTATGAAGACAATAATGATTATTTGGAGGATTCAAGGAAAACACTTAAGTACTATGCCTGATCCATAGTGTTCAGTGGACACCTCGTCACTTGCTGCTCGTAAGTCACTGCAGTAGCTCCCTAAAGCTGTTCTAACAAAGCACCACGGATTAGGTGGCTCATGGGAACAGAAATGTATTGTCTCAGAGTTCTGGAGGATAGTAGTCTGAATTCAGGCTATTGGCAGAGCCATGTTCTCTTCAAAGGCTCTAGGAGAAGATCCTGTTGGGTAGCCCCAAGTGTTCCTGGCCTTGCCAATGCTCCTTGAAATAGCCATCCTTCTACTGAATGAATCTGTTCTCCTTTTTGGTAGGATTAAGACCTACCCTTTTCCAGTATGACATCATGTTAACCAGTAACAATTTCAAAGACCCAATTTCCCAATAAGGTGACATGTACCAGGGATTAGGGCTTCAACATAAATTGGGAGGGGAAGGGTGGACACAGTTCAATCCATACCATTCAGTTTAAGATCATTTGTTTGCCCTTATGTAAAGAATAGTAATGCAGTATTGTTTGATAACTTTGTGCTGAAAATTCCTTTTCTAACCAAGAGAAGGCACTTGTTAGCTCCAAAGAACTTGTGGATTGAGAAAGCAGGTTCCATTCCTGATGCCAGCCTAGTGTGTAGGTAAAAGGGTCATCTTCCCTTCCTAGAGCTGTTGTCAGCTGCTCTCAAATTGTCTTTGGTTCATGGCGACCCCATGTACAACAGCACATTGTCTAGTTGTGTGCCATCTTTAAGGTTGTTGGGATGCTTGCATGCATTGTTGCTGCCAATGTGTCTTTTCACAACCTTCTAAACTACCGACTCATCTTCCAGCACTATATTAGAAAGTATTCTGTCGGAATCCATAGGGTTTACATTGGCTAATTTTCAGAAGTAGATAGCCAGGTCTTTCTTACTAGTTTGTCTTAGTCTGGAAGTTCTGCTGAAACCTATCCATGGTGATCTTCCTGGTATTTGAAATACTGATGGCATAGCTTACAGCATTATAGCCAACCTCTACAGTAAGACAAACCAACAGACAGGTGGTGAGTTCCTAGGGTAACCCCTGGAAATCGCCTAGAATGCACCACCACTTTAAGAGTTGTCCCCAAAACCAGTAAAATTTTAACATTTGAGAAATAAGTAGTCACTGTCATTTGCTGCAACCCTGTGCCATCTAACAGCTACAACAAAGAATACCCCATCCCAATTTAGGATCGTTCTTGAATCAGATCTGGCTCCAGGAAACTTCTGAAGTCTCACAAAATGGCCCTTCTGCTAAGCCCCTTCCAGGTGCTAACGTAGGATTCTGCAAACAGTCTAGAACTGCAGGGCCCAGCCCTCTGCGTCCCTAATGATTCCAGTTTCCCACTTGGCCAAACAGTTTACAAAAAGGAGTCACTAAAATAATACAAAACTTAGTCAGCTATCAACATTTTTGTGTCTTCAAGTTACTTTGGTTTCACTAAAGCAGTTAATCAAAAGATATCTTTTAAGAAATGCGGATGGGTCTCTTGTGATGCAGGGGTGAATAATTGTTATCAGGATGGATTGTGAGGACTGGAAAGGTAAAGGTGGATATTTTATAGCAAGGAGGGATGTGATTAACCTTTCAGCCTAGGAGCGAAGGCCCCTGGGACCATCACTGTAGAAGAACAGAAATCGGGACCCCACCCAGAGAAGCAGCGAGGCCTGAGATGGAGACAGAGAGGATGACATGAAAAGATGGAGTGGCTGAGGACTTGAGATCCAGGGAGGGAAGGGAGCTGTGTGCTGAGGACCGTGGGGAGAGAGGCGAGGCCTGTGGGGTATAACCTTTGGTTGGGTGATGATGCATGGACGGGATGGTAACTATGGCAATGAAACGATATATGATAGAATGAGTGTAAAGCTAATGTCCCCCCATGTAAACTATCACACAATAAAAGGGAAAAAAAAAGATATCTTTTAAGCAGGTATCCCAAACAAACAGACACATGAAGCAATAGTGGTGGTGATGGTTGTGTGCTGTCAAATCAGTTCCGGGTCATAGTGACCCTGCATAAGGTTTCTGAGGCAGTAAATCTTTACAGGAACAGAAAGCCTCATATTTTCTCCTATGGAGCTGTTGGTGATTCGAACTGCTGACCTTGGGGTTAGCAGCCCAGCTCATAATACACTATACTACCAGAGTTCCTTTGAAGCAGAAGCAGGTGATTTTAATTTTGAGTAATTTCCTTTGCAATAAGCTTTGCAGTAATGGTTGTGTGGCTGAAGAAAGATAAAAGCATCGGGGTAGCAGGCAGAGTTCAGAATGACTTAAAAATCAAACATAATAATGAAATGTTAAGGGCTTAGCCAGATGAGCACACAGTGAAATCTCAGTCCTCCCTTCTTTCATTTGGATTTCTATTTCTTAAACTCTGAAGGTTAATGTCAAAGGGTGAACCAGCACAGAGGAGCCCTGGGGAAGGCTCAGAGGGTTCTCAATAAAGGTTGGCTTTATCATTAGGCAGAGCAGGAAGTTGCCTCGAGCTGTGAAATATTAGTCACGATGAAATACGTGGTGACTGATGATTCTGTGACAGACTGCAGGCTCGCAGGCATAAACGTTTTCTAATCCACCTGGGGCAATACAAGCCTTTATCTCCACCTCTCAATTCAATCAGAGACACACAGCATTGATTTTCAACATTAAATTACACTAAAGTTTTTGCTTTGCTTTGTTTTTATTGTTGTTGTTGAAAACATTTCTCCTTATTTACAATGCATTTATCTTTTAGGGAAAAAGAAAGATAAAACTGGGAGAAACTACATAGTTGGATATACCTGAATTCATAAGTGTTTTGGTACGTAGATTTGAGTGATGTGTATATATATATATATATATTGCTTGAATGGAGTCCTGGTGTGGTGCTATAGGATAAGCACTGGACTACTAACTGAGAAGTGAGTGGTTCAAACCTATGAGCCACTATTTGGAAACCCTATACAGGGTCTCTGTGAGTAGAAACCGACTCAATGACAGTAAAATAGTAACAACAACATTGGCTGAATAAAGTTGCACAGACTCCCTAAGACTGGATTTCAAAGGACTCTAAATGGCATTTGTTGAAGACAAGAGGCATTGTCTAAGGGCTGCCATTCTGTATTCTACACATTCAAAGAATATGGAAGAGTTGCTCATAGACCTACAGACTTGAAGACAAATGATTCAAAAGCCCTTTCTTAACCAGCCTCCACCCAACCAGACAGGACTAACTGAAGCTCTCCCCAGCCTCTGAAAACCATATATTATTTGGTGCCCATGTGTTATGGCTTGAATTGTATCCTCCAAAAATTTGTGTTGGTATTCTAACCCTTGTAAGTGTGGATGTAATCTTTTTTTAGGAATAGGGTTTTATGTTAATGTTAATAAGGTCCTATCGGAGTAGAGTGTGTTCTTCTGAGTTATAAGGACCAGCACAGGCACAAAGACCAGCAAGGGAAGACAGTTACAACCTGATGACAAAGAAGGCAGATGAATCTACACAAGCCCAGGAGCTCTGAGATTGTTGACGACTAAAAACTGAAATACACGTAGAAAGGCTTCCCATTAGACTCACACTCTGAATTCAGTCTTCTGGTCTCCTAAACTGGGAGGAAAATGCCCTGATGGTACAATGGATCGGCACTCAGCTGCTAACCAAAAGGATGGCAGTTCCAACACCCCAGCCACTCAGCAGGAAAAAAAATCTGGTGCTTCCATAAATATTACAGCCTAGGAAACCCTATGGGATCATTCTACTGTATCCTGAAGGGTCACTATGAATCAGATTCACTCTATGGCACCCAACAACAACGAACTATGAGAAAATAAATTCCTATTTTTAAAGCTACCCACTTGTGGTATTTATATTACAGCAGCCCTAAAAAATAAAGAAAACACAGTGACTCTATAAAATAAGCATTGAACTGTTGGAGCCCACCAGTCCCTCCGTGGAAGAAAGGTGAGGCTTTCTGCTCTCACAAAGATTTACAGCCTTGGAAAACCTGTGCAGGATCACTATGAGTTGGAACCGACTTAACAGCACTTAATAGGAACAAAAAACCAAAGATTCCATGATATGCCAAACTCTCACATCTAATGTTGTTGTTGTTGTTAAGTGTCGTCGAGTCGATTCCGATCCATAGCGACCTTGTATAGGGTTTCCAAAGGAGCAGCTGGTGAGCTTAAACCACTGACGTTGCAGTTCAAACAACTTTGCAGTCTGATGCATTAGCCCACAACGCCACACCAGGACTCCTCACATCTAATAGGTCACTACTGTTACATTCATACACTTCTGAACTAGCCCCTGCACCAGAGACTTAGCAACTCTCGTTCCTGAGTTTGGTGATACCAGTTATGCTTGTTGTCTACTTGATTGAATATTATTTATAACAATTAATAAGGAGCTCTGGTAGCAGAGTGGTTATGATTTGGGCTGCTATCTACAGGGTCAGCAGTTCAAAACTACCAGCTGCTCCGCGGGAGAAAGATGAGGCTTTCTGCTGTCATAAAGATTTATAGCCTTGGAAACCCTATACAGGGTCACTATGAGTTGGAACCAACACCATGGCACATAACAACAACAAAAACAACAATGTAACAATTAATATGAATATGAAGAGCAAAAGATCTACTTTTTCTATAGGAAATCACTTTAAGTGCTTTGGAAAGAGGCAAGAAAGAGAAGTCACTTTAAAAATACTGTCATATTAAGAGTGAGCAAGGCAACTATAAAGGACGAAAGGGGAAATCATAGAAATGTGGAGGAATGTCAGCCTTAGACCTTAGATCTATTTTTATAAGTTCTATGTAGTGGTTACGAATCAGGCTGTTAATCTCAAGGTCAGCAGTTTGAAACTACCAACGGTTCCATGGGAGAAAGATGAGGCTTTGTGCTCCCGTAAAGATTTACAGCCTTAGAAACCCTATGCAGGGTCGCTATGAGTCAGGACTGACTCCACCGGCACATAACCACCATCACCTTCACTTAGGAGTCCTGGTGTGGCGCTCTGGGTTCATGGGCTCAGCTGCAAAGTCGGTATGCACCACAAGATCAGCGGTTCAAACTCACCAGTCGCTCCTCAGAAACCCTATACTGGGTTCCTATGAGTAGGAACTGACTCAAAGGCACTTAACAACAACAACAACTTTCATAAACATTATTACTAGTACAGTTGCCATTGAGTCGACTCCAAGTCACAATGACTCCCTGTGTGTCTGTGTAGAACTGCCCTCCCTAAGGTTTTCAAGGTTGTGAGCTTTCAGAAGCACATCACCAGACCTTTCTTCTGAGGACCCAGGAAGTGGGTTAGAACTGTCAACCTCTTGGTTAGTGCAGAGTACTTAACCACTTACACCACCCAAGGATCTCTCTAAGTGCAGTAAAGGGTCTTTACTGCTCTATGGGTATTGCTTATGCATGAGAGCGAATGAAGAATGTGCATCAGCAGGACCACACTCAAGGACAAGGGTGTGAATTTGTGTGCAATTATTGTATTTCAAGTTGGAATAAAATATCTAAGATTTGTATACCTTTTGTTTAATGATTCCCTATTTTAACTGACTTTTTTTGATTGATCCATCAACCAACCAAGAGTTCTATTCTGATTAAATAAGAAAGATTATATATATTGTGTTATGTATGAAAGCAGTGTTGGAGTTATGCTGATTTTCCTTTCTTTTTTTTTTTGTCAGGGACATCCACAATTTGAAAGATGCAGAAATACTTCTATATTTTCACCTGTGGTCTTCCAGTTGGTTGCCATAAACATCTGTTTCCAGCTTAGCTAGCTCACAGTTCCCTTCCCGGCGAAGAGTTACTGTTTTCGTTCTCCCAAATAACACAATAAAAATAAAATGGAATGGTCTTGTCATCTTGGAGTCATAAAAGAAATGTTGAGAGTAGGGGGCTCAAAATACCCCCAGATGAGGAATCACAACTTGGGAAATGATAAAACATATGGTTTTCCATGTGCAAGGTTGATTCCTAGAGACCAATAAAGCCAAGTCACATACTGGAACACTTATTGCGTTTGTCTAATCCATTATATATTAGATTCTGAGAAACCTAAACACAACAACATATTTCACCTTCCATCTTTGTCCAGAAAGGCTGTGACTGAGTCTGTATAGATCACAGACTGCTGGGTGGCTACTCTAGAGGTGGTCTAGCTGACATGGTGATAGCATGGCCAAGCCACAAATGGATTTCCAAGTAGCCAATCCTAACAGGTCACCTTTGATGATAGAGCAACTGAAACAAATCTTATTTTTTTTTTTGTATTTAAGGTGACTGAAACAGGTCAACCATCTATGGTCTGATCAGTTTCCTTATCGAAGAAGAAGTTAATTTGTTTGCTCTAACATACATGCTGGTGTTGCTTATATGCACTAGTGACACATCAGGACATTTTTGGTTAAATCGCTATTTACTTGATACTGTTTCCCCACAAATATAATAAAATTATATTATGGTGTGATTTGATATATTTAGGCTAAGGAATATCCAGGTTAAATCATGAGCCTGCAAATAATCTGCTAAAATGTGAATTCTATAATTGTTGTTGTTAAGTGACGCCAAATTAGTTCCAACTCATAGCAATCCTGTATCTGGTTTCTGAGGAGCAGCTGGTGGGTTTGAACTGCTGACCTTGTGATTTCACAGTCCAGTGTTGATCCTACACTGCCACACCAGGAATCTGAAAGGCTGTACTTGGTCCTAATTTTATCTCAGACTCATCCTTTGTTGCTATGCCTATCATTTATCTAGTTCTATTTAATCAGCATTGATGAGTAGAACAATGTTTTCTAACTTTAT
>NW_006408533.1:5187903-5195676 GCF_000296735.1 Chrysochloris asiatica | reverse complement strand
CGGAAAAGCTGGTAGTTTCGAACTGCTGACCTTGTGGTTCGCAGCCCGATTTGTACCCACTATGCTACCAGAGCTTCTTACCTATTTATTTTTATTTTAAATTCAAATTCCCTTTGCAAAATGTAATTTCAGTGCAAGTATTTCAAAGTGGGACAGCCTGGTTGATAAATAAAGCTGTTCTCTCAAAGTACGGGGAGAAAGGTACGAAGGAAGGAGAGAGGAAGCCAGGTAGGGGAGGAAATAAGGAAAGAAATGGAAAGAGAAAAAATAAGGAAATGTGGCATCTTTCTAGAAATAAATAATATGAGGTGAATAAAAAAGGTGAGGTACTAATTAGCTATAAAACAAAAAAAGTGCAATTATGATTTAATAGTACTCTTATAGAATACTTTAAAAGATGTAACAAAATATAAAATGGGAGCACTTATGAATCACCTCCTCCTACCACGTTCCATTAACAGGAGATTTAAAACTATATTAAAGTGAAGTTAGATCAGGTTCACCTCTAATGAGCCGGAAGCACTGATCATCCTCCATTGCATATAAAAAACCACAAAGCATGGTAAACAACAAAATATTGATAAAGACTTATATATTAGGGACTACATCACATTATTTTTCTCATATACAGCAGGGCTCACTATGAATCTGAATGAACTCACTGCACCTAACCACAATAATTTAAAACATTCCACAGAGTGGAAAGATATATGCATTTGGATGTTAATTGCAGCCACCCACCCTTACACCATCAAAACAATGCATATTACAAAAATGAGCATCAGTAGAAAAATGGTAAAATAAATCATGATGCATCTGTACAATAGAATATGTGGGGGTCTCAACAAGTTCATGGAAAAAATTCTTTATCTTTTAATTCCATCTTTCCATGAAACTTTTTTAAGTCCTCTTGTATAGTTTTTTTTTTTTTTTTTGCTTTACAAGAAACAAGTGTATATATAATACATATGGGAAAAAGAGATTTATTGACATATACAAAATATAAGAATATAGGCAAGACTCGGAGGAAATACACAACATATTTATCTATGGCTACTCAGAAACCCCATGTAGGGTCACGATGAGTCGGTACTGACTCGATGGCATTTAGCAACAACAACTTCTGACAAAGATTGAAGTCAGAAGATGAGGGATAGTTTTTATTTATTTACACAATTCTCATTTTAAAGGACTGATACTATCTTATTTGTGAATGCTTAGTTTCTTCCTCATATTGAAAAATGTAAAGACATTTTTTTATAATAATCCTGTGTGTACCCTGGGTGGGAAGCACAGGTTTTAATATCTCAAAAGTTCCTAGGACTTGAAGAATTATGGGGGCAATGTTGTTGTTGTTGTTGTTCTTGCTGTTAGGTGCTGTCTACCTGGTACCAACTCATAGCAACCTTATGCACTACAGAACAAAACGCTGTTCAGTCCTGCGCCAGCCTCACAATCTTGAGCATGAACCCAAGGCTTCTGTCACTGTGCCAATCCACCTCGATGGGGGTCTTCCTCCTTTTCACTGACCCTCCACTTTACCAAATACAATGCCCTTCTATAGGGACTGGTCCCTCCTGATAATAAGCCCTAAATATGAGAGATGAAGTCTCTCCATCCTGATTTCTAAGGAGATTTGTTTGTTGTTTGGCAGCCTATGGTGCTTTCAATATTCTCCTCCAATACCATAATTTAAATGCATTAATTTTTCTACAGTCTTCTGTATTCATTCTCCAACTTTCACATGCATATGAGGTTATTGAAAATACCATGGACTGGATCAGGCATACCTTAGTCTTTAAACTGACATCTTTGCTCTTAAACACTATAAAAAGGTCTTCTGCAATAGATTTGCCTAATGCCATCCATCATTTGATTTCTTGACTGCTGCTTCCATGAGTGCTGATGGTTGATACAAGCAACTTCAATCTTTTCTCCATTTATCTTGATGCTATTTATTGGTCCAGTGGTGAGGATTTTTTTGTTTGTTTGTTTTCTTTATGTTGAGGTACAATCCATACCAAAGGCTGTGAATACCTGTGCTTTATTGACTATGAAAAGGCTTTCAATTTTGTGGATCATGACAGGCTATGAGAGAATGAGCATTCTGGAAAACTTAATTGTGCTCATGAGGAACCTGTACATAGACCAAGAGGCAGTTGTTTGAACAGAACAAGGTTTAAACAGAACTAATGGTTTAAAATTAGGAAAGGTGTTCCTAAAAGCGAAGAGTACTAGAAATACTTACTGATAAAGATCAAAAGCCGCAACCTTTAGTTGGGTTTCACCTCAGTGAAAGCAAAAAAAAAAAAAAAAAATGGGAGCAATATGTCTGAAGTATGAAGCCGTACGACTTCTAAGGAGCATTCTGGCTGTACTTCTTCCAACACAGACTTATTTGTTCTTTTGGCAGCCCTTAGTACTTTTAGGGTTCCCTTATTAGATTTGCAAGCCTCAGTAGAAGGAGATGCAAGACTTTATGGCTGTACCCAATCTCCCAGGACCTCCAGGAAGAGAAGTTGCTAAAGACAAGTTTTGGAGTTCGTGACCGTGTCAGGTTAAAACACCTGCCATGTCAGTTTCAGAATTGAGAAATAGAAAATCAGTTTGCATCTCCTTTCCAAGACAGTATCGCATAGAGGAGTATTAGAAATTTGTCAAAAACATCTTGGAAAGGCTACATTGCTTCTTAGATTAAAATTTGTGGATTTCATAGGTAGATTTCTAAGAACACTCTAGAAAAAGGTAAGAGAAACTGTATACATGAATTTTAATAACATTTTACCTTGCCTTTGGAGATGATTGGAAAGTTATGTGTCATATGTCACAATATGTGGTGAAAAACAAAATCTTTGATCTTCATAAGGAATCATTTGGAAACAAGGAAAGTCTGAGAAGGTGCTTTTAATAAAACACCCCCCCTCCAATTTTCAGATAACAAAATAACTTCTGTATGTTTAACATCCTTGAGATGAAGTATTGTGATGGTTGTGTGTTGCATTCATCAGTAGCCAGGGGTGTTGTTTCATAGTTTTTTTCATAAACCAACTGTGATTTAATATTTCCATTATAAAGAGTCAATGTGGAATTAGCTAATTTTCTCTACAGGCAGTACATCATTTATTTGTTCAATGATTATCTATCGCAGGCTTATCTATGATGCACCAGGAACTCAAACATGTGAAAGTCCTTTGGAAAGCACTAAGTTTTTCAGTCTGAGCAACCATTTCCCAGTCAGTTGATTCCTTACACCAGTTATGGGCTACTCTTGAAAAAAAAAAAAAAGAAGAATCTGATAAAGGTCACAGAAGAGATAAAGAAATCTCAGCCACTTCCACCTTTTTAAAGAGGATTATATTTTGTTCTCCATTGTACTTACACTAACTGGCAAAAAAGAATAAGCTAAGTGACCTAAACAGTGAGGAATGTTGGTTAGGCAGCACCACCTAATGGTTGCTGGACAGAACCTGTATTCTTTACCTTGGTTACATTACATGGGCAGCTGAATCACCTTTTCATTGACGTGTGTTTTTGACACAGGCAGAAGAAGCCATTATACTATTATCTTGTCATGGTCAAAAGAGCCACTTTACATGTTCCACCTCCTTAAATTCTGATAGAAATGCAGCTACTTATTTAGAATAAGGTTTATTTTGCATCAAGGATAATCACTTATCCTACCCAAAGCTTATAAATTCATGGAACTACAACTAATAAGACAGCATCTTGTGCTCTGTTTAAAAACAACTTTTTGATTCCTACTACAGCCAAAGAAAGAGTAAGTGTAGAAACTTGATAGGCTAAACCTTGTCATAACTTAGCCGATGTTTGAAAAACAGCTTCAGAGGAAATTGAGCAGATTCTACTTCTGAAGATTCACTTCAAAGAACACAGTGATTGAGAAGAGAGGTAATGTTCCCTTCCTTCTCATTGTTTAATATAAATCTAGAAGAAATGCTTTCTTCAATTCTTCCTACTGTAATCACAAATAATTATTATACAGAAATAGTAATGTATACTTGGGTGCCAAAAAAAGTAAAAAGGAGTATTATTCATTGGACTATGCCATGAAAAATTCCTATTTCTTCAATTCCACATTTTTTTTTCTGAAAATAATAGTAATAATGACAAAACTTCATAAACAGATTCCACTTCTCCCATCATCTCATTGCTACTGAATCTAGTGTCTGTTTTCAATACTCTGATCTCTCCCTCCTCACTGAATCCCCTGACACTCTGGCTTCATTTTCTGAGCCATACTTTCATTAGGATCCTGGTTTTCTTAAGCCCATTCATGCACTTCCTTATCCTTCTTTCCAGTTTTTAATATCACATTATTCCAGTCCGCCATTTTGCTTTTGATCACCATTTTAAATGCTGAGCATTGGTAGAAGAAAAAGAAAGTTACACAACTGAACATTTACATCTGTGACATGTTCATTCTATCCATTTCCACCTTGCTTCAGCCACTGAAAACTTCTGTCATTTGATTCTATTGAAATTCTCTTCATAACTCTTCCAATTCTTTCACACCTTTCTCAAACTCCAGCTATACCATAGTCAGATACCTTGGTGTTACTTCACTGAGATGATGTTGTTTTGTTGATGCTGTTGTGTGCCACAGAGTCGGTTCTCACACATAATGGCCATCTAAGTCAGAGTAGAACTTGCCTATATAAATTCCTCGACTGCAGTCTTTGCAAGAACAAATAAATATCCAGGTCTTTTCTCCTGTGGAGATGATGGTGGGTTTGAGCCACTAACCTTTTGGTTAAATAACAAAGTACTTAAACTTCAAGGCTCCATACTGAGATGATACAACCCAGTCATTGACACGATTCCAACTCACAGTGACCCCATAGAACAGAGTAGAATTGCTTTATAGGGTTTCTGAGACTGCAAATCTTTATGGAAGCAGACTGCCTCATCTTTTTCTCATAGCATTCTATGAACCACCAACCTTTCCATTACCAGTTCAATGCCTAACCCACTGCACCACCAAGAATCTTTACTGAAATGATAAATCAAACCACCAAACATACTGCTATCAAGTAGATTACAACTCCTAGTGGCCCTACATAATCTTGGAGATGTTGTATATGGACATATTATATATATCCCAAAGCACAGGGAAGGGTGGAAACATTTCCAAGACTGCAAGTCTCAATGGGAGCAGATGGCCTCATCTTTCTTGTGATCAACAGCCCAATGCTTGACTCACTGCACCACAGATGGCTTTAAATGTGAACTGCCACAGTTAGCTTCTTGGAGATTTCAATTTTTCCCTACTTCCCATCATTGTTATTTTTATTTCTTTATTCCTAGTCAATCAGAAAGATCCCTGGTAGTGTAATGGATTATGGGCTGAGCTGCTAACTGCAAGTCCACGAGTTTGAATCTACCAGTCACTCCGTGTGAGAAAGATGAGGTTTTCTACTTCCATAAAGATTTACAGCTTGTATAGTGTTTCCTAAGAGTGGTTGCTGAGCTTTAATCATATTTTGGTCCCCTGATACCACCATACTTAGTCCTCGAGTGTGTTACTTCCATATAAAACTCAAACCCAAGAAAGAAAAGAGCAATCTGAAGCTTGCCTTGTTTTTCTTTACTCACCTAACAGAGATGGATTGCAAGTTTGAAAAATGCCAACACCTAAGGAAAAATTCAACTTGAAAGTACAAAGAAAATATAAGAGGCATAATAAATACAGTTAATCCTATAAAGTACATGTTTCTGATCTTAAAATACCTTAGTGGCTCCCCCAGCTCACCTTCCATCCTCTCGACTGCTTTGGGATATATATGTTGTTGTTGTTGTTAAGTGCCGTCGAGTTGGTTTCGATCCATAGCGACCCTGAATAGGGTTTCCGAGGCTGTAAATCTTTACGGGAGCAGATCGCCTCATCTTTCTCCCACGGAGCAGCTGGTAGTTTCGAACTGCTGACCTTCTGGTTTGCAGCCCAATTCGTAACCACTATGCTACCAGAGCTCCTTTTGGGATATATATAAGATGTCCATATACAACATCTCTGAGACCATTGTGCTTGTGGTCCATTTCCAGGCTGATCAGACCAACAAAAGGCAGGATGGTTTCCCATTGGTGGGGCAGTGAATTTGCTTAATATGTCTCTTCTAGCCTGGGTCTTTGTGACTCCCACCCAATGGCTGAGTTGCCATTGCTGCTGTTGCTGTTAAGTGCCATTGAGTCAGTTCTGACCCATAGCACCATGTATAGGGCTTCCAAGAAGCGCCTGGTGGATTTGAACTGCCAGTCTTGGAATTAGCAGTCCAGTGTTTATCCTAAAGCACCATACCAGGACTCCTAATGATTTGGTGGGAGCATGCAAATAGGGTGCACAGAACTCTAATGTTGGAATTGCCTAGTTTTGACATTCCTTGGTTTAAAATGAGTCACCTCAGAAGCAGGAACAGAGGATCCCAGAACCACCCAAAAAGAAGTGCCATAAGTGGAATATGAGAGCTCCATTTGGAAAAGCTACTTGGAGTCCTGGAGTGGCACTATGGGTTAATGCGCCAGACTGCAAAGCCATTTGAACTGCAAGGTTGGTGGTTCAAGCTCACCAGCTGCTCCTCGGAAAGCCTATACAGGGTTGTTATGGGTCAGAACTGACTCGATGGCACTTAACAACAACAACTTGGAAAAGCAGCAGCAGTAAAGGCAGTGGCACAGGCAGAGCCATGGAGAGACAGAGCATCTATGAACTTCCTGGCCCATGGGCCAAGTAAAGCTGAGTGCCGACCAGCAGGGATCTGGCTTGCAGAATGGGCCCTTGAACATTTACAGACTAACTGAAAGACAAGCAAGGGCAGAGGCTGAAGGGCCACACTGCTGAGAGACTGAAGACAAGAGTAAGACAGGTCAATAGTGTGGCAGAGATGGGGCCTTCCTGACTGGAGTACTGCTGCATTTTAAGTTGTTTCCACTCCTGAATCGCCCCATGTTCACTTCATTAACAAAACCCATTGGTTGGTTGGTTATGTGCCATGGAGTCAGTTCTGACTCACGGTGATCCTATATAGGGTTTCTGAGGCTATAATCTTTACAGGAGCAGGAAGCCACATCTTTTTCCCATGGAACAACTGGTAGTTTCAAACTGCTAACCTTGAGGTCTGTCAGTTTGTCGTACTGTGGTGTCTTGTGAGTTGCTGTGATACTGAGAGCTATGCCACCGGTATTTTAAATATCAGCAGGGTCACCCATGGTGGACAGGTTTCAGATGAGCTTCCAGACAAAGACAGACTAGGAAGAAGGAGTGACAAACTACTTCCAAATATTTAGTCACTGAAAACCTTATGAATAGCAGAGAAACACTGTCAGAGATAGTGCAGGAAAATAAGCCCCTCAGGTTGGAAAGCACTCAAAATGCGATTGGAGAAGAGTTGCTCCCTCAGAGTAGAGTTGACCGTGGTGACACGGATGGAGTAAAGTCTATGGGAGAAAAGACCATGGGGCCTTCATTTGCTGATGGGGCACACCTCAAAATGAAGAGAAACAGCTATAGACATCCATTGAAAATCGGAACATGGAATGTACAAAGTATGAATCTGGGAAAATTGGAAATTGTCAAAAATGAAATGGAACGCATAAACATCGATATCTTAGGCATTAGTGAGCTGAAATGGACTGGAATTGGCCATTTTAAATCTGACAACCACATGGTTTATTTACTATGCAGGGAATGACAGATTGAAAAGGAATGGTGTTGTATTCATTGTCAAAAAGAACATATCTAGATCAGTCATGAGATACAAT
>NW_006408533.1:5180537-5187803 GCF_000296735.1 Chrysochloris asiatica | reverse complement strand
AAGATGAAATAGAAGAATTCTACCAACTTCTTCAATCTGAAATTGATCAAACATGCAATCAAGATGTATTGATCATTACTATTTGGCCGACTGATTGGAAGAGCTCCGTATCTGTGTCCATTCCAAAGAAAGATGACCCAATGGAATTCAGAAATCATCGGACAATCTTTTTGATATCCCATGCGAGTTAAGTTTTACTAAAGGTAATACAGAAACAGCTGCAAGCATACATTGACAAAGAACTTCCAGAGGTCCAAGCTGGATTCAGAAGAGGTCATGAAATGACGGATATCATTGCTGATGCCCTATGGATCTTGGCTGAAAACAGAGAATATCAGAAAGATGTTTACCTGTGCTTGACTGACTATGCAAAAACTTTTGATTGTGTGGATCACGACAAGCTATGGAAAACATTGCGAAGTATGAGTATTCTGGAACACCTAATTGTGCACATGAGGAATCTGTACATGGACCAAGAGGCACTTGTTCGAACAGAACATGGGGAAACTGTATGGTTTAAAATTAAGAAAAGTGTGCGACAAGGTTGTATTCTTTCACTATACTTATTCAACCTGTATGCTGGGCTATATGAAGAAAAACATGGCATCAGGATTGGGGAGGAAGACTCATTAACAATCTGCGATATGCAGATGATACAACCTTGCTTGCTGAAAATGACGAGGACTTAAAATACTTAGTGGTGAAGATCAAAGAGCACAGCCTTCGGTATGGATTATATCTCAATGTAAAGAAAACAAAAATCCTCACCACTGGGCCAATAAACAGCATTTTTATCAAAGGAGAAGAGTTTGAAGTTGTCAAGGACTTCATTCTTCTTGGATCAACTATCAACACTCGTGGAAGCAGACATCAAGAAATCAGACAACATATTGCATTAGGCTGCACAAGACCTTTTTAAAGTGTTAAAGAGCAAAGATGTCAGCTTGAGGACTAAGCTGCACCTGACCCAAGCCATGATATTTTCAGTAACCTCATATGCATGTGAAAGCTGGACGGTGAATAAGGAAGACCATAGAAGAATTGATGCTTTTGAGTTATGGTGTTGGAGAAGAAAATGAAAGTGCCATGGCTGCCAAAAGAACCAACAGATCTGTTTTGGAAGAAGTGCAGCCAGTGAGCTCCTTGAAGACCAAGATGGCCAAATTTTGTCTCTCATACTTTGGACATATTGTCAGGAAGGACTAGTCGCTGTAGAAGTATATCCTGTTTGGAAAGGTAGAGGGTCAGAGAAAAAGAGGAAAGACCCCAGCGAGATCGACTGGCCAAGTGGCAGCATCGATGGACTCAAGCGTGGCAACTTTAGTGAGGTTGGCCCAGGATCAGGCAGTGTTTCGTTCTGCAGTGCATGAGGTTGCTATGAGTCAGTGCCAACTTGATGGCACCTAACAACAACAACAACATTGAGGTTAACAGCTCAACTTGTAACCACTACACTACCAGAGTTCCTTATAAGACCCTATTATCATGTGCATTATCTGAGTGGCCATTGCAATGGATTATCAAACCCCAATGTTAAACAGAGAGCACTGTGGGAGGTATGATTGGTGTCAGAAGAGAACAAAGAAGGTTGAAGAGCGGAAGCCTTATAGGAATCCACCCAAAGCTGGTTTTGAGTTAGAATCTTCTTTCCCTTTATGAAGTCAGAGGAAGTCAGACTGGACTTCAACATCATTTTTTCACCACTGTGACCTCATAATCTGGTCCTTGTTGTTGTTGTTATTAAGTGCCGTCGAGTCGATTCTGACCCATAGCGACCCTGTATAGGGTTTCCAAGGAGCAGCTGGTTAGCTTGAACCACCGACCTTGCAGTTCAAACAGCTTTGCAGTCTGACACATTACAGACAGATTATTAGATACATTCTCCCATGGTACCAGACTTGTTATAACTCTACCCTCTTCACTCCATCTGCAGTGCTGTGTGCAAAGATTTCACAGGTGATGAATTACCAGTCCTCAAAGAGCAAGTTTAGCACACTTACTAAACACGTACACATACAAAATTCAGTGTATTAAAAAGCAAATTCTTCACTTTCTTGTTAAAATAAGAATTCCTTGTCCCTCTCCCTTACCCCTTAAGTTTCCCTATCTCATTTAACCTGAGTCATCGGTACCTCCCCTTCCATTCACTTCACAGGTCCAAAGTCCATGGTCTCATTTTCTTTTCCACGATCATGTTCCCAGGTCCTGACCTTATGAGCTCTCATCTGAACTATTGTAATTGTTTTCTAAGTGAACATTCCAGTGTCGGTCTGTCTGCCCCAAAATTATCTTGCTAATTTTTTTTTTTTTTTTTTTAGTTTTTATTGTAAATTGAGTGGTAGTTTACATGGGAGAATATCATTTTTACACCATCATTTCTTTGCAATGATTACAATCTCCTCCACGCATCATCATTCAACAGTATTTGCTTCTATTTCCTCTAGTTTTTGCTTTTGTTTTGGTGGGGGGAGAACTGGGGGAATATGCACAAAAACACTCAGGAATATATAATAATTTAACCAACCAAAAGGCACATTTTGCAAGTCTGCCTCCTGGCCGCCAGCACCCAATCCTCTCTTTCCACAAGTCCAGAGTCCTCAGCTGCTCCCTCTTTCCATGTCCCCATCTCTGCCTCCATCTCTGGTGTCGGTGATTCTCCAGATAGGGTCCCACCTTCTGCTCGTGCTCTTCTCCCTTGAGGGCCCTAGGGTCATCTGTTTTTGGACTGTAAGATTAACTACTCCCCCATTTTTGTTACAAAGCTTCTACCTTTACAGTTGTGACAGTCATAATTTGTCATAACAATTACTCACTATTGAATCATAAGAATCTTATCCCCATCTCTTTTACCAGACCCATATAGACAAGATGAAAACTATTCAGTGGGGACTCTTTCTTCCTCCACACACTGTTAAACTAAACTCCCTTCGTGCCTTTATCACCTCCTCATTTTAGGTTGTCAATGCCTAAGTTGCCCATCCCTATCTACCCTGTGTACAGAGGGGATAGCACTGATACCTGATGTGAAGACTCGTTCCCTCTCAGTTGGTATTTTGAGTTACTACATCCATAAAGATAGGTCAAGTTTATCAAATTGTTTGCTACATCATTTATATTCATATTAGCAAACTAAAAAATACGTTGCTTGGATTCCCACTTTCTATTTTAATCTGTTAGCCAGGACTTTTCATGATGCATTCTCAGACTTCATGTCCAATTTTATCTAAGCCACACATTCATTTTATCTGATGGCCACAAACCCTTAGATTATTCTCTTCTCTGAAACACTCTCCAGACTTCATCCACATGTCCAGCTGTCCTCTACTCCTGAAAGTCTTTTCCTTTAACTTGTGCCTGTTATACAAGTGGACTTTAAAAGAAAGAAAAAAAAAAATGGAATAAATTTAAACCAAAGATCATAGAATTCTTCCATAAACTTTCTGAAGTCCCTTCATATAGTTCCAAACTTCCCCCAAGTCTGACCCAAACTCCTTCTTTCCCTAGTTGGAAGCATCGTCTCCCTCCTTTATTTTCCCTAACAAACTTTGTCATACTTGTATTATAGCACTTTTCAGTCTTTCTTACATTAGGATCACTCTGACCTGTCTTCCCTGTGGGATTTTGAGCCCTGAGATAGCTCTGATTCTTCCTAACTCATCTTTATAACTCCATGATTCTCAGTGCACTGGTGGCTGAATTGGTTTAGAATTAAAATATTTTGTCTAAACTAAAAATGAAGAGCATGGTGCTGATGAGGAATTATCAAGGTGTAGAGAGTCCTGGTGTGGCACTGCGTGTTGGTGGGCTGGACTACAAGGTCAGTTTGAACTATAAGGTCGGCAGTTCAAACTCACCAGCCAGCTCCTCAGAAACCCTATACAGGGTCACTATGAGTTGAAACTGACTCTACAGCACTTAACAACAACAAACCCTATTGGGTTAATGTGGGTTAATGCACTAGACTGAAAAGTCAGTTTGAACCGAAAGGTCAGTGGTTCAAACTCACCAGCCAGTCCTCGGAAACCCTATACAGGCTGGCTATGGGTTGGAACCAATTTGACAGCACTTAACACCACCACCAACAACAACAAACTCTGTTAAATAAAAGAAAAAGAAAAAACTAATGAAGACAAGTTTATACCCCTAACATGTCTGTGTCTCAATCTCATCAGTCCTCCAGCAAATATAAAATTTTCTAGGAAGCCCCTATAATTTCTCCACACATGCAAAGCCATATTCACAGGGGAGACTGGTGAGAGAGTTTCACTTGCTCAAGCTTAATTCATCATCACTGCTATAAACACAACTCAAAGTACATGCCCTGCAGACAGTAGGTCAATAACATCAACACTCGTGAAGGATGGCTCTACCAAAGGACAAATTGAATGGAAAAACACAAAAGCAAATTTTTAACTAATCCAGTGCCAGATTCTGAGCCAGCCCTAGAATACGATCCCTTAAAGGCTAGAAGGCCTTAAATGAGAGAGGTTAGGAAGAGAATTGAAACTCTGAGGGACTAAGACAAAGAAGAACATACTACCATCTCCTGGTCCCCAGTCAGCATCTCTCCACAAAATGATGAGTTTCCTTTATGTTTTGATTTAAGCTGCAACTTCTCAATCCTATTCTTGGCCACACACTGTTGGTTGACCTCTCCTTCCTTGGCTAACACCATGAGATGTGGTGCCTTCTCAATTTTCTGATGTAAGTTATTAATCCTATCTCTGATAGGAAGACATGGACAGATAGCCCTGACTCCAAATCCCTGAATTCTCAACAACTTAACAGCCTAGAGGAGAAAACAGATTGGGGAAGATGCATCTATATAGAAGACTGTGAAAATCAGTATTTTCCTAATGTGGATTCTTGTATCTACTTCTCTATATAATCAACTGTGGTGGCTACAGTCATAGAAAATGGGAAGATCTGAAAATGTTGGGTCATATGTCTGCAAAAGAAATAAGACAAATATTGACCAAATTCCTACTATTGGATAACGTTATGTTAACACCAGCCAATTCCTTGAATTTGTAGTCATCAGTCACTGTGGATTACGCCTGAGAAGTCTTGGTGTGGTGCTGTAGGAGAAGCAATGGACTTCTAGCCACAAGATTGGAGGTTCAAACCCACCAACTGCTCCTTGAAAAATCTAAACCCAGACCTCAACCTTCATTGAAAGTTCTAATGACAACTTAAGATAACTTTATCTCATATTTTTCCTAATGTCCATCTTACTCCATAGTAATCCTTTTAATGTGTAATTACTGATACCACCACCATGACTAATTGTAACAGTCAATTCAGATTGTATGTTAGAGTAGAACTGTGCTCCATGGGTCTTTTTATTTTCTTTTAAGAAGCTAACAGGTCTTTATTAAACACCTGCAGAGTTATCGGAAAGAGGTCATGATGCTAGAAACACAGTCAAACTCAATCTTCTCCACAATATTCTTGGGCTTGATGCTCTCTTCCTGGCTGCAAATGAAGATCTGGCCTGACTCGTTGGCGTTGCTAATCCACACCTTCAGCTGACTGGCTGTCAGATCCAGTGGCATCTAAGCCAGCAGACAAAGGTCTATGTGCTGGTACATGATAACCATGCCATGGCAGATTAATTTCCAGACAGAGTCTTCACAGCAACTAATACCTTCCAAGAGGTCCATTTTTTCATCCAAGGCATACCAGAAGGTCTGGAAATGGCAGGTCTCCAGCAGGTCTCCAAGGTACAAAATCTGTCATATAAGCCGCTCTTCTTGACGTGCTTGATCATAAGCTTGCATAGGGTGAAGTCACTGTGAGGCAAGTTGGTGAGGGCCTTCAGCAGGCTCTGGGCAGTGACTGTGGTCTGAAAGAAGGCTGGCTTGAACTGCTACAGCTTTAGGACAATGAGGTTGGCTTCCAGGTCATAGGCATTCTCCATGGCCTGTGTCTCCTCATAACGCTTCAGGGTGGCCAGGTTGTCAAGATTATACCTGTAGATCCAAAATTATGAAAGCCATCAATGAAAAAATAGGGACAAATGTGAGGACACTAATTCAGGGACTACACAGGCTACCAAACATTTTGAAAACTACACAAACAATAGTGGACAAAATAGATGATTGGGACATACTAAAAATTAAAAACTTATGTGCACCAAAAGACTTCACCAAAAGAGTAAAAAGGGAACCCACAGAATGGGAAAAATCTTTTGCAACAATGACATATCAGACAAGGGACTCAATTCTAAATTATATAGGAAACTACAACATCTATACAAGAAAAAGACAAATAACCCAATTTAAAAAATGGGCACAGGACATGAACAGACACTTCACCAAGGAGGAGATCCGGGGAGCCAACAAACATATGACGAAATGTTCACGATCACTAGCAATTGCTGTTGTTCTTAGGTGCCATCAAGTCAGTACCGACTTGTAGCAACCTTATGCACAGCAGAATGAAACACTATCCGATCCTGGGCCAATCTCACAACTGTTGCCACGCTTGAGTCCATCGATACTGCCACTTGGCCAGTCCATCTTGTTGGGGTTCTTCCTCCTTTCTCTGCCCCTCCACCTTACCAAACATGATATCCTTCTCCAGCGACTGGTCCCTCCTGACAATATGTCTGAATAAGAAGAGACAAAGTTTGGCCATCTTGGTCTCCAAGAAGCACTCTGGCTGCACTTCTTCCAAAACGGATCTGTTGTTCTTTTGGCAACCCATGGCACTTTCAATATTCTCCTCCAACACCATAACTCAAAAGCATCAATTCTTCTACAGTTTTTCTTATTCGCTGTCCAGCTTTCGCATGCAAATGAGGCTATTGAAAATACCATGGCTTGGGTCAGGCACACCTTAGTCTTCAAGCTGACATCTTTGCTCTTCAACACTTTAAAAAGGTCTTGAGCAGCAAATTTGCCTAATGCAATACATTGTTTGATTTCAGGACTGCTGCTTCCATGAGAGTTGATAGCTGATCCAAGAAAAATGAAGTCCTTGACAACTCGAATCTCTTCTTTGGTGATAAGAACGTTGTTTATTGCTCCAGTGGTGATGATTTTTGTTTTCTTTACATTGAGAGGTAATCCATACCAAAGGCTGTGCTCTTTGGTCTTCATCAGTAAATGTTTTAAGTCCTCTTCACTTTCAGCAAGCAAGGCTATATCATCTGCATATCGCAGGTTGTTAATAAGTCTTGTCCAGTCCTGATGCCCCATTTTTCTTCATATAACCCAGTTTCTCAGATGATTTGCTAATCATACAGGTTGAATAAGTATGGTG
>NW_006408533.1:5177140-5178682 GCF_000296735.1 Chrysochloris asiatica | reverse complement strand
TTCCTTGTTCCGGTTTCCAGTGAATGTTTATAGCTGTTTCTCTTTATTTTGAGTTGTGCCCCATGAGCTAATGAAGGTCCTGCGGGCTTTTCTCCCACAGACTTTACTCTGCATCATCACGGTCAAGTCTACTTTGAGTAGGCAGCTCTTCTTCAGTCATTTTGAATCTCTTCCGACCTGAGGGGCTCATTTTCTGGCACTATATCTGACAGTGTTTCTCTGCTATTCAGTGACTAAATATTTGGAAGTAGTTTGTCACTCCTTCTTCCTAGTCTATCTTCGTCTGGAAGCTCATCTGAAAACTATCCACCATGGGTGACCCTGTTGGTATTTAAAATACCGGTGGCATAGCTTTCAGAATTATAGCAACTCAGAAGACACCACCGTACAACAAACTGACAGATGAGTGGTAGTCGTCTGTCACTAGCCATTAGACAGATGCAAATCAAAACAACAAGATATCATCTCATACTAGTAATAACAGCAAAGATCAAAAAGGTAGAGGACAATAAATGTTGGCGAGGATGTGGAGAGATTGGGACACTCCTGCATGGCTGGTTGGATTGCAAAATGGTCCAACCTCTCTGGAAAGCAATATGGTGCTTTCTCAGAAGGCTGGAAATAGAAATACCTTATGATCCAGCAATTCCTCTACTTGGTATTTTCCCACAAGAAATACAAACCATAACACAAGTAGACATATGCACACCAATGTTCATAGCAGCACTATTTACAATAGCAGAAAGATGGAGACAGCTTAAGTGCCCATCAACTGAAGAATGGATAAACAAACTGTGGAACATATACACAATGGAATATTATGCTACCTTGAAGAATAACAAGGAAGTTGCAAGCCACCACATAACATGGATGAACCTTCAGGACATTATGTTGAGTGAAATTAGTCAGTCAGGAAAGTAGAAATACTGCATAGGACCACAACTGTAAAAGACTAAGAAATAGAACCCATACTGGGGGTAGGGATTCTTTGCTGGATACCAGAATTTGGGGGGTGGGGTGAAAGGAGGGAGAGGAAGGTAGAGTACTAGGTAGGGAATAGACACAGGATAGTTTGGGTGCTGGCCGGGGGGGATGCAATATACAAGAATGGGGAGGGGAATGGAAGAACAAGGTGGATGGGAAAACAATTAGGCAGGTTTGCATAGGCTAAGTGGGACAGAGGTAAATAATAATGTATGCACAACCTTGGAACAACAGGGCCCTGGTATATAGAGATTGAGACATGGTTGGAATGGGAAAAGGGGGGAAATGTTAAGATGCTTGGCTGTTTTTGAATCTTGGTTTCCCTGGCATAACATTATAAAATAGATACTTGAGGAGGATAGAAAGGAATAGCCATAAATATCACCAAAGAATGCTTGTAAGTCCATCTTCTGCCTATAACTAATTGTTTTTGTTGTTAGGTTTCATCAAGTCAGTGCGATTGCATAGCGACCTTATGCACAGCAGAACTAAACACTGCCCGGTCCTGGGCCAACCTCACTATTGTTGCCACACTTGAGCCCATTGATGCTGCCACTT
>NW_006408533.1:5172198-5175495 GCF_000296735.1 Chrysochloris asiatica | reverse complement strand
AAAAAAAAAAAAAGATTGTACCTGGAGATACCCTTGAGCAACTTGCCTCCATTCGCTCTCATCTGCTCAGACACTGAAATGATTACTGTTGCTTTTTGCACCCAGCCTGCAGCCAAAGAGCGAGACTGCACTGCGCCCTCGAGGAGTGGAGTAAGTGACGGGAAAAGTCCACAGGTCTTTTCATTGCTGATTTTTTGAAGGTAGAATGCCAGCTTTCTCTCTCAGGGTGCCTCTGGGTGGACTTGCGCCTCAAATTTTCCATTAGGTAGCTGAACGCTTAATCACCTGCACAATTACTGACATTGTGTTAAAATCATTTATTAAATAAAATAGAAAAATCTTGTTTTAACCAGAATCTAGCAGATAAGATATTGGATTAAAAATTTTCACACTTTATTTTTTAAAGAAAAAAGCAAAGGAAACTAATAGATATTGGAGTTTTTTAGAAAATAAACTTTTAGAGAATGTCCCAGGATCAACTCCTATTTAGCCCAATTCTCTATAACTTTCCCATCTATAATATTGTACAATGAAAATTTATAGTCTGACTGATAACCCTGAGGCGCTGTAAAATTCTTCATCATCAAAAATGCAATTATGCTCACTATACTGTAATTACTAGGGAACGAGACTGCACTCATACATTTTACAAAGATTTTCTGAAGAGAGGAAACGTGGGTGTGGGAAGAAGAGTTTCTAATTAACTTTCAATTAATCAGAAATTCAAGTGCCTAGAAAACCCCATTTCTTACACATTCTGGTAATTCCATGAGCACTTGCTATGTGCCAAGCATTGAATTATTTTACGTTAGTAAAGTGCAAGAAAGGTCAATTCCTAACGGACTTCCAGAAAGTCCAATTTACCAAATGACTCTGTATTTGCATATCAAGAGAATTCATATGTAAATATTCAAAGCTTTGAAATTTTTAGAAATTTTATACATTGAACTACAAATGAGATATCAATAATAAATTCCAAATTTTATTATATGAAACCATGAAGACTTTCTCCATACCATGGGAATGTTCTAGCTGTAATGCTGAGTTTGAGTAGGGACATACCTTTTAGTTTGCAAGTGATAAAAGCACAGTTCAAACTGATTTAATAAACCAAATGTGTTGAATTTTAGCTGGAAAGAGTAGAGAAAACCCAAGTGAGACTGACTCCGCCAGCTGAAGCGATACCACCAAGAACGGAATTCTCTCTGCCTGGTCCAAATGCTGACTTCCTTCCCCATGCCTCACCATCCAGAGAAAGAGACCCGATGCCTAATTGGGTACTGGGAAAGAAGCGTCTGGTTTTTTTCTTTCCCAGAAACCCCAGCAAGTATCTCTTCAGATTTCCGTGGTCCTGATTGGTCTAAATATCCTTCATTGAACCAATCACAGTGGCCAGAGGAGATAGGGTAGTCTAATGGCATAGGCTAGTCAGTTGTTGTTGTTGTTGTTAGGTGCCATTGAGTCAGTTCCAACTCATAGTGACCTTATGCACAGCAGAACGAAACACTGCCCGATCCGTGGCCAACCTCACTACTGTTGCCACACTTGAGTCCATCAGTGCTGCCACTTGGCCAATCCATCTCCTTGGGGTTCTTTCTCTTTTTCTCTGACCCTCCACCTTACCAAACATGATATCCTTCTCCAGCGACTGGTCCCTCCTGACAATATGTCCGAAGTATGAGAGACAAAATTTGGCCATCTTGGCCTTCAAGGAGCACTCTGGCTGCACTTCTTCCAAAACAGATCTATTGGTTCTTTTGGCAGCCCATGGCACTTTCAATACTATCCTTCAACACCATAACTCAAAATCATCACTAGCCTAAACCAACAGTGAGTTTAATCCTACCAAATTTGACAAGATTGAAACAGAGAGAACATGATTTCCCAAAGGAAATGCAGGGTACTCTTAGGAAGGAGAAAGGAATACTTAGTGGTCAAAACCAACAAAAAGAATGTGTAATTAAATCCATAAACACAAAGTAAACTGATGGTTTTGTTCTGCATTCAGAAGTCTTGGAATTAAGACAACAGTGACTTTCCTATCTGTAGGTTTTTAACGTGTTTAAGGATTCATGGATGGGATGTGATAGGATGGAGATAGCAAAATAAAGCTGCTCATATTGCTCTAGAATTCTGGGAGACTAGGTAAAACACCTCATGCCCAAGTCTCAATTGCAGTTGTTAAGTGCTGTTGACTCAGTTCCAACTCATAGCACCCTGTATTGGGTTTCCCAGACTGTAAATCCATGCGGGAACAGAAAGTCTTCTCTTTCTCCCATGTAGCAGCTGGTGGACTCAAACCACTGATCTTGTGGCTTACAGTCCAGTGCTTATCCTACAGAGCCACCACACTCCCCAAGTCTCAATTATTGTTAAATGCTGTTGAGTCGGCTCTAACTCAAAGCAACCCTGCATAGAGTTTCTGAGGTTTGAACAGTAAAACTTGTGGTTAGAAGTCCAGTGCTTATTTTACAGTGGGACACCAAGACTCCAAGTATCAAGTAGCTTTTGGAAAAAAATTACTAGTGGTCAGTCCCTGGAATATAAAAATCAAAAGTTTCTCATAATAATATTAATAGCTGTGGCTCTGTAGGATAAGCACTCAACCCAAGATCAGTTTGATCCTCAAGGTCAGCGATTCAAACCCACCACCAGCTCCTCAGAAACCCTATACAGGATCGCTATGAGTCAGAAGCAACTCAATGGCACTAAACAGTAACAGTCATTGTGTGCTTACTATGAGTGTTGGAAGAATGGTCTGTCTTTGCATCTCCTATCCAAGACATCTAAGTAAAAGTCTTAGAATATTCTCTGATAGACAGGGAATTGAGTTGCTTTCTCGCTCCCAAATTCTTTTCCTTATCAGAGATGCCTTCTCCCTGTTCTGGGTACACAGTGACTTTCTCTGTCTCCTACATATACGTGGGTACCATGTGGCACTTGGCCAATCCCACTTCTATATCTGTTCCCAGTGGAGAAGGAACAAGGTTTCTCCCAAGGGTTGTATGTAAGACGTCTGCCCAGCCCCAGCCACACTCAGGGGGCTCCTACTGGCCACTAATGATGCTGAACTTGCTCTGTATCTTTTTCCATGTCAACGAAGCAATACTCCATGCACACGTGGAGTGTGATTGTGGTTTTTTTTGGCCATCTGGAAAGCCGGTATGACAATGTGAAAGATATGTTTAAATTAATTTACTCCTTACAACATCACTTGGAGTTAATCCTATAACTATCCTGATATTGTTGTTGTTGTTGTCAGGTGCCATCGAGTCGGAACCGACTCATAGCGACCCC
>NW_006408533.1:5149791-5170728 GCF_000296735.1 Chrysochloris asiatica | reverse complement strand
AAATGGTTGAACATTAACCATTTCCTTTTGGTACAATGACTCTGTGTATTCCTTCCATCTTTTCTTGATGCATTCTGCATCATTCAACAATTTGCCCAGAGAATCTTTCAATAATATCCTGATATTACATATGAAGAAACTGAGCCAGAGAGAAGGTAAGCAATTTACCCAAGAGTATACCATTAGTAGATACAAGGGTAAGTCAAAAATTATCCGCACTCCAGTTATATTAAAACACCCATCCACGTCCACAGCTGATGATAACATTGAGCGTGCATGTGAAATAATTTGGTCTAATAGACAAGTGACAGTGGATTATGTGGCAAATCATTCATGGCTCTCTGCCTATGAAATAAGCCACATCAAACTTGGGTTTAGACAAATTTGTGCAAGATGCTTACCAAAACAACTCACAGAAGAACATAAGCAGAAGCATTATGAAATCTGCAAACAAAATTTGGACCAATACTCAAAGGAAGGTAAAAGTTTCTTTTAAAATATCATTACTGGTGACGAGACATGGATTCATCACTATGAGCCTGAGAGTAAAAAGCAGAGTGTGGAATGGACACATCCTCAATCACCGACCAAGAAAAAGTTCCAAAGTCAGCCATCAGCTGGAAAATTGATGCTTACAGTTTTCTGGAATTATCAAGGGTCAGTATTGGCACATTATCAGGAAAGCAGTTCAGTAATCAACAGTGCTCCTCACAGTGAAATGCTTACTAAAGAGCTGAAGCCTAAACTTCGGATTAAACACAGAAAATGCTATCCAAGGGAGTTGTGAAATTGCATGAAAATGCAGCTCCTCTGCCCACACTGTTGACACTCTGCAAAAAACTTCCTTTTGAGATGTTAAAGTATCCTCCCTATAGTCCTGATCTTGCTCCTTCAGACTTGCACCTGTTTAGTCCCCTGAAAGCAGACCTTCAAAAATGAAGATTCACCTCTGATGAAGAAGTGAAGACAGCGGTGCATTCATGGCTCTCGACTAAAACATTTTTTAATAAGGGAATACGAAAGCTTGTTCACAGATGGACAAAGTGTATTGAAAAGCAAGGAGATTATGTTGAAAAATGATGTATGTATCTTTTCTAAAAGTTAATTACAATAAATTCTACAGCCAGAGTGAGGCTAATTTGTGACTCACTTTCATCGAATGGCCATGATTTGAATTTCAGGTCCTACGTGGGGAGAAGAATACAGGGATTTAATCTGGAGTATGGTTTGCCTGTTGGTAACAAGGAACACTTTGGGGTTTGATAATCAGTTCTTCCACTTAAATGTTTCCAAACCAGCTCCAGGGGAATGTATTCCAAGTTTCTAAAGTAAGAGCCCTATAAAATACTGAGTCCAAGGTTAGCCTTGGAGAAACTAAGCAAGAGGTCTCTGGGCTCTAGGAGTAACAGGGTTCACAAAGTAACAGAGAAGTGGCAAAGTCGGTATGGACAGCACAGAATTATCTTCTTAGGGGGACAAATTGGAGTGAAGAGTGTTGGGTCTCCAAGGGGAAGATTCTGTACAGCCAGAACTGCCAGGAGTTGAGGAGGAAATTCAGGAACTTGGGCTCTGAGATTCTGCTAGTGGAGAACCCTGGAGCCAAAAACTATTATCACTACCCTGATTATTGTTAACTGCACTTTGAATTTCTTCCCTCTAGCCAATGTGACCTAGGAAAGTAAAGGTTACCCATTACTGAAGATGATTAAAGGAAAACTATTACATTAGCAGATGCTGAGAATCCCAGTCACAACCATTTAAAAAATATTCTTTTCTACCTTTGCCCAAACATTGGAAGGCAGGGTAGGATTCTAGAACTGCATTTGTTACAAAGCACAGAACCCCATTAGACTCATTTTCGTGACCCACTGAAAACGTAATAAATACAAAGAAACAGAGACTTTAATTCAAACTGAGTATACGTTTTGATATATGCTTGCAGTTTCCAGTGAAAATTCTGCCATTGAAAGGAAGAGTTGAAGCAGCAGGGGCTACTCTCTCAGAAACCCCACCCCCCGAGCAGGGAAAAGAGAATCTCAAGTTATAGCAGAGGCAGTCAAAGACCAAATGTTAAAATGAGAATGTGAAATATACACAAAAACTCCTGCTGTTGTTGGTTTCAAAACACACTGACTTAATGTTGCAATCTTGTTCTTGCTTTTGTTGTTGGGTGCTGAGGAGTCTCTCTGACTCACAGGTACCCCATGGGACAGAGTCGAACCGCTCCATAGGGTTTTCTTAGCTGTAATCCTTATGGGAGCAGAAAGCCATGTGTTTCTCCCAAGAGATGCTGTGTAGGTTGGAACCAACAGTCTTTTGGTTAGCAGCTGAGAGCTTGGTTCCTTGTTACAAAATTAAATGTTGACATTCAAGGTGGTGGGAAAGGATCAGGAATGTCTGCCTTGAGCAGTTTCCGTCAGGCAGAATGATAGGTGGCTGCATTGTGCCACCTAATGGTGACACCAATTGCTTCTGATTTAAATTGGTGATTACACCCAAGCATCTTTTTAAAATCTAAGTTTCTTCTCTCACTTTAATTGAAGTGAAATAATGAATATGAATAGCTTTGCTAGTTAAAACAGTAGCTCAGCTCGACCTTAATTATGTTATGGCTCTCCTGAAGATCTTGAGTATGCTTTTAAATATTAAAATGCAGATTAAATAGCAACTAGATATAATGACAGCTAAAAATGTTTAAGGACATTGCTATCCTTAATGAATAAAGAATCTAAAAATGACCAGGCTTCATTTGCCCCATTCCTTCTAATCCAAGAATTTCAGGTTAAATCTCCCGATGCCTTTACTTTCTCCATCAATTCAACAGTTAAAAACTGTTAAGTGGCAGTCCTGAACTAAACTTGTTAAAGTTAACAGTCCTTCCCTGAGCAACACACTTTCTGCACCATCATTTTCGCTGGCCACTCATTTTGTCACTATATTCATGTGCATAGTTTACAGTGACAGTGGTTGTGTGCCGTGGAGTCGGGTTTACAGAGAGGTGTTTTAGGGCCTGTGCCCTGGAACACGCTCTCCCCACACACATGCTGCTGACATCTCAGAGGTGTGCTGACAAGGAATTTATATCACATTTATGATCAGGGTAAAATGACCAGAAACCAAGGGCTAAGAACTCAGTAAGGAAAAGTCATACAAGATAGATCAGCCGCAATCATAGATGAATGAATGCAGCATTGATGAGCTAGACAAAGCCAGACCACTGTCGGCTGTGGTTCTGCAGCTCCCCCACTTGGCAGGTGTTAAAAGTAGGTGATTTTTACTTAAGAAATCCTGACACTGTGCATGCATGTATGTGTGTGTAAACATTTAACTTTTGGGAGGTGGAAGATAAATAAGAAGCTGATGAAGCTGTTTTTGGGCAAGGGAAATCATCATAGCAAAGCTGTAAAAGGAGACACAATGATTTTTTTCTTTCATTGTGTGGTTTCCTGTACAGCTGCTTTAACAGCAACTGCATTGACATTCAATTCAGTGCCTGTGCGCATTAAGATGATTAGGTCAAAGGAAACCAATCCCAAACCAAGCAGTTTAGCCGTGTTCTTGTTGCTGTTAACTGCTCCAATTCACAGAAACCCTATATACGGTTTCCAAGGAGCGGCCGGCAAGTTTGAACCACCGACCTTGGGTTCAAACTGACTTTGATTGAGGTCGACTGCTTATCCTATGGCACCACACCAGGACTCCAGTTTAGGCAGGGGTTGGCTTTTTATCCAATTTGACCCTAAGTTACCCTTCCAGCTCTGTCTCTCTTAGCATGCTGAGAACTAGTAAAATGCTCCTGTCACTGCTGAACAGTCATTAGAAATTAGGTGTCCGAGTTTGTAAACTACGGGTATCATCCAACAGCCTCATAAATAAATGTTACGTCACTGGAGACAGGACAAGTGATATTTAAGACAAAAAGCAATGCTTTGATTTCAAATCATGGTTGGTGATTCCAGCTGGTAAGGTAAGTGAGGATAGGTGCCAGGGTGGGGTTTCAGTTGGTTTTGGGGAGAGGTGGGGAGAGGCAGAAAGAGGTGTAGTGGGTGCTGGGTAAAAGTCTTTGTCTGTAGCTGTGTGCAGCACCAGGCAAACGTTACCCATCATTCTAGAGAAAAGCTATGGTAAGAATGTGCACTAAATAGTCACACCCCCACCCCCACCTCTGTGTGCTTATTCAGAACAGAGTTTATTTTCCTACCATGCTAAATGTGCCGGAGTCCCTGTGCAGTGAAAACAGTTAACTCTCTGCTAACAGAAAGGTTGGAGGTCCAAATCCACTCAGAGGGTCCTTGGAAGAAAGGCCTGGCAATCTACTTTAAAAAAAAATTCACTCATTGAAAACCCTACAGAGCTTAGTTGTAGTTGACAGGATCTGGGGAAGGTGGCTCTGAGAGTCAGTCGTTCCTGAGTTTAACAGACCTTTGCCAGTGGCACTGAGATCAAGGACAATAAGGCTGGAAACAAGACTTACTTGAAACATTATTTCAAGAAGAAATTTTTGTAAATTTTAAGAATTGTCAACTGCTTCACTGATTACTCTTGGGGGCTAACTTGGACATATTGGCCTTTTCCACTTTTAGCTAATATTTTAGTCCCTTAGTAAAGTTATTGATATAACTTTATACAATAAAAGGGTTTTTCTTAACAGAGAATGGTAATGACAACTCAAAATGGATAGTCTAATGGAATATCTAAAACCTACATAAGGAGGTCCTGACATGGCACTGTAGGATAAGCACTGCACGACTAAACTCAAAGTCAGCCGTTCAAACCTACCAGCTGCTCCTCAGAAACCCTATACAGGGTCACTATGAGTTAGAAACAACTCGACATCACTTAACAACAACACCTCATAAGCAGGTTAGAAGTATTAAGGTCTGTGTTACTTCTTCAAAAACTCCGAAGTATCTTCCAAAAGGAAACCCGTGTCTTCGTCTGATACAAAAGATGGTCCTTTGATTACAGATGGCAGGTCTGTGGTTAAAGACCAAAGTCTACATAGCGGCACAGGACAACTCTGCATCCAACCCCAGCACTCACCTCTTCCCCATGGGAAAGTGATCTTAACCTTAAGTAAATGGGTCTCAATCTTTGCTGCTCATTAGAATCATCTGGGGATGATTTAAAAACTATTGATGTGGGAGACCAAACAAGATGGCAGATCAGGTAGAAGTGTTGTGAGCATCTCCTTCAGCAACAACACAGAATACCGGACCAAGCAGGCTCAGGGAATGGCCCCAGAACTCTGAACCACATATAAAGGAATATTTAGAAAGTTGGAAGGCTTACAGCCAGTGCAATTTGTAGCAGAGGCAAGAAATCCAGTGCTTTCTAATCCAAGATGCTCAGCTGATCCCTGAGTGGCCATCTTGGGCGAAACCTAGTGAGGGAAGGATCAGAGCAGCCACGGACACCTGATTGACCATGGAGATAAAGGTGTACATATTCTTTTTTAGGTATCTGTTCATTGGTCTCTCACTGTCTGTGCATCTCCTTTCTGATGACTAGAGGGGGTGCCTGAGCAAGTGGATACCCCACCCCCACCCCCAGAGGGTTCTACTACTCATGTGCACAGATCTCCTTGAAATTTAAAGTTACAGTTTCCACTTAAAACCAAATGGCAATGTGAAAGAGCAACAGCCAGCCCTGAACTGTTTTTCACTAGGAAAAAGTCCTGAATGGGGGTTGTGGAGTGGGACAAGCAAACTAAAAAGAAACAGGCTGAACACTAAACCCTGAGTTACGTCATAGCAACCAACAGTGGCATCTTGAAATTTCTTATAAAGAAGAGTGAAAAGGGAAGCCCATCTCATGATAATGTCTAGCTGGAGGCAATCAGAAAGCATAAAAAATACCAAAATACACACCCATCTAAGTATTAAGGCCACAGCTAACTACTGAATATGCCCAAAAAGCAGAAATAGATGACCATATCAGCACATGTCCAGAAACAAGAAAAAGTGAGTGAGACAAATGAGCTAGAGGTAGACCTACACTCCATACTGGAAGATGGGCAGGCTTTGGAAATGCCTGAGAAGGAATTCAGAAAAATGATTATAAAATGTATCAAAACACTTTACATACAATGGAGTTGAAAAAAATAAGGAAGAAGTCAGGTAAGCACTACAGGAACAATCAAATAAGATAGATATGGCATTGGAAACAATTCAAAACCCACAGAAAGAGGTCCAAATGCTTAATAATAGAATATCAGAAATGGACAATACACTGAAAGGGCACAGGAATAGAACTGAAGAGATGGAAGCCAGAACTAGTGAACTGGAAGATAAATCTATTAATATTACTAAGATAGAAGAACAAGCAGAAAAAAGGATTTAAAAAAAGTCTTAACAAGGTCTAAGATTCATGTTGGACAACATGAAGAGGAATAACTTAAGAATTATCAGCATTCCAGAACGGGAAGAATCACATAAACCCACAGAGGAGATAGTTGAAGAGCTTCTGGAAGAAAATTTCCTAACATCCTGAAAAGAGAAAAGAAGCATTCAAGAAGCTCAAAAACCCCAGGAAGGATAGACCCTAAAAGAAAATCACCAAGACATAACATAATCAAGCTCTCCAAAATCAAAGATAAGGACAGAATCCTGAAAGCAATTAGGGAAAAGAGAGGTGTAACATACAAAGCCAAGCAAATCAGATTAAGCTCAGATCTCTCAACAGAAACCAGGCAGGCAAGAAGGCAATGGGGAGACATATATAAAACTCTGAAAGAAAAAACTGCCAACCAAGACTCCTCTACCCCGAAAAGCTGTCAATCAAATCAGATGGTATAATCAAAACATTCCAAGATAAACAAAAGCTAAGGGATTTTGCCAAAGCCAACCTTGCAGTGAAAAACTTACTAAAGGGAGTTTTGTGGACTGAGAACCAACAAGAACAGATAACAACCAAAGACTGACGTACATGGCAGTATCACCCAGAACTCAATCGACAAATGGAAGAGTGTAGAACAGAATAACACTATAAGAACAAATTCAGAGGATCTGGGAGGTCAGTCTATGATCAAAACAATTACAGTGTGAAAGAAGGTAAACACAGAGAAACAGAGATCCATGTTGTGAGAAGGTCAGGTAGATTACAGGATAAAACAGACTGTCTTGAATGGAGAGAAAAGTTAATGGAATATAAGGTAACCACAACAATGGGGTTGGGGTGGGGCATTTAGGGAGAGGTGGAGGGAGACAACGGTAGAGCACATGGTAAGGTCAGACACATCAAGCAGACCAGCCTGGAGCAGCTACAGTGACAGAAGATATATCTTCAAAGAAAGATCATCAGGAAAAACCCAAAACAAAAATGTCAGTATGACTGGCTACTACAAGAATAAGCAAGCCATTTGCCAGGAAGCCATCAATGCAAGCAATCAAGTTCCTTCAGGACAAACCCCCCTCTAAGACTGAAACTCAAAGGAACACATGAGCAGGCATGTAAGCTTGCTGGCGACCACATTGGTCTACTGGTGAGTGAAAGAGGGGGAAAGGCAGCAATGAAGAAATGGACTGAGTTCAACCACATTGACTCCCGTTGACCTGGAGATGAGAGAGAGAAGAGGAATGGCTGGTTGGTCCAAAGTGTGGTGAGACCTGCGGACACCTGAGCCCATGGACAAGGACATAGCCACAGAGGGCTAGAGCTGAGAGTGAAGCATCCAGCTGATATGAAGTGAGGGGAGATGCACAAGAACAACCAAACTTGCAGACAGTACCTATTTGACCTAGCCTTGATGGCTTGATAATCAGAACTCAGCTAGAGGAAGATTAAAAAAAAAAAAAAAATTTTTTTTTTGATAAAGGAAACAAGGGTCAATTGCTACAATTTGATGAACCTGACCTATAATCATGGAGGTAGTAACTCTAATTACCAATAGAGAGGGAAGGAGTCTTCAGATCAAGTATCTATGCTATCCCCTCTGTACACAGGGTAGATAGGATGGGCAACTTAGACAGTGGATACCTAAAATGAGGGGCGATAAAGGCATGAAGTGACTGGCTTACAAGGTTTCAATAGGGACTTTAGTTTAAGAATGTGTGGGGAAAGAAAGAGTCCTGACTAAATATTTTTCACCTTGTCTAGATGGGTCTGGTTAAAAGAGATGGGGATAAGATTCTTATGATTCAATAATGAGTAATAGTTATCACAACTAATTGTGACTGTCACAATTGTAAAGGTAGAAATTTTGTAACAAAAATGGGGGAGCAGTTAATCTTACAGTCCAGAAACAGGATCCTAGTACCGTCATAGGAGAAGAGCACAAGCATTATGTGGGACCTTATCCAGAGAAGTAGTGACACCAGAGATGGAGGCAGAGATGGGGACAGGAGTGGGGGATTAGATGAGGACTCTAGATTCATGGGAAGAGAGGGACTAAGAAATAGTGACCAGGAGGCTGACTTGCAGAATGTGCCCTTTGGTGGTTTACATTATTATGTATGCCTGAGTGTTGTTATTTTTTTTAAAAAAAGAGCTGAAGTGAATAGAGAGAAATACCGTTAACTGATAGTACATGGAGGGGACTGTAATTATTGTGATGAAACAATTTGTGTGATTTATTGAATGTAAAACTGATGATCTGCCCTGTAAACTTTCACTCAATCCACAATAAAAACTTAAAGAAAAAAAACTATTGGTGGGTCCCACCCCAAAAGCTTCTGAGTTTACTTGACATGGATGGGTCCTAGATATCATTTATTTGTTTATCCTCCCCCAAGTATGTTTAATGTGCAACCAGGATCGAGACTACTAATTTTAACTGTTTGAGTCAAATTCTCATATTCACTTGAAACCCTTGAAACCCAGACCACGGTTCAATAAGGTGTTATTGAGGGTGAACCCTGTTGCAGACCATCTAGACCCGGTCAGGAGTTTGAGGCCCTGTGGGCCCAAGTGTTGCAGACCGTACAGGCCGCAGGCTCTGAGGAACAGACTCTAGCCACTTAGCAGACATGACAAACTGTTTTTCATCTTAGTATTGAGTTATGTTTATTATTAATTGCATAGATGAAGCCCTGATATCCACAGATAAATATAATCTTTTCCTAAAAGCCGAGACTGTAAAATTCCAAAAAGACAAAGTTCCTCCCTCAAAGAATTCATTCAAAGTAAATTGAGTGGCTTCCTGAGTCTTTGTTCTAAGGACAATAGGACTGCCCTCCCTAAAGTGTTTTCAGGTGCAGCCCTATTCACCTAGGCGCCTCTTTTCCCGGAGAGCCTGGGCTGGGCAGCCGACACAATGGGAATCCTCCCAATCCTCCTTTTCCTTCCCCCATTTGAGGCTAGGTGCTAAAAGGTATGTTAATTAAGCTTGAGAAACCAAATTGCAGTCGTGAGATTCGAACCTGCGAAGTACGATGTAAAGCTGCCTGAATGTCTGGAAAATTACTTATGTTAGCTGTACCTTGTCTTAGTCCCACCCAACTTTGTGTAAAGTACATCCCCTAAATAAAACGGAGGCGTAGGATGAATCCAAGTGCATTACGACTGACAAGGTGTGCGTTACAGCATGCAGGGGACTCAGTCCAGCATTGCAACCATACTGCCTGTTTAGCTAAAATGTTTACTATGCAGGATATTATGGCCTTCATGGCTGAGATGTTTGCAATGCAGGATCTGCCTGATGCCAGTCCCGCATCCACTCTGGTTTCAGGGTGTCTCTTTGTCTCTCTCTTTGTGTCCTTGTGTGTCTTTCTATATCTTTATTGCCGCCAGATATCCCCATCTTGTGAACCAAACATCCGTGTCGAGGCCAGTCCCCAGCAGAACCCCAAGAAGAGTGTGGGAGTTAGCCCTCAAGTGTTATCTCTGAGTGGTCATAAGTCTCGCCTGATATTTACAAGTGGCTGGCAGACAAGGGGAACATTTCTTAAAATATCAGAGACCTGGTTATGCTAACTTGCCTCCAGGATAATTGTGTAAATGTTTGCTTAGTTCCTATTAAGACAAAACTTTAAAAGAATTTTTTATTTGTTTGCTACTTCCCTATTCCTCTTCTTGTCCTGAAAGCAACGGAAAAGCTAGCAGGTATCTTACTCATTCCTCAAAGGGTTTTCAGGATGAAAACTACTACTGGCAATAAAAATCTTACTTCACTAATAATAGTAATAATAGATCAAATCCCTAGAGTATCTTACTAATAGAAAACTGGCCACGCACCGAATAAGATCAGCCTTCTATTCTACTCAATATTTTTTGCCCTTGCAGGTATCTTTTCAGAAAAAGAAGTCATTGAAAGAGGATCTCAAGTCCATTTGCCAATATTCTTGGAGTAATCAGGCTGAATGGAGGAGGGGATTTGTTACAATAAGAAGGTACTACAAGCAAATATTGGGTTTACTATGTACTGTTGTTGTTAAGTGCCTTCGAGTCAGTTTCAACTCTTAGCAATCCTGTATAGAGTTTCCGAGGAGCAGCTGGTGGGTTTGAACTACCAACCTTGTAGTTCACAGTCCAGTGACGACCTTCTAGTACCACACCAGGAGTCCAAACACCATGTACTAGTTATGTGATAATGGACAAATCATTTGTCTTTTCTATACTCCAGCAATTACCATCGGTTGTTGTTAAGTGCTGTTGAGTTGGTTCTGACTCATAGCGACCCTATATAGGGTTTCTGTGAATCTTTGTGGAAGCAGAACGCCTCATCTGTCTCTCGTGGCGTCACTGGAGGGTTCGAACCACTGACCTTGTGGTTCACAGAGCAGTGTTTATCTTACAGAGCCACTGCATTCCCCTTCCATCACTTAAGGAAGGTAATGATAGCCTTGGGGAGAGTGGTGGTTCAATGGCATGATCCTTACCTTCCACGAGAGAGACCTGGATTTGATTCCTGGCCAATGCACCTCAAGCACAGCTACTACCCGTCTATGTTGCTATGATGTTTCATATGAACATCCATGTTTCAATGGAGCTTCCCAACTAGACTGCCTAGGAAAAAGGCCTGGGAATCTACTTCTGTAAATCAGCCAGTGAAATCATTGTGGATCATGATCCCTGATTATGGATTGGGACTAGGCAGAGTATCATTTCATTGTACGTGGTGTCACCGTGAATTGGAAGGCAACTAAACAGCAGCTCACAGCAATAAAACCCAAATCAATTGTCACCCTCAAGTCAATTCCAACTTATGGTAATCCCATGTGTTACAGAGTAGAACTGCTCCGTAGGGTTTTCTTGGCCTGGTAGTACAATTGTTAAGCACCTGACTGCTAACCAAAAGGTTGGTGATTCAAACTTGCCCAGGAGCTCCTTGGGAGAAAAACTTGGTGTTCTGATTTGGTAAAGATTGTTGTTGTTAAGTGACTCTTAGCGACTCTGTACAAGGTTTCCTAGGAGCAGCTGGTGGGTTTGAATGGCTGACCTTGTGTTTTGCAGCCTGATGCTTATCCTACAAGGCCACGCCAGGTAGTGAGTATAGCCTAAGAAACAGTATGAGGCAATTCAGTTCTGTCACATTAGATTGCTATCTGCCAAAATAGACTCAATAGCACACAACAACAGCAATCTTTACAGACATAGATAGCCAGACTTTTCTTTAGCAGTGCTCCTGGGTGGGTTTGAACCACTAACCATTCAGTTAGTAGATGAGAACAAACTGTTTATGCCGTTGAAGATTCTTAAAACAACAATAATAGCACCTAATAAAATGGTTTAGAGAATAAAATGAGTTGATGATGCATGGAAAAAGTACACATGCATGACAAATTGTTGTTAAGTTCCATCAAGTCAGTTCCAACTCCTAATAACCCTGTATAGGGTTTCTGAGGAGTGGCTGCTGGGTTTGAACTGCCAACCTGGCTGCTAAAACTGACCTTGCAGTCCAGCACACTATCCTGCAGTGCCACACCAGGCCTCCATGGGGTACACAAAGGCATGAAATGGCTGACTTACAAGCTTTCGTGAATGTGCTTAGTTGCAGAATGAGGAAAGAAAAAAAGAGAGACAGAGAGAGAGCAGAATGGATAAGAAAACAGGATCCTTCAATATGCTGTCAACAAGAGACATATCAAAAACATGAAGACAACCTAAATGCTCTTCAACAGAAGAATGACTAAACAAACTTTGGTACATGCACACAATGGAATACTACAAAACATTGAGGCATAATGATAAATCTGTGAAACACCTCACAACATGGATGAACCTGGTGGACATTATGCTGAGTGAAATTAGCCAATCACAAAAAGACAAATATTGTATGACACCAATTTGTAAATAAGTTAAAAAAAAAAAAAGTTTTTTGTTTTCTTGACGAATGATTTACAGTCTTGGAAACCTTGAGGAGCAGGAGTGGTTCTACTCCATCTCTGTCCTATAGGGTCGTTGTAAGTCGGAATCAACTCAAAGGTGGTGGTTTGGTTTGGTTTGAATTATCACTATCCAATGAAATTCCATCCAATTTGAGAGTCTCCTCTCACAGTCTTCCCTGTTGCTTTCTCACCACTCCACCCCACTATCTTTTTTTGGTAAAGAAATGCCTTGAGAAGCAGGAGTCAATACAAGAGAGTCTTAGATTCTTTTGCATGTGTTCTAGAAACAAACACCCCAGACAAGGCTTCAGAGTCTTGGGTTGAACTTGAAATTCATACTGAATCTCGTTTCGTCTTTCTATATTGTTATTGTTGTTAAGTACCATTTGAGTCCGTTCTGACTAATAGCAACCCTGTGTAGGGTTTCCGAGGAGCAGCTGATAGGTTTGAACCACCGACCTTGTGGTTCCCAATCCAGTGCTGATCCTATAGAACCACACACCAGGTGTCCTCAAGATCCTGATAACCACTAATAGTTTGTCTTGATGAATCTGCCTATTCTAGATATTTTATGTAAGTGCAATCACTTTTCTGTAAGATGAAAAAAATAAAACTGACCCAACTTAACTCCCACAGTGGTTGCTAGGTTTGTATTGATCCAATTAGTATAGGACTTGTTATCAGTTATGAAGTCTTATAATCTAATCTGAGACAGTAAAAGGCCAAAGAAATCAACAGCTACTATTTGTTTATTAGAAGCTACATAAGGTATATGGAGCTCTAGAAGTATAGTGATTACGAATCGCAAGGTCAGTAGTTCGAAACTACCAGCTGTTCCGCAGGAGAAAGAGGAGACTTTCTGCTCCTGTAAAGATTTACGGCCTTGGAAACCCTGTACAGGGTCGCCATGAGTCGGAACCGACTCCACGGCACATAACAACAACAACACAAGGTATAATCCTCTCACGTTGGGCATGGGGCTGCCCAGAGTCTAGGGGGCAAGCTGACTACAACTAACAGCACAATGCAAGGTACTAGTCCCACTCCATCACTTATATTTTGCAAACTATTACATAAAGTAATCTACAATATTAGCATTAGAAACCAAGTTCAAATAATTAAAATTAAAATGCAACATAATTCAGCTTTTAAGAATATAAAATAAACAGAGCGATGCTAGAAGATTTATATATTTTAACTTATTCATCACATATTTTCTGAGCCTATGTGACAGAAACTATTTATATAACAGTGTTCATTATAAAATTACTATGATACCAAATAAATTGAAATGATCAAGATGTCAACTAGAATAGGAATGGGTGGTGATGGTGGCGTATGAAATAAAATGACGGTATATCTAAATTATAAAGTATTATGAATTCACTAGAAATTATGTTTCGAATATTAGATATATGGAGAAATATTCATGATATACTTTAAATGAAAAGGAGGGAAATACATATCACCTCAATTTTGTTCACTATACCGAGGATTGTTGTTGTTGCTGTTAAGTGCCGTTGGGTTGGTTCCGACCCACAGTGACCCTATGTAGGGTTTCCAAGGAGTGTCTGGTGAGCTCGAACCACTGACCATGCAATTCAAAACAACCTTGCAGTCCAGCACATTAACCCATAGCGCCACACCATGTCTACAAACGTAGGATAGGAAATATATGTATAGGCTTCAAAAGTTCATGGGAAAATTCCATTATTTTTTCATTCCAATTTTTCAGTCATTTTTTGAAACCCCCTCATATACTAGAGATGTTTTAAAAATTATTTCATCTGTATGGTAAGGTTATTTTCTAATACTCTTCCTTACATTTTCTCCATTTTTTCAATTTTTCTATACTATACATCTATCATTATATACTCAAAAGAATAAAAAGTTATTTCTTTCTAAAATAAAAAATCGTTCAGCAATGAATATAAATTATATTTCTTATTAAACATTAAGTGAACCTTCACTAATAATGTCATTTGACATTTTCCCACATTATACTGTTTCCAAGCTATTTTTAATCTAGAAAAGTTTTAAAAGATTATCTTGCGTTAAATGGCACCTTTATTAAAAATTAGTCATTTATTTGTGTATATTTAATGTCTTTGAACTACCTTTCAAGTTGGACTACAGTCATTCCAACACGGGTCTTCTGGTTGCTATGACAATTTAATTTCTTATCTCTGCCACCCTGTGATCCCATCATTTTAGCATTTGGCAGCATCTTACTTAAATTGTTTGTGTAAAGATGCAGAGAAGCTTTGAACATTCTTGCCTTCATATAGTATTCTTTAGTAAAGAACTAGTCCTTTGCAATATGCCATTTGAAGAAAGTTCAGAGGCAGGAAGGTAAATATTTCATCAGAAATAACAAGAGAACCATCATGCCTAGGTAGTTCTAAACATAGACAAATATGCCACCTCAGAGCTGTAAATAGATTTTGAGTAGCAGAGTTGGTGTATATTCTAGTTAAGAATCAAATCTAGGTTTGTCTTTTGGAATACATGGAAAATCAATGCTATTAACCCATCATTCATTCATTCATGAAATATTTAAAGAGCATCTCCTCTGTGTTAGGCCTGGGCTGATGGTATAAGAGGGGAAGACAACGAAGGGTAAGATCATCTTGACCTAAAGAAGCTACCATTTGGGATAGGGTTGGAGTTTGCAGAGGGTTGTCACTAGGAAGCCATTATCCATTCAGAGACTCCATTTCCCAGATAACCTGTGAATCCAGAGGTGGCTAAGTGACGCTCCTCATTTCATGAGGATAGAAGTATGTGTCGCTGTCAGATGAGTGTTTTTAAGAGCCAGCATGCTTTCTCTACTCTTTCCTCTTCCATAAACTGGAGGCTAAAGAATCCAGACCCTAGGAGATAGCAGAGCCCTGACAAAATGGAAGGAGCAGGAGCCCCCAGCGGTAGAGCTTTAAAACTATGTCCACCTATAGTTTGTTACTTCTCTCCTTGAAAGGCGTTAATTCATTCTCACTCCCCTGAGGGTGAGCTGGACTTAATGGCTTGTTTTTCAGAAAGAAGCAGAAATGACAGAGTGTGACTTCAGAGGAGAAGTCATAAAAGAACGGTGCCTGCTTTGCTCTTAGATCGCTGCTTTGAAGGCAGCTAGCTTCTCTGGAGGCACCCACATGGTGAAGAACAGTGAGTGAATCATCTTGGAAGTGGATTCTCCAGCCCCAGTCAAGACTTCAGATGACTGTAACCTAAGCCCACAGCCTCATGAGAGACCCTAAGTCAGAAACAACTAATTAAAGTTTGCCCAAATCCTGACCCTCAGAACTGTGAAACAATAAATGTTGTTTTGAGTCTCTACATCTTTGAGTTCCTTCTTAGACAGCAAGCAATAAATGATAGATTCTTTCAATCACTATATGGAGAAAAACCTCCTGCCCACCAGAAATACCACTTTAGTCTGTTCTGTCAAATCACTGAAAGTTAAGTGTTTGCTCCTTGGAGGTTGCTGTTATTGTTGTTTACTGTCATCAAGTTGGTTCCAACCTGTAGTGACCCTGTATAGGGTTTCCAAGGAGTGGCTGGTGGGTTTGAACTGCCAACTTTACAGTTCAAACTAACATTGCAGTCTAGTGCGTTACCCTGCAGCACCACACCAGGACTCCAAACAAGGAGGTTAAGTACTCGTATGCTTGTCAATAATCCTGCGTGTACCACAATGTTTGCCACTAAACAAAGATTTGTTGAATGAATAAATGATTACATATTTAAAATACAAAAGAAACTGAAAATAAGTACAATAGACAAGTGGACAGGGGACTTTCCCTGGAACCAGCCACATTTAAAGATTACTTTGGAAGGAAAGACTTTTCAGAGACAGGGTATTCTAGTCAGGAGTAACATCATAAAAACAGGCACAGGATATAGCCACAGAGGACTAGAGTGGAGAGTGAAGTGTCCAGCTGATAAGAAGAGAGGGCATATGCACAAGAACACCCACACATGCAGATATTACCCCCTTGACCTGGCTTCAATGACTGGATGATCAGAGCTCAACTAGAAGAAAAGAGGAGGAAAAAAAGAGTAATCTGATACAATTTGATGAACTTGACCTACACCTATGGATGCAGTAGCTCAAAAGAGGGAACAAATTTTTACAGTGAGAATCATTCCCACCCCCTCCACACACAGAGTAGACAGGGATGGGCAACTTGGACATTGGCTACCCAAAATGGGGTGGGGTGGGGGGCTACAAGGCAAGAAGTGACTGGCTTACACACTTTCAAGAGGGAACCTAGATTCAGAGGGTGTGAAAGAAGGTAGAATCTCCACTGAGTAGTATCCAATCTGTCTAGGCAGGGCTGATGAAATGAAATGTGGATGGGTTTCTTGTGATACAATAGTGAATAATTGTTATCAGGACTGTTTGTGAGGGTTGGAAATGTAAATGTGGACATTTTGCAGCAAAAGGAGGGGAGTGGTTGACCTTGCAGTCTAGGAGCGGAGGTCCCTGGGACCACCAAGGGAAAAGAATGGAGAATGGAACCCTACCCAGAGAAGCAGTGATGCCTGAGATGGAGGCAGAGACGAAGATGTGGAGAAATGGAGCGGCTGGGGACTTTAGACACAGAGAGGGAGAAGGGCTGTGTGCTGACGACCGGGGGCAGGCTTGCAGGGTATACCCTTTGGATGGTTGATGATGCATGGAGGGGATTGTAACCATGGCAAGGAAATGATATACGATAGGATGAATGTAAAGCTAATGTTCTCCCATGTAAACTGTCACATAATTCACAATAAAACATAAAAAAAAAAAAAAAAATCCACAGGCACAGGGGTGGGAAAACATGGAAAAAATATGAGGCCAAACATTATTTAAGTTGATTGAAGTTTCAATCAAATTAAATTAGGAGTCAAGATTGAAAAGAAAATCTGGGATCAAACACAAAGACCTTAAATGCAAAGGAACTGGGATTTAATTTCAGAGCCTTTGATGTAAATGGCATGAATAGAACTACACTTGGCCTTCATGTGTCCGGTCATTAAGACAGGAAGAGCCAAAAAGCAGGAAGAAGATCAGAAAACGACTGAACAAGCAGTGAAAAGTAATAGGGTTGTTGGTCCCAGGATGCCAAGAGGACCAGGTATGAGAAGCACAGGAACAGCCTAGGTCCCGCTCCATGGCTTCCCAGGGGTGATGGTGACATTGTCTTGGGCAGTTCATACCCTCTTTCTCTTTATAAGTAAATTGCATGAGCATGGAAGAGATTTCCTCTGCATGCAGTTAAATCATGAGATAGCAAAAACATTCTCTTTGATCTCATTTGCATTATATTCTAAACAACTGAGCTAACCAGTCTTTTAGAAAAACCAAATTTGCATCTTGGGCTGGTCTAGTAAAGGGAAGCCCAATATCAACTAGCAATGAGCCAGTCTTTCTCATTGCTGAGCCCCAATCATCAGCTTTTTTGAGACAGAGCAAGGGACCCGAGAGTGGAAACTCAAGGTAGAATATACCAGACTTGTCCTAGACATTCAAGCATGTGTTTGATTCAGCTGAGAGAGGTGGTCTATTTTTCTCAAATTAACAAGCTGGCAAGAATGAAGAGAGTCCCAGAAGGGTTACAAGAATCCTGAAGCATCCTCCAACAAAGCCCCTCCCACAAATAGTCACTCCTAAGCATCTGGATTTGACTTCTAGATCCTCCTCTTGCCAATGTTGACCTTTGCTTACTTTTTTACTGACATCTGTGTCTACTTTCTGTGTCAAAACTCTTCCTAAAGCATTGGCCTTCCTAGAAATGGCCTAATTTAGTGCAGCAAAGCTTCCTTCCCTCTTACTTCCTGCCATAAAGAGTAACTACCCATTCCTCTCAATTCTAAAGTCTCTGTCATCTGGGGGCAGAAGCCATTGGAGCCCACAGGTTCGGATCCTCTGCAGTATGCAGGACATGAGAACATCGCTAGTATAGTTCAGCTTGCTTCATTAAAAACAACTCTAGGCACTACAAAGTGTGTGTTATTAATATGCATATGTGATATCTTTGAGGCAGAGCTGCCTGTAAGGTGTATTTTCAGCAGGACAACATTTTCCCACGTGAGGCAAGGAAAAACAGTGAATCATATGTGTGGGAGGGAAAAGCCTGTGGGCTATGTACAATACTTATTCCCTTTGTGTCTTGCTTCCCTCTCCCTCATGCCCCCTCCCACCCACTTTATTAATGGTTTCTGCAATTACTGGTAACAATGCATTGCCAGCGAAGAAAAATTGCCGACTGTCTGACAGATTGTCTGAAGAAGGACAAGAGAGGTTGTATAGGAAAAAAAACTATGGGGTTGCTGATGCAAAATTAAGTTCCTGAACTGAGGGCAGTCTATAGGCTACGTAGTGGCCAGAAATCTAGTTGAGTATAGGAATCACTATGTGATAGCATCTGACAGTTTATAAATAAAAAGGGAATCTCAAAACAGGTAAGAATGCCCTGAGAAGACATTTGACGTTGTCCAAGATGGTGCTTCTTAAGGGGAGGGTTTCCAAGTGGGGCTGGTATTTTAAGTATCCTGCGTAGGTTAAAAGGGAGCCTTGGAATGGCGCTGAGGGTTAATGCGCTGGACTGCAAGATCGGTTTGAATCCCAAGGTCAATGGTTTAGACTCACTAGCCGCTCCTCGGAAACCCTATATAGGGTCACTATGAGTTGGAACCAACTCGATGGCACTTAACAGCAACAACAAAATAGGTTAAAAGAGGGACACATTAAGTGAGATGCAGTGGTCCAAATATTCAGAGAGTAGATTTGATGTTTCTTCTTGTTTATTAATTACTTGCTGTATCAAACAGAATTTTCATAATAAGGCTGAAAACAGACAGAGTAATCTCTGAAAGTAGTAGAACAGTAAATAAATAAACAAGTAACAGGAGTTCCCTAAGAGGAATACCAGGAAAAAACTGATAGAGAATGACTTTAGATGAGTGGATTTGACAATGGGAATATTGCTGTTATTGTTGTGAAGTGCCGTCAAGTCGGTTCCGACCCATAGCGAGCCTGTATAGTGTTTCCAAGGAGTGACTGGTGAGCTTGAACCGCTGACCTTGAGGTTCAAATTGACTTTTGCAGTCCAGCGCACTAACCCACAGCACCACAGGAGGACTTCAATGGCGATGTTAGGCCACATAAATATAAGTAAGTTCTTATTCATAAGGCTCGGCAGAATGCTGAAATTGCACACAGGTTAAAAAAGGTTTGAGTGATTTTTCCAATAGAATAAATATACTGGAACCAAAAGCTAATATTGAGGTTCAATAGAAGGAGAATATTTCTACTTATTTATCTTTTATTATTTATAAACATCGAGTGTTCAGTAGATATTGTGTTTTTATATTATTAAGTATATATTGAAAGGGGTCTATTGGGCATAAGATCTTTCTTTGCATTTAAAAAGATAAATTTCCATACACTTTGTGTATACAGCATTTGTATCTCATTGTTTATTATATGTAAGTAAGATAACTAATGATAGTCTCAATAGCAGTTTATAGTTTTTTAAATACTGTGTTTAGAGTTTTTAGGATATATGTGACTATTCCTGCTAACATCTTATCAACTCAAAATTCCATTAGTTTTTATCTTGTTTTGCAAAGTTTCATAAATTCAAGAAAATACAGTTAAGTTTCCAACAGGACTTTAGTAATGACTCAAATCCATGGGCTAATGCGTCAGACTGCAAAGTCATTTGAACTGCAAGGTCGGTGATTCAAGCTTACCAGCTGCTCCTTGGAAACCCTACACAGGGTTGCTATGGGTTGGAATTGACTCGTCAGCACTTAAAAACAACAACAACAAATCCTTTATTTGATTAGTCAGTGAACCTTAAAAGAGAACCTAAATGTTACATGAGAATACGTGTTTCTTTCTTTCCTCTCTCCTTAATTCTCTAGTTTCTGAACTTTAGGATTATTGACTCTTCAAACTGCAGAAAATTCTCTTATCCATAGATTTCCTTCTAAGACACTCAGGTACCTGTCTCACACACACATGTACAAACTACACAGAGCACACAGACACACATCCTCATGCATAACTCATTGAACCACTGATGTTCTCCACAGTCCACAGTCTCTTTGGAAGTGCAGTTAGTTTCATCTCTTTTCTCAGGAGACCCAGCCCATCAGCCTGCACAGTGCTCATCCTTTGCCATCCTGCTCCTCTTTTTCCTGCATGGGAGCTGAAGTAATATTAACATGTTAATATGTTTGATCTCAATTAAAAACAGACACACTCACAAGCCTACCGTGTCTGTGTGTGTGTCTATAGATAAAAACAGAGCGCGTGCTCAAGCACAAGCTTCCAGCTATCTGGTTGTAGGCTTTCTCAGACAATCCAATCTCTAAAATTCTAGCTAGCTCTTAGATGCTGATCATCTAAGTTCTCAGAAGAATTAGTTCAGCAAGTACTATAAAACCGAATATGTGCAGATATTAAAATCAGAAAGAGTGAGTTACCATTTCATATCCATTAGATTGTTTTTTGTGTTTTAAAGGGAAGTCTGAAAATTTCTAGAGTTACATTTTTTTGAAGTTTTTATTATGAATTGAGTAATAATTTACATGAGAAAACATTGGTTTTACACTCATCGTTTCATTGCAAAGGTTACAATCCCCTCCATGCATCATCATTCAGCAGTATTTGCTTCTATTC
>NW_006408533.1:5141331-5141870 GCF_000296735.1 Chrysochloris asiatica | reverse complement strand
GTTTTTGAAATGAACAAATCATTGGTTTTGCAGAATTTACTGGTTTAACTCTCTCTAAAAAACTCGGCCTAAAACATGTGGTACCCAGAAAGTAGAGAAACAAAATCCCAAGGATGAGTTTTCTAAATTAGTTCTCAAGTCTGACTAATTTTAAAGGCAGTGATATATGGTGAACGTATGGCTGACCTCCAATTCATAGGAATCGGCCTTGCCCTGATTTTAAGATTGATCCTCTTTTCCCCTTATGGATTCAGAAGAAGTCAGACATGGGCTCTGAATGGTTTTTGCAGTTGGAGTCAGGATCAGGATTCATTGCAATGTCTCCAGACTCATTGAAGCATGAGGTTTTGTAAAAGAAAGAACCCAGGGGCATGGGAAGTGAGACTTTGATTTTAAGATGGTTAATTTGGATTTTGTTACTTGTAGAACTAAAAGGAGCCATGGTAGCATAGTGGTTACGAATCGGGCTGTGAACCGCAAGGTCAGCAGTTTGAAACTACCAGCTGCTCCACGGGAGAAAGATGAGGCTTTCTGCTCCC
>NW_006408533.1:5117915-5139586 GCF_000296735.1 Chrysochloris asiatica | reverse complement strand
GGCTGACTTACAAACTTTCATGGGTGTGCTTAGTTTCAGAATGAAGGTGAGTACAGTAGAATCCCTGCTGACTTGGTTTCCTCTTTTCCAGATGGGTCTGGTGAAAGAGGATGGGAAATAATGCTGATAGGATTTTATTATTTCCATTGTAATTGTTAGTAGGATTACTTGTGATTATCAAAACTAATTGTAGAAGATATGTAGCTAAAAGTAGGGAGTAATTCATCTTTTATTTCAAGAACAGACAATCCCAGGACCATCTAGAAGGAAGAGCATGAGTGGAGCATGGAATCTCTGCCTGGAAAAACTGTGACAGCAAAGACGATGGTAGAGGCAATAGCCTAGAGAGACAGAGCAACTGCAGACTCTAAGCCCATGGACCGGGTAAGCCTGCGTGGACACGAGACTGGCTTTCAGAATGTGTCCTTTGGACATTTAAATGAATATATATTTTGTTTTCTTTTGTATATATACAAAGATTTTTGATTTGTGACATACAAGATGTAAATTGGACCGCTGCATTTTTGGTTGTATGTGTTTTAGTTATATCATGTTATGCATAAGTATGGCTTTACAGTTTTCTTTAGGGATTATGCATATAATTTATAGGTGTTAATAGACAAGGGTGGGCTATAATAGTTAGGCTTCTGTGTCAACTTGACGGAGCCAGGATTTCCAGTGGTTTAGCTGGTAAGATGTGCTTATTCCCATGGTGATTTAACCCAATACAAGCATAGTTAACTATATGATAAGTAGCCATGAATAGCCAATCAATTGAAAGGATGTTTCCTTGGGCATATGGACTGCTCCCGGTATAATGGACATAGGGAAAGATTTTCTCTCTTCCACTGGGGACCTGGGGCTCTACAACTATAAGCCATTTCCTTGATACAAACTTCTGTTTGCATGTATACATACATAAGTTTTCACTAGAAAGCATAACTTCTCTAGAAAACTCAGCCTAAGACAACGTTCTTCTCTAGGGTCTGGTCCCTACTGATAACAAGTCTAAAGCGTGTGTGAAAAAATTTTGCCTTCTTTGCTTCTAAGGGATATTCCAGTCCATGGTATATTTAATACTTTTTGCCAAAACCATAATATCAGGTTTTCACTGACAAATATTTTCCGAAGTAGACCGCTAGGTCCTTGTTCCTAGTCTTAGTCTGGAAGTTCTGCTGAAACCTGTCTTCCATGAGTGATCCTACTAGTATTTGAAATACTGGTGACAGGGCTTCCAGCATCAAAGTAACATGCAAGTTACCACAGTATGACAAGTGGAGAGATGCGTGGTGGTTTACAAGTACATACAAGTTATTAGTATATATAGTAACTATGTTGTTGTTGTTGTTATGTGCTGTGGAGTCAGTTCTGACTCATAGTGACCCTGCACAGGGTTTCCAAGGCTGTAACTCTTTACAGGAGCAGAAAGCCTCATCTTTCTCCCGTGGAACAGCTGGTAGTTTCAAACTGCTGACCCTGAGGTTCACAGCCAGATTCGTAACCACTCCGCTACCAGAGCTCCTTATATAATAACTATACTAGAATACAATAAAACAAAATTAAATGTTCCAAAAATTAGTATTGACATATTAAGCCATTTAAGAAATAATAGTGTTATTTAATAGCAACCCTAGTGGTACAATGCTTAAGCACTCAGTTGCTAGCTGAAGGGTTGGTGGTTTGAACCCACCAGCCACATCAGGGAGAAAGATGTGGCAATCTGCTTCTATAAAGATTATCAGTTTGGAAACCCTATGGGGCAGTTCTGATCCTGTTGTGGATTTGTAGGATAGGATCTAGACTGTTAAACTCAAGGTCAGTGGTTCAAACCTACCTGTCACTCCTTGGAAACCCTATTGTTGGTTGGTTGTATGCTGTCAAGTTGGTTCCAACTCATAACGACTCTATATAGGGTTTCTGAGCTTTAAATCTTTATGGGAGTAGAAAGCCTCATCTTTCTCCTATAAAATGGCTGGTAGTTTCGAACTACTGACCTTCTAGTTAGCAGCCCAACTCATAACCCACTATGCTACCAGGGCTCCTTTGGAAACCCTATACAGGGTCACTCTGAGTTAGAACTGACTTGATGGCACTTAATAACATGGGGCAGTTCTTCATCCTATAGGGTCGCTGTGAGTCAGAATCAACTCTATGGCAACAGTTTTAGATTTTTGTTTTGTTTTGTTTTAATAACTCCACAATATCACTCTTCTTTGTTCCAGTACAACTGTACACCTGACCCTGAGAAAATATAAACTTTAAAATGCCCTGGAGAGCTTCACAAGTACCCCACACACACACACACACCTCCAAGGCAGAGTCAGCACTTCATGACACAGGACCAACTCCTTTCCCAAGTGGCCTGCTGAGGAGGGTATCTCCAGTGCTTAAGAAAATAAGAGGGTTTCAAAGCTGCCTGCTTTGTCTCTCACATGTTCAATCTTCTGTCCTTCCAAATCACCTCCAGTGTTGGGAGAGTTCCTCAGAAGACACAAGTATGGCTCAAGTGCAGCCTGACCTTCATCGTAGTAAGGAGCGTTGACAAATACACAAGAACAGCATCCCAGGCAAAATCAGACATCGGTGTCTCCAAGGAGAGAGAGTCCATCCCAAGGGAACTGGAGAAACTTGGTTGAAAAAATAATATTGAAAATAGTCTTGAAAAAGCCTTTTGTTTCTTCCCAAAACCCATTTAAATCTACTTTTAAAGATTCAAGAATATCTGGGTTTTACAGCATGTCACACCCCACAATAGGTTACGAGTCTCCACCATAAAATTTGACTGAGATACAAGGCGAAAGAGAGAAAATTTTGTTAATTTATCTGATAACCTCAGTTCTCTGCTTTCCAACTTACCTTTCCTTTCTATTACCAATTACAGACTCCACATATCTCTGTTTAAAGTACTCTTTTTTTCGCTCTTTCCTTCTACTTACCCTCAAATATGCTGGCATCAAAATTCCTGTCATTTACAAAGTTGCTCTTTCATTAAAATCACAGATAAAGTTATACCTCAACAACAGAAGGGTTAAAAAGGAAGGAGGGACCGGCACTTGGTCATTGGCTTTATTTCTAAGAATTGACCTTCCAGTAAAATTAACAGCCCTCCAATTTATAATAAAGACAGTACTAAAGTTTCCACTAAACATCAACCCAACCCTTGAAAAACATGCCAAATTTTATTTGTACATAAAATTTCAATCATTAAGGTACATGAATGCCTTACTGAAAAGACCAAAAGAAATGACCATTAAATAGATTGACAGACTACTTGCTGAGAAAGGATAGAGAGGGATGTTCAAATGCACCTGTTACACAGGAAGGGAACTCAACTCATGGAATCCACCTACGCAAGGATTCTAGGCTGACCTGCCTGCTGAGGAGAAAGTAATAGAGCAGCTTATGAGCTAAATGTAGAGAGGAGTGTTTATCATTTTAATTGGTCTCTGGTCTCGTGTGAAGTCACACAAAATCAGGAAATTTACTTTGAAAAACCATGTATAATAAAAGCCTCTGTGACATTTTCTTATGTCTTCATCACTGTAGACAAGAATAACTCTGCTAATTCACTGATGAACAAATGTGACAGAAAAAGAAGCCTTTCCAAATAAATAAAGAAAGAAGGGGAACAGTCCAGATATTTGAGGTGTTGAACTGAAGAAATTTCTGCTGTCCTGTGGAACTTTGTAGCACAGACACTTAAGCTGATTTGTATGCTGATTATTCTAATTTCTCTTCCTTTTGTATTGTTAATTTTGAAAAACAACCAAAGTTCTCAAAAACTTCTATCCAAAATGCCTGACATCTTTTTGCAAAGAATCTAAATCTACTTCATAGAAGCATACGTTACCAAAAGGTGTTTCTCTTGTTTTGAAAAGAACCCCTACTGTACACCCATATGAAAATGGAAATCAGAGAAATGAGAGACATCTATTGAAGCTGATTCCTTCCAGCCACTCAGTAAGAATTTACCAAATTTTCATTTACGGTTAGAATGGTGCTTTGCTTACGGAATGCTAGTGGCACAGTGTGAGTAAGCATTGGACTGCTTACCACAAGGTCGGCAGTTCAAATCCACCAACAGCTCTGCAGGAGAAACTGAGACAGACTGCTCCCGTAAAGATCTGGAAACCCAAAGTAACAGTTCTGTCCTGTCCTACAGGGGTGCTTGAGTTGAAATTGACTCAGTGGCATTGGGTTTTGGTTTTGTATGGTGCTTTCTAGCTAGGAAAAATATTTAGCATGGTCTCTTCCCTAAGGAGATCACTTTTTCCAATTCTGAGATTTTAATGCAAGGATATCTCTGGAATTGATAACTGTTCACATTTCTCATCGCTTAGACACCTGCCAAAGCTCACTCCTGAAGAAAGTGAAGTGTTTGAGTTCATACCACATACTAGCTCCACTAAATAATCTGGAAGTCCTTGGACAGAAAGACATTTGTCAGGGACCCATAAAGGTCATTTAATTCAAGTGAATCACCAAGAGCAACCTCAACTCCATTAGGATTAATGAGCAAACAAAGTTACCAATGCTGTGTTGATTCCAAGGACTTTTTAAACAGATGAAGGCTCACCAAGCCTTAGCATCATATCAAAGAATTTTACTCTGAGTACATGCACTATTATTTTTTCAGGTTTTTTTTTTTTCTTTTTTCATTTTGCAAAGCAAATGGATACAATGACTCCAGTAGTAGAATACAGATTCAATCATTAATAAGGAAAGGGATCGAGGAGGATGCTAACGTCTAACAGAGAACAAACTAGGACAGTGTGCAAGATGCTAGAGAAAGGAAAAATTCCAACACATGAAAAAACTTCCTAGAGGTTATACAACCACTGAAAAACAGAATGGGTTACCTTTTTTGGTGTTGTTGTCCCTACCAATAGATATGGATAAGACAAGGCAACACTTATCAGGAAAGCCGTAAGGTATTTCCTACCTTGGGGAAAGAAGCTATACTAGATGACCTCTAAAAGATGGGAGACTTGGGAACTTGGGAACACCATTAAAGTGGACTCCCTCCTCACCATCAGAAAGATGGCTGTACGTGCTTGGATAAGCACATACATGTCAAACCAGGCAGTGTTAAACCACTCTTCCAGAGAACACGTTAATTCTGATAGCACAAGGACCCTGGAGATTACTGAATAATAAATAAAGCATCGCTTCTTTTGTTGCTAGTGCCTGTCCCTGTTCATTACCTCACAATTTTTGGGCAGCCAAGGGGAATTCTGGGGGCATAGTGCCTTTGGGTATTCTCACTGCTGAGCAGAGTCACAAAACAGCTTGAAGCAAGCTGCCTGCTCTTCCTGTAGGGAAAATCCAAAGTCTGTTCCTTTCTTCCATCCTCATGCCCCTCTGTCCTCTCTCTCCTTATGTACATATCAAATGTATACATATAACCTACATACATGTTCAACCAGCTAATCCCTTATCCATTAATATTCATTTGTAAGTGATTTAGACTTAAACACTGAGAAGATGACTAACCATTGTATTTTTTCAAGATCATATTATAGAATGCTAGTATTTTCCCACTGATTTCACTACAAGATTTTAAATTGGTTGCTTGTTTTCTTCTCAAAGTGTAATATAGTCTGTTTTTCACCACAACCATTTTGTGGTTTGGTAGATGAAAATGACTCAGCGCAAGAGTTGGAGAACTACACAGGATATGAGGGAAACTCACAATAATTTCCTCAGTGGCCATTTAGTTCATAACCTTTGTAATCAATCTCCCACCCACCACAACAGACTTCACTGATTTCATACTAGCCACACATCCAAGGGACTGACTCTTCACAACCCTCATGGATGTAGATCTCTCCTCTTTGTAAGCCTCTGTTTCTTGGCTTGCATGCCTTTGTGTTGTTTTGATTCTCCTTTTATTTCTCTGATGCGAATTCTGTACCTCTTGGTAGTAAAAATTACTCTGGAGGTCGCATGACAGAAATTAGCAAGCCCAATGACTTACTCACTGGAGATACCTTTTTTCAATAACATAAACAGTGAGTATACATGTGGACCACCAGTCATCTGCCAGTTTGTCATACTGTGGTGACATGTATGTTGCTCTGATGCTGGAAGCTATGCCACCAATACATTAAATATCAGCAGGGGCACACATGGTGGACACCTTTCCAGAGAGTTTCCACACTAAGACTAGGAAGAAGGACAGATAACCCTTTCTGAAGGGTAATCTACTGAAAACCTTATGAATACCAGTGAAACACTGTCTCATATCGTTCCGGAAGATGAGCCCCCTCAGATTTGGAGGTACACAAAATAAGATACCTCCACAAAGCAGTTGATCTTAATTACGAGAATGGAACAAAGTTCTCAAGACCTTCATTTGCTGATGGGACACAACTAAAAATGAGAAGGAACCACTACAAACATCCATTAATACTCAGAACATGGATTGTACAAAGTATGAATCTAGGAAAATCGGAAGTTGGCAAAAGTGAAATGGGATATATTAAGATCAATATCCTAAGCATTCGAGAGCTGAAATAGGCTGGTACTAACCATTTTTAATCAGATTGTTATATGACATACTATGCAAGGAATGATGAATTGACGAGGAATGGTATTACATTCATCATCAAAAAGAAGATCTGAAGATTTATCATGAAGAACAATGCTATATCTGATTAGATAATATCCATACACCTTCAAAGAAGACCAGTTTATACTACTATTATTCAAATTTATGCACCAACCACTAAAGCCAAACATGATGAAATTGAGGAATTTTATCAACTTCTTCAGTCTGTAATTGATCAAACATGCAATAAAGATGCATTGGTAATCACTGATGACTGGAATGCAAAAGTTGAAAGCAAAGAAGAAGGATCGGTAGTTGGAAAATATGGTTTTGGCGGTAGAAACGATGCTGGAGATTGCATGATAGAATTTCTCAAGACCAATTACTTATTCAGTGCAACTTTTTCAACAACATAAGTGGTAATTATATACATGGACCTCACCGGATGGAACACACAGGAATCAACTATGGGAAGAGACTACAGAGAAGCTCAATATCATCAGTCAAAACAAGACTAATGGCTAGCTGTGGAACAGACCATTAATTGCTCATATACAAGATCAGGCAGAAGCTAAAGGAAATGATAACAAATCCATAAGAGCCAAAATATGTTCTTGACAATATCCCACAAGGAGTCCTGGTATGGTGCTGTAGGAAAAGCACTGAACTGCTAACCACAAGGTTGACTGTTTTAACCCAACAGAAACCCTATGCAGGGTTACTATGAGTCAGAACTAACTCTATGACACTTATGAATAATAACATATTCCATATGAATTTATAGATCATCTCAAGAACAGATTTGATGCATTAGCTAATGACCAAAGACCAGAAGAGTTGTGAGATGACATAAAAAGTATTATACATAAAGAAAGCAAAAGGTCACTTAAAAGACAAGAAAAAAAGGAAGACCAAAATAGATGACAAAAGACTCTGAAACTTGCTCCTGAATGTAAAACAGCTAATGTAAATGGAAGAAATGATGAAGTAAAAGAATGAACCGAAGATTTCAAAGTGTGATTTCAGAAGACAATGTATAGTATTAAAATGAAATGTTCAAGACCTGGAGTAATAAAATTAAATGAGAGCATTTGGCATTTCTCAAGCTGAAAGAACTGAAGACAAATTTAAGTCTTGAGATGAAATATTGAAGGATTCTATGGGCAAAATATTGAATATTTTGTATCATATTTTGTATCATATCATATGAAGTATCAAAAGGAGATAGAAGGAATACAGAATCACTGTATCAAAAAGAATGGTCAATGTTCAACCATCTCAGAAGCAAGATATGATCAAGAACTGACTATATTGAAAAAATGTCCAAGCTTTACCAAAAGCATTGGCAAAAAAACAAGGTCCCAGGAATTGACGGGTAACCAATTGAGATATTTCAACAAATGGATGCAACTCTAAAAGTGCTCACCTGTCTGTGATAATAAATTTAGAGGACAGTTGCCTGGCCAACCAACTAGAAGAGATCCATATATGTGCCCATTCCAAAGAAAAGTGATCCAATGGAATTCAAAAATTCTTGAACAATATCATGAATAGCACAAGCACGTAAAATGTTAGTGAAGATACTTTTTAAATGATTGCTACCATACATAGCAGAAATTCAAGACGAGGACATGGAGCCAGGGCTATTATTGCTGATAGCAGATGACTCTTGCCTGAAAGCAGATGACTCTTACCTGTGTGGATCATAACAAATGATGACTAACATTCCAAAAAATGGAAATTTGAGGGCACTTAATTATGCTTATGCAGAAGCTGTACATAGGTCACACAGCAGTCATTTAGACAAAACAAGTGTGTGGTTTAAAATCAGGAAAGGAGTGCATCAGGGTTATATCCTTTCACCAGACTTATTCAATCTGTATGCTAAGCAAATAATCCAAGAAGCCAGACTGCACAAAAAAGAATGCAGCATCAAGATTGAAAGACGACTCATTAACATCAGTGATACGCAGATAACACAACCTTGCTTGATGAAAGAATTTGAAGCACTCACTGATGAAGATCAAAGACTTCATCCATTATTGATTTCACCTCCACATAAAGGAAACAAAAATCTTCGCAACTACTAATAAATAATATCATGATAAAACAGAAAAGATTGAAGCTGTCAAGGACTTCATTTTCCTTAAATCCAAATCCCTTAAATCATGGAAGCAGCAGTCAGCAAATCAAATGATGCATTGTACTCTGGTAGCGTAGTGGTTACGAATCGGGCTGCGAACCTTAAGGTCAGCGGTTCGAAACTACCAGCAGTTCTGCGGGAGAAAGATGAGGCTTTCTACGCCCGTAAGGATTTACACCGTCGGAAACCCTGTACAGGGTCGCTATGGGTCAGAACCGACTCGACGGCACTTAACAACAACAACAACAACAACCTTGTTTTAAAGCAACAACAAAAACCCAAAGATATCAGTTTAAAGGCTAAAACGTACCTGACCCGAGCTATGGTTTTTTTCAATCACCTCTCATATATGAGAAAGCTGGATAATGAATAAGAAAGGCCAAAGAATGAATGCCTTTGAATTATGGTGTTGGTGAAAAATATTAAGTATACCGTGAACTGTCAGAAGAATGAACAAATCTATCTTGGAAGAAATATAGCCAGAATGCTCTTTAGAAGCAAGGATGCTCATGAGACTTCATCTCAAATACCTTGGACATATTATTAGAGGACCAGTGCCTGGAGGAAGGCATCATACTGTATAAAGCAAGGGGTCAGCAAAAAAGAAAAAGACCCTCCCTGAGATGATTTGACACAGAGGCTGCAACAATGGGATCAAACATAGGAATGATGTCGCAGAACTGGGGCAGTGTTTCACTTTGTCACTCTGAGTCAGAAGCAACGCAATGGCACCTCATAACAACTGTGTTCCTTTTTTGTTGGTTTCAAAGCTCCTTTTTCCCCCTCTCTTCTTTCCTTCCTTCCATTTCCCTCCCTTGCCCTCAAGTCCTCATTGTTGTTGTTGTTTCTAATTGTCATCAGATTGGCCCTAGGTTCACGGGTGACTCATATACAAAGAGACTGGGTGGTTTTACTCCATAAGGTTTATGTCTGATTTTTTTTTTTTTTAAGTTTTTATTGTGAATTGGGTGATAGTTTACATGGGAGAACATCAACTTTATATTCATTCTATCATACTTCGTTTCATTGCAATGACTACAGTCCCCTCCATGCATCATCATTTAACATTTGCTTCCATTCCCTCCATTTTTGTTTTTGTTTGGGTTGTTTTGGATGTATACCAAAGCACTCAGGAATATACAACCATTCAAACAACCAAAGGGCATACCCTGCAAGCCCACCCCGCACTCCCATCCCGGCCATCAGCACACAGCCCCTCTCCCTCCCTGAGTCCAGAGTCCCCAGCCGCTCCATCTCTACAGGTCATCTTCTCTGCCTCCATCTCTGGTGTCACTGCTTCCCTGGATAGGGTCCCAGGGACCTCCGCTCCTGGACTGTAAGATCAACCAGAAGTCTTTTTCCTCTAGGACTTCCTCAACTATAAAACAAAGAAGTTTACCCAAATTATCTCCATGGTTCCTTCTGACTCAGTAATATAGTACTTTTTATCAAATGTTGAATCTATCATTTTCTCCTATAAATAAGGTTTGCTTCTCATCTTCTCTCCTGCTTGACTCCTCCCAATTACAAGATCAAAACCTCAGCAATCTCATGGGACAGTTTAAAACAGAAAAATCTTTCTTGAGCCAAGTTGCGCCTCCCTCCAGCTTCGTGTTCTCTGCCCCTTATCTGGCTCGGTGCCTTTCAATCTGCCTCTTGAGCTTTCTTTCTCCTAGTCAAGGTGCTCTGCACTCACCCCCCAGTGTCATCTCTGTGACTTTTCTCATTTTTAATTTTTTGTGAAAAATTGAAGATATACACTTCAGCAACAAATTCCATGACATTGACTACATTCTTCAAGGTGTATAACCATTCTCACTGTCCATTTTTAAATTACTCCAGCATCATTAACTTAAAACTCCCTGTCTCCGCGTGTCACATCTTACTCTTTCAAGATACTGTTGTAATTTGATTCTACATAGACAATTCTTTAAAAGCGCAGCATGCTCAAGGCAGACACACTTTACTAATAAAGTTAAACCATTGTTCTACACCACAAATGGAGTCCTGGTGTGACATTGTGGGATAAAGCATTGGCCCACAAGGTCTGTTTAACCACAAAGTCAGTGGTTCAAACTCACCAGCTGTTCCTCGGAAACCCTATGAGTAGGAACAAACTTGATGGCACTTTGCAACAACAACAACACAAACATCTCCTTTCACTCCCAATATCCTTGGCCTTTTTGGAATCACACCCACTTTCCCGGGCATTCCTCAAATTTACTGCAAAGTTGGTCTTTTCTGATGCAAGCAGTCAAAAGTGACCTTGTCGATTCTCTTTACCTGTGGTTCTCTACCTTGACTACACATTCAAATCACCTGGGAAGCTTTAATAAAATCCTGATCCCTAGGCTACCCATCCCAACCAATTAAATCAGAATCTCTGTGAAGGAACCCAGATAACGGTGGGTTGTTTTTTTTTTTTTTTACGTTGATATATTTTATTTTTACATTTCTTTTTCAACTTTTTATTGTGAATTGGGGAAAGATTTACTAAACTGATCATCAGTGTTTTTGTTAGGTTCCATCGAGTCGGTACCAACTCATAGCAACCCTATGCACAACAGAACGAAACACTGCCCGATCCTGGGCCAACATCACAATTGTTGCCAGGCTTGAGCCCACTGATGCTGCCACTTTGCCAATCCATCTCATTGGGGGTCTTCCTTTATTTTCTCTAACCCTCCAATTTATCAAACATGATATCCTTCTCCAGCAACTGGTCCCTCCTGACAACATGTCCAAAGTATGAGAGACGAAGTTTGGTCATCCTGGCCTCCAAGGAGCACTCTGGCTGTACTTCTTCCAAAACGGATCTATTGGTTCTTTTGGCAGCCCATGGCACTTTCAATATTCTCCTCCAACACCATAACTCAAAAGCATCAGTTCTTCTATGGTCTTCCTCATGATCATCAGTGTTACATTCCACAAATGATACACACTTGGTTTCATATCATTGATTGTAACCCCCTCAATGCAACATCACTTCCTTCCTGTGTTTCCTGTTTCCATTCCTCCTCTCCCAAACCTGTGAATTTTACCCTTGGGTACATGTACCCTTTTGATCTTCAGTGGCTGATGATTTTGCTGTGTGTACACATATCTCACAGCTGTTGTTTTTCCTCCTCTAGACTTGTCTATTGCTTGACTGAAAATTGAACCACAAGACTGAGTTCAATTCCAGGCCTGAAGGGTGACCCAGAGCCATAGCCTTGGGGTTCCACCAGTCTCTAACCAGCCGGTAAGCCTGGTTATTTTTATGATTTGGAGTTTTGCTCCACATTTTCTCTCATTCTATGCAGAACCTTCTAAAGCGATCCCTTTCCGAGCAGCTGGTAGTGGTAGTCGGCACTGGTGTTTTTAAAGCTCCCTGTATGATTCCAATGTGCAGCCAAGGTCGATACCTAGCACATGATATCATTTATCATTTTCTTCCTTGTCGTTGTAATTACACTGTATTTGTCTTATTCCCGCAACTAAATTTTGAAACTTCTTGAGGGCACAGACCATCTTACCGCATCTGTTTATCCCCTGCAGTTCTAAGTGAATCAGAGATGCAATAAATTGTTGAGTTGAATTTGAAAACTGGAAATTAACCATAAAAACCTGCATTTGGGATCTTGCATATCATTTTAGAAGAGGAATCCTATTAGCCGAGGGACTTTTCTTAGTCAAAAAAGGCAAGGCTTTCTGTGTCATTAACCAAAAATTCTAATCTGACTTTGAAATCAGAGTCACTCTTGTTAATGCAAATGTCAGAGTTGGTTTTTGCATTATCACTTCTGAACTCTGCACAAATATCATTTATGTTCTATGTTTCTTTGAAGACCAAGCACAAAATGTAACTGTTTGAAATAAGCAAAAGTGGTCAGTGACATGCACAGTGTCTGCTTCCCCCAACTCAGATGCGAAAGGTACAACAAGCCAAACTGCAATGTGAACTTGACACAGGATGCCTGACCTCCTTTCAGAAGCTGCAGAAAATGAAATGAGAAATGAGACAAGAAGGACGAGCTGGCTTTTTATACGGCTGCAGTTGCTAAGGAAACTGCTTTCTTTGCCTCAACCTGGACAATACAACCATCTCACCCACTCTTCTGAGTTTTTGAAAATAAGGGTATCAAAGAAGGAAAAGATGATATAGCATAAATGTCAATGTTGTGTTGTTCCAAGCAGAGCCACGCACTGTTTCTCCCAACTACACCTTTGCTCTTTCCCAGTCACCTAGAATATTTGCCACCTGGCAAAACCCTTCTGGAACTAAAATCATAGAATTAGCCAACAGGGTAAACAAAACAATAGGCAGCTCTATTTGACATGCAGCAGTAGCTAAAAATTGCTTTGTCACCCCAACAGCGTTCCTCTTTCCTGCTTGGGAAGTAGGAGGTGACTCTTATCCCAGCAGGAGCTGAGCCTCAGCCCTCTCCTGCCCCACATCGCTGGTGAAAGTGCTTTAAGTATCTCTGCACCACAAATGTGACCTGGAGCACTGAGTGGATACCGTGAGCCCAACTGTACATGTGGGGAAGGTCTCCAAGCCAAGCTGGCATGAATGGGCTAGTCATGGGAAACCGGAAGTCCAACTTAGCTGATTCCAGAACCTGACAGGGAATGTGGAAACAAACAAAAGCACACAAGAACGTACAAGATGAAAGGAAAATAGCATGTTCATCCATAGCCAATCCAACAAACAAATATTCCTCCAGCACTGACTGAGTTGGTACTAAGCTAGGCTGGTAATTAATAGAGATAGATTTTGCTAAGTATTTTGATGATAAATACCACTCTACTTTCATTCTCCATTTCCCCCCAGAACTTTTTTTTTTCTTTCTGTGAAAATACCTCTTTTCTTCTCCTGTTCGACTTAAATATAAAAAGAAAAGTTCCACATACAAGAGGCTTATTGTTTTCCATAGGATTTAATAGGCCCTGTGTTGTTGTTGTTGTTGTGAAGTGCTGTTGAGTCGGTTTCGACCCATAGCGACCCTGTATAGGGTTTTCGAAGAGCAGCTGGTGAGCTCGAACCACCGACCTTGCAGTTCAAACGGCTTTGCAGTCTGGCGCATTAACCCACAGCGCCTCACCAGGACTCCAACAGGCCCTGCAGAACACTACAAACTATTATCCAATCTGTTGTTGCTATTATTAGTGTTGCTGAGTTGGTTACAACTTACAGCGATCATGTATAGGTTTTCCAGTGAGCCACTGGTGGGCTTGAGCCGTTAGCATTCCAGCACTAAACCAATATTTTGTTGTTGTTGTTGTTGTTGTTAAATGCCGTCAAGTCAGTTCTGACTCATAGTGATTCTGTATAATGCTGACAAATAAGGCCCCTAGGCTAAAAGGCAGGAGACCTGGTAGCATTCTATAATAAGCACTGGACTGCTAACTGCAAGGTTGGTCATCTAAACCCACCAGTTGTTCTTTGGGAGAAAGAAGAAATTTGCTGTTCTTGTACAGATTTCCAACCTGAGAAACCCTATGAGTTAGAACTGGCTCAACGGCAGTGGTTTGGTTTGGTTAGGTTGAAAGCTTCTCAGAGTACACAGCAGCCACAATAATGATCCCGAGCCTACCAATAATCATGAAAATGGCACAAGATTGAACATTTCCTTCTTTTGTCCATGAGTCTGAACTGACATGACAATTAAAAACAACAGGATCCAAATAAATATATTGAATGCAATATCACCTAGTTATTTAACCCATAAAAGAGAAATTTCTATATATCACATTATAATATACAATACCACCAATCCACCACTATTACAATATGGAATCCTAGTGTATTCAACAATTTATCTTCATAAATTATTTTTACTCAGACTCCTGGGATATCACAGATGAGCTATCAGTAATGTCCTGAGGTTTTCTAAGTCCTTAAATCAAAAGGTCTTTCTGCTTGGGCTTCTGCACTGAGCCCTACTGAACCGGGTAAGTGGACTGGCTACAGTCTGGAACTATGAACAGGCTGGTCCCACCATAACTTGATCACTCTGACCAAGTTACCCAATAATTTCTACTTTCTCAGCTAAAAAACAAGACCCACAATATAACTATGGTAATGTGAAAAGACTAATTAACGACCAGTGGGATTCTCTCAGATGAAATGTGAAATCCATCCAAACAGTGATTATATTTTTTCCCCTTAATTTTACAGGTAAATGAAAAGATGCCAATGTCCTCTCTCAGATGTGTGTCTTCTGGCAGGTGATTTTCCGTGGATGTTACAGCCAGAAGCTAAATCTGTTAAGCCCCAAGATTACCATGTCAGTTGTATAGGATTTCACAAGTGTTTTTTAATACTTCTGGACACCTGGTCCAGCAAACTTAATAGGTCAAAAAGATTTCCTGTATCTAAAAAGCTTGACAATGAAATACACAGGAAATCCATATAAAATACATATTTAGAGTGTATTCAAATCTGGTTTAAATTCCAAGGTTTCTTCAGCCCTTTCTCTCCTGTAGGCACAGCAGGAAAGATCTATGAAGCAGGTGAGGGCAGGTGCAGAGTACCTATATGCAGGTGACAGGGGTTCTCAACCTTGACTGCACGTGTGCAAAGTAAAAACAAAAAAAGAGCCCCACCCCCACTGCAGACTAATGTAATTAAGATTTCATAAGTGTGAAGTCTTAGTGCTTCCCAAATTGAGAACAACTGGTTTATGTGAAGAGTAATTTGGCAAATTATTTTCAAAATGTGTTTAGTCAAAGGTAAAACTGTATCTCTACCAGCCCCTCTATTAGTTTCTACTCCCATTGTGTCTTGTAGGTGGCAATGATACTGTTAGCTATGCCACCAGTATTTCAAATAGCAGCAGGATCACCCATGGTAGGCTTCAGCAGAACTTCTAAGAGAAACTAGGAAGAAAGGCCTGGCAATCTCTTTCCAAAAATGAGCCAATGACAATCCTATAGATCACAACAGAACATTGTCTGATGCAGTGTTGGGAGATGAGTCCCCTAGGTTTGAAGGCACTACACAATCACTGTAACAATGGACTCAAACATGTCAATGATTATGAAGATGGTACAGGAATCAGGGAACGTTTCTTTATATTTTACATAAGGGTTTTTATACGTTGGAGCTAACTCAATGGCAACTAAAAACAACAACAAAAGTATATCTAAATGCAAGGGCAGCTTTAAGAAAATATTAAGACATTAATTTGGGGGACTGTGGTTCTAAGACGTGTGTGTGTGTGTGTGTGTGTGTATGTGATTTATATAACAGAGTGTTTCTATTTTGCTTGTTTGCTTAATCTTGCAAATTGCCGAAGCTAATAAAACTTGAGGCAATCTGGACACAGAAAGGCCCACACTGAAGGAGTAAAAGATGTAGTCCCTCACCAGAGACTGCTTTCCTTGCCTGAAGAATGCAAACTCCCACATAAAACTCCGGCCAACCTTCCAGAGCTGGCGGGAAGATCTGACTCCTTGGGCCATCAAGCACTTTCTGTTCCCACAGCACCAGTTGGCAAGGACTTTGCTCACACGATGCAGCTTTCCTCTCTCAGGTCTCGTGGCTTGGAGCTTTCTGGGCACTCAAAGTAAAACCCCTTCTTACGGCTGCCTCATCTCCAGAATGCACACATACAAACTCTTCACACTTATATTTTGGCAGGGGAAAGATTTCCTTTAGGATTTTCTTTGAAGGTGCATTTAAAGCACTGACGTCAGGCAGGGCCAAAATGATCTGTGGACAGTGGCATCTGCTGGCAGCATATGTGTTCTTTCCACCTAGCATGAAATTCAATAAAGTATCACTGGGTGAGGTGAAAAAGGTGGGTGGGAAGCTGCAGCATGTCTTCATTTCCTTTCCTGTCATTAAGCTCCACTGTAGCCTGAGCTTTGTCTGTTCTCAGAAGACTCCGACTTCAGCGTGAGGCTTGGCTGTTTTGGTTGCTCTTCCTTCTAACTCAGTCCTGCTATACGCCAAATACCCTTAAGGGTGTTCTACTTTTCTATAGCTTTCCCTGTGTCAGAACCCCTGTAGTTCCATCTCCCTATCCATTAGGAGAAGAGCACCCACCCCACCACCCTCTCCTAGGAAAGAAGGCTGAAGCTGGTTTGTTTGCTCTTTTCAAAAACTGTGCAAAATCATCGTGCGATCTTACGTCAAGATTACAAAAACGAGAATTACTTTGATAAAATTATATCAGCCAAGTGGGTAAAGAAATAGAATTTGATTGAAAACAAAACAAAAGATTCAAAAATCATTTTAAAAATTGGACTAGCTTAAACAGTCTACTTTCTCTGCCCTGTCCTGATTCCTACCGTCTCTTTCTTCTCTTCCTACCCAAACCCACGTTATCTGCACTGCCAGTGATTTCGCAAGTCTGAGAAACTAACCAAGGTTAGATCAGGTTTGCTTTGACATACCACGAAAATCTCAAATTATAGAGGTTTCAGAAAGAAGTCTGGTGAGCTGGAAATTCACATTGGGCTGCTAACCACAAAGTCATCAGTTCAAATCCACCAGGCACTATGCGGGAAAAGATTAGTCTTTCTCCTCCTGTAAAGATTTACAGCCTTGTAATTCCGATACAGCATCTCTACGAATCGGTTCCGTGGCACACCACCACCACCACCACCAGGGGTTAGACAGACTTGGGTTGAAATGTTGATTGGCCCTTTGATTCTTTGTATCTTAAGCAATTCTCTGTACCTTTTGGAGCCTCAGCTTACTTGTTTTTAAAAGGAGAATATCTCAGAAAGTTATGATGACAAATGGGTGTTCACTAAATATTTCCGCGAAGATGTAACTTGGTTAAGACTGAAGGCTTAACCAGAGTTCAAGTTCCATCTTTTGAATTTATTGGCTGTATAACCTTAAATAAATCATTTATCCTTTCAAAGCCCCAGTTTTTTTTCAGATATGCAGTGAACCAAAAGCCAAATCCACTGCTGAGTGGATTCCGGTTCATAATTTCACTCACAAAACCCTGTACAGGGTCGCTATGAGTTGGAACCGACTCCATGGCACATCACCACCATAGGGCATATTCTAAGTGATCAAGAAGTGGTCATTTTTGAAAAGCATTATTTAAATATAAAAATAATTATTTTAAAACAAAATAAAGATAATTATAATACATCTCTATTAAAATGTACATAGTTCCATCTCAAAATACTTGCTTTACTGGTTTATGGAGAATTTATCAAAGAACATGGGTCTCTCCCCTTATGTACTAAATAATTTACATTTAGTTATCAAGTCTGTGTTGTTCTTGTCTGTTAATGCGGTGTTTGTTTTAAGCATTTGAATCAAGAATAGCTGTGGACTGGTTGATAAGTCATGACTTTAATAAAACTGTTTCAATCCTCAAGTACAACTAAACCTTGTCACCCTACACAAGATAGTTGCTGTTAAGTGCCATCAAGTTGATTCCAACTCATAGCGACCCTGTATAAAGTTTCCAATAGCAGCTGGTAAGTTTGAACTGACAACCTTGTGGTTAGCAGTCCAGTGCTTATCCTACAGCACCATGATTTATTTGATCTTAGTAAAGATCTGAGACATGCTGGTGGCAAAGTGATTAAGCATTAGCTACTAACCAGTTAGGATGGCAGCTTGAACCCATCAGCTGCTCTATGAGAGAAAGATGTAACAGTCTGCTTCTGTAAAAAATGACAGCCTTAGAAACTATGGGGCAGTTCGACCCTGTCCTATGGGGCCACCGTGCGTTGAAATCAACTTCACAGCAATGGTTTGTGTTATTTAAAGATCTTGTTGTTGTTGTTGTTGTTTTTAAGTGCCATCGAATCCGTTCCAACTCATAGTGACCCTGTATAAAGTTTCCAAGGAGTGACTGTTGGGTCTGAACTGCCAACCTTGTGATTAGCAGTCCAGGACTTTACGTACAGTGCCACACCAGGACTCCAGTGTCAGGATGAGGACATGGAGATAGTGGAGCAAAAAGTGTTGTTAGAAGCCTGACTTCCAATCAGAAGGCTGAGATGAGGCTGCCACATGTGGGACAACCTCCCTCCCCACAATAGACAGCAACCTGACCCTATGAGTTTTTATTAGTGAAAATAATATAATGGCAAGATATGTTGTGGTTGTTGTTACGTGCTGTGGAGTCGCTTCCAACTCACAGCGACCCTGTACAGGGTTTCCGAGGCTGTAAATCTTTACAGGAGCAGAAAGCCTCATCTTTCTCCGGCGGAACAGCTGGTAGTTTTGAACTGCTGACCTTGCAGTTCGCAGCCCGATTCGTAACCACTATGCTATGATCCAATTTTATCTATACGTCAGCCACATCCATTCCAACTGATAAGAAAATCTGGTCTGGGAACAGAAGCAGGAGACTAGGGGACAGCTGGTGGCAATTCCTTCTTCTTTAACTTTAGTGTTTGGTACCAAGAGATTGCAATCTGGTCAACACACATAGATGAATTTAGAAGAAGCATGCAACATTATGTAGCATGTAAGGGTAAAAATGAATAATGTGACTTTAAAAAACATTTGGATATGCAAAGTCAAAATTCCATGTTATTGTTTTCAGCATGACCCAAGAATTGAAGCTCAGAGGCTCTTCCAAGTCCATGAGTGAAGGGCACTTGATTCACCCAACCTACTGTATTTACCAGATGGCCTTGGTCAACTAGGAGATGTGCACAGGCACACACACGTATGCATATACCTTCAGCTCTTGTTATCAACTCCGTTCAGACTCATAGCAATCATGTATGGGTTTCTCAGGAGCTACAGGTAAGTTTTATCGCCGATCTTTGAGGTTCAGAGCTCGTAGTCCAGTATTTGTCCTATAGCGCCACACCAGGACTCCATACCTACCCTAACTTGTTGTTAATGTTAAGTGCTATTGAGTTGGTTCCAACTCCTAGCGACCCAGTATAGGGTTTCCAAGGAGTCGCTCATGGGCTTGAACTGCTTACTTTGTGGTTCGCAGTCCAATACTGATCCTACAGTGTCCCTCAAATAATCTCAGGCCTGCAACTGCCTTTCCTATAAGTTTAATAATGACGTTGTCACTCCATTTCCCCACTGTAATTCCCTAGACACATACACAGCTTTCCATCTCGGCAGCTTGAAGCAGGGACAAGCACTTGGTGATTATTGTCCCCTGCCTACCACATTCCACCATGCCTACCACATAGTAGGCAGTCATTGAAGGAAGGAAGGGGGAGAAGAGAGGAGGGGGAGGTGGGGAGGAAAAGGAGGTGGGGTTTACAGTTTAAATCATATTAATTTTCCCTAGATTTAGTTCACTATCTTGTATTCTTTCCACATTTTGTCCTAACTTCAAGGTCCCAGAGGGTTTAATGTCAAAATTAAAATCAAGTGTTTTAAAACTGTTAACAACTAATTTATTTGTATAAGAAAGTCTACAGATATAAGAAATAATGCTGTTTTACCCATACACATAAGAACTATTAATGTCAGAATTCTATAAAAATACTATCATAAGGAATGGTTAAGTAAATATCATACACATCTCTTAGCATGGCGCTGTAGGATCAGCAGTGTACTGCCAACCACAAGGTTGGCACTTCAAACCCACCAGCTGTTCCTTGAAAACCCAATCCAGGGTCACTGTGAGTCAGAATCAACTTGATGGCACTTGAAAACAACATACAGCATAAAACTATGTCTTCTTAACAACCTGTGTTTTAGAAGAACATTGAATTGCAGAGGAAAACTTCTCACCATATGCTTTTATTTTGATTTTGTATAGTGGATCTCAGTTTTGAAAAGGAAAAAAAATATATATATATATTTGCATATATATATGCAAGAACGGAAGCGTATACCTCAGAATGTTAACAATGGCTATTTCTGAGTTGGTTCTGACTCATGGCACCCCTGTATAGGGTTTCCAAGGAGTGATTGGTGTATTTGAACCACCAACCTTGAGGTTCACAGTCCAATGTGTGTCCTACAATGCCAGACCAGATTTACAGTCTTGGAAATCCTATGGAACTGTTCTGTTCTGTTGCAATCAGTTTGAAATTGTGGGAGCTCCTGCCTGTCCTGTAGGTCCCCAGGGTAAAAAGGGAGAAGGCAGGAGGAACACAAGAGAAAGCATTGTTAGTATCTGACACTTGCTTAAAAAAAAAAAAAAAAATTGTTACGTCAGTTCTAACACATGGTGATTCCATGTGGGTTAGTGTAGCCGTGTCCCCCACAGGGTTTTCAATGGATGAGTTTTTAGAAGTAGATTACCAGACCTTTCTTCCAAAGCACCTCTGGATGAACCTCCAACCTCTCTGTTAGCAGCCAAGTAAGCGTATTAACTGTTTGTACTACCAAGAGGCTCCTATCTGACACTTACTAGGGGTCTTATAAGGTGACAGACGACTGAATAAATTCTGTAGAACACAACTGGTTTCTCAAACAAAAGCACCATATAAACTAAGAGCTGCCTTCTCATGCTGGGTGGTCTTGTCTGGAAATGATTAAAGTCTTCATTTGTTTTGTGTTGCATTTGTTTGTTTGCTTGTTTGTTTGTTTGTTTTATTTCCTTGTCTTTTGTTCTGACTTTGCCACTCTGGACCTACTGCTGGTCAAAAGCAAATTCACAGTAAACAAAAAGATAACCCCCACATGTCCCAGCAGGGTCAAAGTGGAATGGATGGTTTTGCTCCTTTCAGAAAATGAGAGAGGCATTTCTCTGGTCTGGCCAGCAGGAGGAGAGGAAGCTCACATTAAAGGAGAGGGTTAGCTGCCCACTAAAGTGCAGATCTCTCCTCTGCTCTAATTCGTACCTCAAAGAAGCCCTGGTCTCCAGACTTAAAGAAACAATCCATCTGGGGTCTCTGAATTCTTAATAAAACAACTGTGCTTGCCATATGCACTCAGTCATCAAGTGAGCACTGCCAGAGCCCTTTCCTTGTAAACAACAAGGAAGTTTGATACCAGTACAAATGGTGGCATCCAGCCTAGCCCAGCATGGACGAAGACGCTTCCAGGATGTGTCTGACCCAAGTTGCAGTGTGGTTTGTTTGAAGTGT
>NW_006408533.1:5110098-5117815 GCF_000296735.1 Chrysochloris asiatica | reverse complement strand
CCACCACAAACAAGCCATTTCCAAGGTTTAACCTTTGAAATCAGTAAGGACTCTTCTTAAATATTGATGATGATAATGGAGTTCCATCAGTCCATCTACCAGCTTTCACACAGGGTGGGTGGGTGCAAAATGACTGCCCCAGGTGAAGAGTGAAGCTTCTAACCATTAAGAAATAAAGAAAAAGCCCTAAATAAAGGGGTTTAGAACCACAGAGGTGAAGTTGCAAACTCCACACATGCAGTGGGCATGAGTTGGCATAACCAAGAAATAACTCTTTTAGTGGTATGTGAAGAACAGCAAGGAACAAACATGCATCACCACAGGATGGTGGCCAGCCTCGATCCTTAAAGGAAGGGAACTGGACAGAGAACTCCAAGCCAGCACATAACAATTTTCTTCTGTTGCTGTTTTTGCTCACTGTTCTTGGCATTCCAGGCACAAAGGAACAAAGCACTCCCTGGTCCTGCACTATCTCCAGGATCCATGTTGGATCAGACCATCAAGATCCATGGGCTTTCATTGTCTGATTCTCAGAAGTAGATCACCTGGCTTTTCTTACTAGTTATATTAGTCTGGAAGCTCCACTGCCTCCACATAAGCCTCCACTGACAGACAGGTAGAAGCTGCTCATGAGGTACATTGAGCACGTATCAACCCCAGATTTCCAGCCCAGAAGGCAAGAATTCTACCACTGAATCACCAGTGCCCTCAATATTGTAAACTACTAGAAGAGAAAGCTTAATATTCACTGAGCATCTTTCCCAAAAGTTAGAGCAAGGAAGTTTGTTGACCACAAAGATGTCTGTAAAGAAATACAGCCATCAGGAAATGTTTTGTCCCTTGTGATAATGGATTTATAGTTACCCATTTGCCTGCCTTCACACAACATCACAGTGGGCGGATATAAAATCTCCGCCCAGGATGAAGGGTGAAGCCGCTTAGCCATCAAGAAAACTGAGTTCCTTTCTATAAACTCACAGCCTTCTCAAGAGCATGAAGTCTGAATCTCTGATCTTGGCTGACTTTGTTGTGCCACACACACCATTATTCACTCACCATCATCATCGAGCACCATTGCATTTGCAAACCACAGTTAAATCATAGTATGTAGACCACAACTAAATCACAGTAGGAAGTGTAAGAGAAGTGAAACATAGTCCTAATCTTCTAAGACTTAACAGAATACTTAAGACAATGAGAAATGCACGCAAAGGTAAATATTGATAAACTATGTTTCTGTTGTTGTGTGCCATCAAGTCGGTTCCAACTCATAGAAACCCTATATCGGGTTTCCAAGAGTAGCTGTGGATTTGAACTGCTGATCTTGTGATTAGCGGTCCAACCCAAGGCTCATTTAACAAATACAAAATCAATTTAGCAACCCTAAAAAATAAGCACATAAGAAATAGGGAGAAAGCAGGTTGACATCATTGGTAATTTATAATAGCTTTTTGTTTCCCAACTTTTCCATTTTTGTTCAGATAAAAACCAGCAATAGCATGAAATTACTGTTTGAAATATTTCCTTATGGCTTGTACTATTTCCGTATATTTATTGTGCTATTTTTAGGTTTTCCCTCTTTATTTTCTGTAGTAGTGTTTTAAAGATTTGGCTCTGTATTATTTAACTCACTCTGCCTAGAATCCCTGTCTCTAGTTGAACTGATCCCATAACAGGTACATATTCAACTTCAGAGTTTACTCCATCATGCACAGTTTGAGAGAAATTAATTTCTGAAATATGGACACTGACAGAAAAAGAGAGAGAGAGAAAGAAATAGGGAGAAAAACTAAAGAAATTTCCCAAGGTTATATAGCATGATTTTAGGCGCTGTACACCTGGTGTGGCGCTGTGGGCTAATGCATCAGACTGCAAAGTAGTTTGAACTGCAAGGTTGGTGCTTCAAGCTCACCGGCTGCTCCTTGGAAACCCTACATAGGGTCGCTGCAGGGCGGAATCGACTGGACAGCACTTAACCACAACAACATATTCCTGTATTAGTAATATCTGCTGTTTATTAAATCTGTCCTGTGACAGAACTATGTCAAGGCGATAGATGATCTTGCTCATTCTTCATAAGAACCTGACAAAGTAGTTACTATCATTCTCTCAGTATTACAGTTGAGGAAACCGAGGTTCAATGCAGTGACGTCCGTGGGATTGGTGCCACCCCACCCCCACAGACCTCCTTCCATGGCAGACCTTACAGAATCCTCAGTAATACTTACTACAACTTTAGTCATAGAATACTGTTGCTGATAAGTGCTGTCGAGTCAGTTCCAACTCACAACAACTCCATGGAGGGTTTCCAAGGAGCAGTTTGTGGGCTTGAACCACTGACCTTTTGGTTAGCAGACCAGTGCTGATCCTACAGTGCAATACCAGGAATAATATGTAAACAATATAATTGCAAATTGCTTTAACGTAATACTTGTTGTTATGTGCTGTTGATTCGGTTCCGACTCATAGCGAACCTGTTTAGGGTTTCCGAGAAGCAGGTTTGAACCATTGATCTTGTGGTTTGCAGTCCAGTGCTCATCCTACAGTGCCACACCACGAGTCCAATACTTCTTACGTTATACGAATACTAACAACTAAATTGTTCTGTAAAATATTGCTCTATCAAGTGACATTATTAGTGACTGAGCAGAAGCCTTTTTAAATTTTTCTCCTTCTTTCTCTTTAATTACTGCTTCATTCTTTTAAAAGTTCTTGATACAGGTTCACAAACACTATTTATCACAAGAGTGTATCTAAAACATCAAAGAGAGTTGATCAAATACATAAACATGACGGTTGTTGTTAGGTGCCGTGGAGTTGGTTCCGACTCATAGTGACCCTGTTCGGGGTTTTCGAGGCTGTAAATCTTTACGGGAGCAGAAAGCCTTGTCTTTCTCCCACGGAACAGCTGGTAGTTTCGAACTGCTGACTTTGCGGTTCGCAGCCCTATACGTAACCTCTACGCTACCAGAGTCTCTACTGGTAGTGTGCGCAGACAAAAACACGTGACTTTGCCCGCCATTGTAATTGGGTAATGATGACAGCTCTGACCAGAGTACTTTAGAAGATTCATAAAACAAATTAGCACACAGACTTGAGGTATGTTGATAGGTATAAATTGGGCTTATGAAAAACACTTTCATTGTTATAATTACCACAGTGATATTTTTATTTAAAAAATAATTTCTGCTGAAACAGTTCATAAAAATTTTACAGATAGTTATTTTGGAGTCACTCCTCTGGCTGTGTTACCTAATCCTATCCATACCCTTTATGCCCCCCAGGTGATGCTGCAGGTTCGATGAGGGTAAATACTTATTCAACACATTCAAGCACCAAATGGTAAAACTGGACACTCAATTGTCCAGCTGTACAGTCTGTGCTCTCAGTTTCCATTCTCTATTGAACTTTCAATAACTTACTAGCTTCCTAATCTCCTTTTAGCACCCTTTAAGTGTAACTTTGAATCACCACCTGGCGACACAAAAACATAAAATCTATGCTAGTTATAATAATCTGGTGCTGGTGGTAGAGTTCTGACTCACGGTGACCCTGTATACTGTTTCCAAGGCTGTAAATGGAGCAGAAAGCCTCATCTTTCTCACCTGAAACAGCTGATAGTTTCGAACTGCTGACCCTGAGGTTAGCATCCCAACTTGTAACTGCTACGTACCAGAGCGTCATCTACAGCACATGAAAATGTCATTTAGATACCCAGAGTCACATGTAAATAACAAAATGATAATTCGCTTTTCAGGAATCTCCAGTGCCTGATTAATCATGGATGTCACTGATGGCTTTAAGACACGTGGATAAGAAACTGGTTTTAATATCAATTCCATATTAAAAATAGTCCTTTTCAGGATTCCAGGAGGAAAGATAAGTACTTGAATACCTTTACAAGGACATTAGTTTATAGTGATGCATAGAAATCGCCTAAGATTCAAAGTCCAAATGCTGTTGTTAGAATATGTCTGGAGATTTGTCTGTTAGAATTTGTCTGGCCTCTTGCTTACAAAGGACCTAATTGGAGATCTTGGGATAATCACATCTGAGCCTCTAGTAAAAGTTGGAATTCCTCCACAGCAATCTTTTACTTTTGATATACCATCCACAATGATCACTACAATATACAATTCTGGTCATTTCATCAAGCATTCACGTGTGCTGATTCATCCACAGATTTTCTGGCCAGATGCCCCACTCGCAAAGGCCTGGGGCCTTCCCCTTCATTAGCTCTCCGCTCCAGCCATCCGAGGTAATTCCTTCCTCTCTCTCTCCTGACCTGTCAGTTGCAAATAGAATCTATCCAAGGAATAAACAAACCTTGGGAAATGGATAAGCCAGGCCTGCTCAGAGGAATACGTGGGAAGATTCTGCAGAATCAGAGCTCCAATTTACAGGAGGCAACACTACACTGCTCATACCCTGGGAGCCATTCCCTTGGGCAGAGTTGAAGGAAGAGTGGAAATTTGAGGGCCCCTCAATAAATAAATAAAATGAGGGAAATATTTGCTGCTGTTGAGAAACCATCTATATCAATTTCAAAGGTTTTTATTTCTGTTTAAATTTGTTTTAAGTACTTTTTTCTGGCTAGTTTTTTTATGATAACAAGGGAGCACTGGTGGCACAGTGGTTAAGCACTCAGCTGCTAACTAAAAGGTAGTCAGTTAGAACCACCAGGTAGGGCAGAGTGCTTCCTGAAGTCTTTACAGTCTTGGAAACCCTAGGATATAGGTTGGCACAGTGGTAGAAGCAATGGGTTCAAGCGTAACAATAATTGTAAGTTGGCACAGGACTGGGCAGTGTTTCATTTTGTTGTGCATAGGGTCGCTATGAGTCAGAACCAACTCTACAGCACCTAAAAACAATTCTGTCTTATAGGGTTTCTAAGAGTCAGATTTGACTTCATAACAATGAGTTTGGGTTTTATTGTAACAGAATTCAGAAATGGACTTTTAAGTTAACTAGACTTTGGTCTCACTGTTAGGTGAGCAAAAGAGAAATAATTACGAAGTAGGGCAGAGTGTGATGATGTTGCTAATCATTTTAATCAGCAATCGATGGGTCGGAATCTACTTGACAGCACTTAACAACAACAACTGCAATTTGGCCTCAAAGATTTCAAAGTAGTCAGTGATTCAGAAGAAGGTCTGAATTGGAGACAATCAGGGAAAACATGCTACTATGTAATGCAATGGTCTATTGAGGACTTTGCCTTAAGGTGTAAAAAACACAAATCGGTCAGAGCTTACAGTCAGAGCTTAGAGAAAAGAACGGAAACTAACTTTGATTGAGTACTTACTGAGTACTCTAGTGATACACCTAAGGAAGCTTATTAAAGCCTCTGAAACACCTCTGGATTTACTATTGTTATTTCCATTTTATGGTTGTGGAAAGGGCCCAGGAAGGTTACCTAACCTAAAGAGCCATAGAAGTTAAGAGAAGGCCTTCAATGCCAGGTGTTTCTAATTTTACCTGGCAGGGGGAGGCTAACTAAGGAAGAAGGGTTATTGTTGTTATGTGCCATGGAGTCGGTGCCGACCCATAACGACTCTGAACAGGGTTTCTGAGGCTGTAGAACTTTACGGGAGCCGAAAGCCTCTTTCTCCCGCAGAACAGCTGGTAGTTTCAAACTGCTGACCTTGCGGGTCTCAGCCCGATTCGTAACCACTATGCTACCAGAGCTCCTAAGGAGGAAGGGTAGAAAATCTAAAAAAAGACAGCCCGCTCTTACTAACAACCAAGCAAAATAAGCATGCTTCTCCAGTCATTAATAGTCAAATAAAGCACCTCAAAGAGCTCTAGACCTGAATGTGATTACAATACTCTAAACCAAACCCATTGCAGTCAAGTCAATTCTGACTCATAACCAAAGCCAAGTCCATTGCCACTGAATCATTTACAACTCATGCTACAGTGTGCCTTCAAGTCAATTCCAACTCACAGCGACCCTACATAGGGTTTCCAAGGCTATAAATCTTTACAGAAGCAGAAAGCCTCCTATTTCTCTGATGGATCAACTGGCGAATTCGAACTGCTAACCTCTGGTTAGCAACCTAATGCATAACTTACTATACTACCAGGGCTCCTTTACCAACTCTTGTTGTTAAGTGCCATAGAGTCGGTTACAACCCATAGCAACCCTGTACAGAGTTTCTGAGGAGCAGCTGGTGAGCTTGAACCACTGACCTTGCAGTTCAAATGACTTTACAGTCTGATGCATTATCCCACAGTGCCACACCAGGATTCCCAATTTTATATAGGGACTAGTATTTGATATCTTGCTACTACATGCTTATTTAATAAAGAAATTGTTTAAAGAAAATATAGAATCAAGGGAAGATAATCTGTTAAGAAATAAGCCTCCTGAGTTGTTCAGACCCTAAATTCACAGTTACGCCATCATCTATAAGCCAATGTCAACATGTCCTAATTATAGGAAAATTTTTCAGGCAAAAATTAAATTCTCTCTACAGTACTAGACTTAAAGATGGTAACTCATGAAATAGCAGTTTATGATAGGTCAAAGATGGTCACAATTTATTATTATTATTAATATTCCTATCAAAAATTGGACCTATGGCTCCATCCCTTTGAATCTAGCTAAGTTCTGTGACTGCTTGGCTAATAGAGTATGGAAGACGTGAATCTGGGTCTGTTTCTGGGCCCCAGCCTCAAAAAGACTAACAACTCTACTTCCTGTCTCTTGGAATGTATCTGCCATGCTGCGAGGAAGCCCAAGCAGCAGAGAGCAAAAAATTCAAGCAGAGAGGAAATAAGAACCCCAGGCAAAATGCAGCTGAGTTCCCAAATAACAGCTGTTATCATCTTGCTAGTTCTATGAGTGAGCCACCTTAGAAGTAGGCCTTCTGCCTGGTGCTGCTTTGTTGTTGTTGTTAAATGCCATTGAGTCGATCCCGACCCATAGCGACCCTGTATAAGGTTTCCAAGGAGCAGCTGGTAAGCTTGAACAACTGACTTTACAGTTCAAACGACTTTGCAGTCTGACGCATTAGCCCAGTACATGATAAATTATTTCCGTGGAGGCCTGCCCAAATTGCAGACTTGTGAGTGAAATAAATGACTATGCTTGTTTCCCACCACTCATCTGTCAAGTTTGCCATATTGTTGTAGCTCGAGTGATGCTCATAGCTGTACCTCCAGTATTTCAATTATCAGCAGGATCACCCAAGGTGGACAGGTTTCAATGGAGCGTACAGACTAAGACAGACCAGGAAGAAGGAAGAAGTGGTCCACTTCTGAAAAAATTAGCCACTGAAAACTTTATGAACGGTAGTTGAACACTGTCTAGAATTGAGGAGGACTTGAAGCACAAAGACTATAGCCTTCAATATGAATTACACTTCAGCATTAAAAAATTAAATTAAAAAAACACACAAAAAAATTCTCACAACTGGACCAGAAAGCAATATCACTATAAATGGAGAAAATATGGGAGTTGCCAAGGTTTTCATTTTCCTTGGATCCACAATCAGCACCCATGGAAATAGCAGTCAAGAAATCAAACAACATATGGCATTGGGAAAATCTGTTGCAAACTACTTCTTTAAAAAGTGATAATGGGCAAAGATGCCAATTTAAAGACAAAAGTGTGCCTAACCCAAGCCATGGTATTTTCTATCACCTCATATGTATTTGGAAACTGGACAACAAACAAGAACAAAGGGAGAAGAATCTGTGCCTTTGAATTGTG
>NW_006408533.1:5105276-5108533 GCF_000296735.1 Chrysochloris asiatica | reverse complement strand
TATTATCACTGTGAGTCGGTACTGACTCAATGGCACCTAACAATAACAACAACAGTCGAGGTGTGCTTATTCCCATGGTTGTGAAACATAAGACATGCCTAGTTAACTCTATGATGAGTGGCTTTGAGCAATCAATTAAAGGGATGCTTCCTTGGGTGTGTGGCCTGCTCCCAATATAATGGACACTCGAGAAAGGCTCTCTCTCTTCCACTGGGGACTTGGGACTCTACAATTGTAAACCATTTCTTTGATAATAAACTTCTCTTTATCTATATGTGTACATATGTTACACTGCTTTTGTGTCTCTAGAAAACCTGACCTAAAACATACCCCAAACAAAAACTCTTTATCCGTGAAGCCTGCTTTTCCTGTCTTAGCTCATATTGCTCTCGCCCTTGCTTCCCAAACTCTCTGTCCCGCTCTCTATTCATCAAGCTTACTCTCCCCTCATGGTTTTTGCACTTGCTGTTCCTTCACCTTCTTGGATTCTCAAAGCTTGCCTCTTATTCATCCTTCAGGCCTTAGTTCTCCTAAGAGGTTTCCCCGGACCACAGTAAATAAGTGAATTACTCCCAAGTCACTTTTTAGAACATTATTCCATTTTATTTTCATAAACTGTATTACTATTTACAATTATTCTATTCATTTGTTTACTGCTTTACTTCCTCTAGAACATATGCTTCTTGGAAACAGGGCTCTTGTCTGGCTTCTTTGTGGCTAAATTCCCATTGTTTCAAAAAAGTGCCTGGTATATCGTAGGTGTTCAGTAAATATTTAGTGAATAAATTAATGAGTGAAGCTTCTCTTCTAGCATGCTAATGACCCTTCTGAAGTGTGGTACCCAGTGCTGGGCACAGTACACTAGGTAATATCGGACCAAGACAAAGTAAATGGAATTTTTCTCATTACAAATACTATTAATATCTATCAATAAAGTCTGAAATGAAATTCGATTTTTTGGCAACTGCACCCTAATATTGGCTCACAAAATGTTTTTGACTCAATTCCCTGAGCCATTTATTTCCATATGCTACTGTTAGAGATAGTTCCCCCTTTCTGTATTTATGCTTGGCCACACCTGGCAGGTGCCTTTCACTGTTCCCGCCCCACCCAAGCCTAAGGCCATCACAGCAGATAGAAAGCAGTACAGCCACCAACTGCACAGGAACTGCCCCAGGCTCTACCTATAATCGGCCTCCCCCCAAGCCACTTCAAGACTTCCTTGTCAACAGATCTCTATCTGGCTGGTTTAGTAGCCAGGTGCTCCCCCACTGTTTAGCCTCTTGGGATATAATTTGGTTGAATGGCCTGGTCAGCTTTCATTCAGCATATCCCCAAGGTAAAGCCACTTTGAACCCTATCCTACATGCACCACATCTCCCACGCCTAAATGCCACACCTCAAGTCCAAGCTTCAGAACTCTGTCCTCTCTTGTCTGGGAGACCAGAACATATAATATCAATGTGTGTGTGTGTGTGTGTGTGTGTGTGTGTGTGTGTGTGTGTGCTGGACTCAAGTGTTAGAATCTACTTTTTTCCCTGTTAGACTTTATCTTGTTAGACTTCACCCAATGTCCCAATATTTTGGGATTTTGTTCCATTATTCAATGGATTTGTTGAATACATTCGGCTTTAAACAGTCATCAGAGGTGATCAGTGTATCATGAACTATCTCACCCAAGTCCCTGATAACAAATATTGAACAAGACAGACTCTCTTCATATGTTTTCCAGGTTGACAATGATCCAACAAATAATATACTCTCTAGCAACTAGTGGCTCCACCAGTTTACAAGTTTATCTAAACACAGCACATTTTACCTTCCTGCCCCTATAAATACATGAACGAATTCGCTAAATGCTTTGTTGAAGTTTGGTAGCTATTTGATCAGGTAGTTAGTTCTTGCACCATGTGCACAGGAAATACATTGTTAAAAAATGGAAAAACTCATATGAAGGTAGGGACCACCATTAACTTCCTCTCTACCTACCCACCAGGAAAGAATGTGGTCAAGGCCCAGCTTTCCAGATGATGTGTACTGAGCAATCTATATTAAAAAGGGTCCCTGGTGAAATCTGGGGCCTATTATTGCCTACTCAGTCTCCATGGTCTCTCTCCAGAGAGCTACAGAGGATCCAGATGGATTCCCTGACATGCCCTGGTCCTATTTCTTGAGGAGGGCAGATTGGTCACATACTCATATGGCCAAAGTTCAAAGCAGTGAACTAAGCAGCAACTTGCCTAAGGGAGAGGATATCTTTTTGCCAGATGGAGGACTCAAGGCAATTAAAATTTTTGAAGTTCAAATCCAGCCCTCTCCACTCCCCCCATCTCACCCCCCATCCCCAATAACTGCAATGGAGGAAGAATAGGAAAGCCATTCAGAGAAGTCATTGGCATTTTTTGAAAGTTGGAGCTCTGGTAGCGTAATGGTTACGAATCGGGCTGCGAACCTCAGGGTCAGCAGTTCGAAACTACCAGTTGCTCCGCGGAAGAAAGATGAGGCCTTCTGCTCCCGTAAAGATTTACAGCCTCAGAAACCCTGTACAGGGTAGCTATGAGTCGGAACTGACTCCATGGTACATAACAACAACAACAACATCAAGAATAAAAAGATGAAGGGAAGGAAAACTTATAATAGAGAAGAGAGGGAGAAGGTTGACTTCACTCTGACATTCTTCATGGCTTCCAGGTGTTCGTCACATTGTGCCTTAACACAAAAAAATGGACCAGCAAGCTGAAGGCATGAGGAAAAAGCAAACTAATTATTGCATTAAACAAATCTGCTGCAAAAGATCTCTTTTTGTGTTCCAAAGTAACTTCATGGACTAAGATGCTCCTGACCCACACCATGGTATTTTCAATAGCCTCATATATATTTGAAACTTGGACAATGATAGGAAGACCATAGAAGAATTGGTGCATTTGAATTATAGTGTTTGCAAAGAATATTGCAAGTATCAGGGCTTGCCAGAAGAACAAACAAATCTGTCTTGGAAAAAGTATATCCAGAATGCTCCTCAGGAACCAGGATGGCAAGACTCCTTCTCTCATACTTCAGACAATGTTATCAAGAGGGACCTGGAGAAGGATACCATGTTTGGTAAAGTGGAAGGTCAGTGAAAAAGAAGAAGATCTCCAATGAGATGGATTGGCACAGTGGCCGCAGTAATGGACTCAAGGTAACAACAATTGTGCCGGACCTGGCAATGTTTCATTCTGTTGTGTATAGGGTCACTATGAGTCAGAACTGGCTCT
>NW_006408533.1:5104354-5104991 GCF_000296735.1 Chrysochloris asiatica | reverse complement strand
TCAGAACTGAATCGATGACACTTAACAATTCTTAATAGAATGGGGTCAATCAACCTGTGGACCTCAAACCTGTGCACTAGCATCACTTCAAGAACTTCTTAAAATTCTTATGTCCCAGCCATACCTCAGGCCAATTATGTCAGAATCTCTAGGGCTAGGACTCAAGATGTTCTTCCAATAAGATACTAAGACATACCTGCTCTTCTTTCTTGAAGACCAGGTCTCCTGCGTACCTTAAAAGATCTCCAGTGCCCATCAATGGAAAAATGGATAAACAAACTTTGGTACATACACACAATGGAATATTATGCTACCTTGAAGAATAACAAGGAAGTGGTAAGCCGCCGCATAACATGGATGAACCTTGAGGACACTATACTGAGTGAAATTAGTCAGTCACAAAGGACAAATATTGCATAAGACCATTATTATAAAAGCTTAAGAAAAGATACCCATACTAAAAGGGGGAGAAAAAGATCTTTGTTGGTTACCAGTGGAGGTGGGGTGGAGGGGTTTTGGGAGTTGAAGGAGACAGTAGAGCACAGGATAGGGGGCAGACACATCATAGTTTGGGTGTGGGGGAGGGCAATACACAAGAAGGAGTAGGGAGTGGAAGAACAAAGTAGATAGGGGAACA
>NW_006408533.1:5067997-5087866 GCF_000296735.1 Chrysochloris asiatica | reverse complement strand
TATGGATTACATCTCAATGTAAAGAAAACAAAAATCCTCACACCACTGGACCAACAAGCAACATTCTTATCAACGGAGAACAGATTGAAGTTGTCAAGGACTTCATTCTTCTTGGATCAACTATCAACACCCACAAGCAACAGTTAAGAGATTAAAGGACATATTGCATTAGGCAAACCTGCTGCACAAGACCTTTTTAAAGTGTTGAAGAGCAAAAATGTCAGCTTGAGGACTAAGCTGCGCCTAACCCAAGCCATGGTGTTTTCAATAACCTCATATGCATGAGAATGCTGGACAGTGAATAAGGAAGACCATAAAAGAATTGATGCATTTGAGTTACGGTGTTGGAGGAGAATATTGAAAGTGCCATGGGCTGCCAAAAGAGCCAATAGATCTATTTTGGAAGAAGTGCAGCCAGAGTGCTCCTTGGAGGCCAAGATGGCCAAACTTCGTCTCTCATACTTTGGACATATTGTCAAGAGGGAGCAGTCGCTGGACAAGGACATCATGTTTGGTAAGGTGGAGGGTCAGAGAAAAAGAGTAAGATCCCCAACAAGATGGATTGGCCAAGTGGTAACATCAATGGACTCAAGAGTGGCAACAGTAGTGAGGTTGGCCCAGGATGGATCAGTGTTTTATTCTTCTGTGCACAAAGTCACTATGGGTCGGTACCAACTCGATGGCACCTAATAACAACAACAACAAGCATTCTCTGATCCTGTCCTTTTCCCTTCAGGCCTGCAGTTACTGCACTATGTCATCCTTCTCCTGGGTGACTGCAATCGTCTTAATGGTAAATGTAGCCTTTCAGCGTATTCACCAAAGACTGGCTCTCCTGAGACACATTGTCTTTCGCTACCTCAGATTGTGCCAGAGTGGTCAGTCAAAATCTCCTAGAGAGTATTATACCACCCTCCCCTCTAAGACAACGATGAGAGTAATAGTGATTTTAACTATTAGCAAGGGAATTCACAACTCCCCAAATTCCATGATACTTGGACATTCTGTGGCCAAGTAGCTTTGAATTCTGCAAAATGTTTAAAGTTTTGTCAAAACAGAGAAATCTGCAACCATGCTGGGTTACTCTGACATTCTTCACACTTGCTAATGATTAACTCCCTTTGACACTAAGCATTGTAGCTGGTGGAGGTGAACAAACAGCTTGGGGTGGGGGTGGGGGGCAGAAATGAGTTACACTAGACTGAGCCAACTGACTTGGAAGAGCTCCAGTTCTGGTCCCCTAGTTTAGACTTGTCCTAAGGGGCATTTCCACTTGGGGACCCGAAGTTCTGAAATTCCTTCCTCTTCCTAGTTCAACAAAACTCTAATTTATTAACCTGCAGGGCACAGAGTGAGACATCTGTTAAGTCTGGCATTTCCTTGACCTGTACAGAGAATTCTGTTGAGTACAAAAGGTTTGCCTTTTAAAATTCATGTGTTTGTATTTACAGTGTACATGCATCCAGACTCTGTTCTAAGGGAGGTACTTCATTACAAACCCAGGAAACGGAAGCATTTTGCTTATTTGTGACCATTCTTCCTCTTTGGGGTGCTACCTCAGGGGAGTCCCCTCTTTCAGTATTCCCAAACTTTTGATAAATAACCAAGACTCCTTCCTTTATTGCATAAGGAGAAAAGCAGAAAGTTTATTGAACAGCAAAATTTTGTGCTTTGCATGGAGAAAAATAGTCCTGTAACAATGTGAAAAAATTCCTGTAAGCATGCCAAATAATTGTTTCATGAACACTGCCTAATAGCTCATGTTCACCTTGGATGAAAAAGATAATGAAATATAAACAAGCTTTGGAAGCAAGCAAAAGGAGCAGAAATGCTTACAAAGCTGCCCACAACTGCACAGGCTCCAGCCAGCAACTGACAGTAGGAGCAACACTTGCCACTTCTCAGAGCCGGAGGAAAGACAGATTCAAGGTAGTAAGGTTTCCACTCTAAATGAATGGCCCCTGGGTAACAGTTAATATTGCTTTATCTTTGACTTCCTATTTGCTGCCTTGGCCATAATGGGAGATGTCCATGGGATTTAGGCTTAAAAAAAAAAAAAAAAAAAAAAGCCTGAGGTTATGTTTCTATAGTCCTCTGTCAGCCAAGGAGAGAGAGGTGGGAAGCCTGCACAAAGATTGGTGGGCTCCCAATCCCTCCATTTTATCAAGAACATTCTCCACTAACTTAAAAAAAAAAAAGTCCTTATACAAAAATAAGAGGTTTCTCTATCCAGATCAAAAAGGAAAATAATTCCAATTTGTTTACAGAAAATGTAGACATGCCCAGAGGCTGCGATAAATTGAGATCTCGCCTTCATGTGAGATTTGAGCCTGCCCGGCTTACAACAATGCTAGACTGTTTGCAATGTCTTTAACACAATGTCCTCAGACATTTCAAAGCTAGAATCATTGAAAATCATAGGCGGGAAAAGATTAAGCTATTTGGGTAAGGACAGAATGAAACACTTTTTCAACTAAGTTTAAGAAGAGCCAGGAAGTTAAAAGAGACAGCAAAAGCTAGATATATGTCTGTCTATATTAGAAAATTTTAGGAGTGAAACATAAGATTTTTCAGGTTAACACATTGATATCCGATCATCTAAAAATCTGTATTACAATTTTATGTTTAAAGAAATCTTTTTGTTGATGATGTTGTTGTTGTTGTAGTTAAGTGCTCTTGAGTCGGTTCCGACACATAGAGACCCTGTATAGGTCATTATAGGGTTTCCAAGGAATCCTGGTGTGGCTTTGTGGGTTAATGCTCTGGACTGCAAAGTTGTTTGAACCACAAGGTCGGCGGTTCAAGCTCACCAACCACTCCTCAGAAACCCTATACAGGGTCGCTATAGATCACCAACTTGATGGCACTTAACAACAACAACAAGGAGTGACTGGTGAGTTTGAACCTCCGACCTTGCAGTTCAAACAGACCTTGCGACCCAGTGTATTATCCTACAGCACCATACCAAATAAGGAAGTTATTTTCTTTTCTTTTCTTCTGTATCTTAAGCGCAGAAAGAAAACAAAAATAAATTTTTAAGCAAAGCATGTGATTATAAAATTTTGTGTGTTTTCTCAAGCTGCAAGATGGAGTCTGTGCAGAAGAATAAAGGAAGTCTTTTGTGGTTCGTAAACTGCTAACAATAATAAAAATATTACAATTGGTAGAGGGTCAATGACACTGCCCCCAATGGAGCATTTTCTTCTGGATTTCTTCAGCCGTGGCAATGAAATCACATTAACCTGCTCACGGTATTTTTTTTCCTAAGAGCAACTGCAAAGATTGGAGTGGAATCTACAGATCGAGAACATGGCTAACTGGCCTCTGTTCAAGATCTGAAACATCAGATTGGTTTTCATGGCTATCCTTAATTACAACAGAGCCATCCAGTACAATAAAGCATCACATTCCCTGTCTCGTGTGGTTTTTGCTGATTGAATGCAAACTAATGCCAGGTATGTCTTAAATAATTTAGGTTGAACCCTGTAGTCATTTGCAGTGGTAAGAAAAAGATTTGGAGCCAAAATTCATCTGATTTTAAAAGCGGTTTCAATTTTTTTTGTTCTGCTTCAAATAGCAAGTTTCACTAGGGCACTAAGTGGAGGACTCAGACAAGGTAAAGTTTTGATTGCAAAAAGAATGATCACAATGAAGACTCTAATTGTGATAGAGACCGGTTTACATTTTAAAAAAAACCCACAACTAAATGTGCAAATATTCCCACAAGGACCACAGCAAGGAAGAAAAAGAATCTCAGGCAAAAAATCTTGAAGAACTGAATGTGATTTCTTTGAAACAATTATATCTGCCAGGAAAGTAGCTGAAAGTTACTTGCATGAAAAATGGTAAAATTCAAGTAACCTGTTTCTCCCATCCCCTATCCACTAAAAAGTCTTAAATTAATTCTTGAAATTATGTTAAATGATTTAAACAGTAGACAGGGTCACAAAGAATCAGGTGTCATCCTTTCTCCAAGAAGAAGAGGTAAAAATGTGTTGAGTTATATAAATATCTATTTGTGGGCAATGAGAAACACTGATGGTACCTAGGATATACTGGAAAAAAAAAAAAAAATCCTCACCTCTGGACCAATAACTAACACCCTCATAAATGGAGAAAACATTGAAGTTGTCAAAGGCTTCATTTTGCTTGGATCCACAATCAACAATCATAGAAGCAGAAGTCAATAAATCAAATGAAGTATTGCATTAAGCAAATCTGGTGCACAGACCTCTTTAAAGTGTTGAAGAATAAAGATGTTAGTTTGAGGACTAAGGTGCACCTGACTCAAGCCATGGTATTTTCAATGCATGTGAAAGTTGGACTGTATATAGGTAAGACATAGAAGAATTGATGTATTAGAGTTTTGGTATTGGAGAAGAATATAAAAGTAAGTACCATGGGCGCTGTGGGTTAATGTGCCAGACTGCAAAGCCGTTTGAACTGCAAGGTCGGCGGTTCAAGCTCACCAGTCACTCTTTGGAAACCCTATACACAGTCACTGTGGGTTGGAACCGACTTGATGGCACTTAACAACAACAGCAACCATGGGTGCCAGAATAGCAAACAAATCTTAGAAGAAGTATAGCCAGAATGATCCTCAGAAGCCAGGATGGTGATTCTTCATCTTTTTAACTTTAGACATGTTAATAGGAGGCACCAGTCCCTGGAGGGTCAGAGAAAAAGAGGAAGAATCCCAATGAGATGGATAGATACAGCAACAGCAGGAATGGCTCAAACATAACAATAATTGTGAGGTTGGTGCAGGACCAGACAGTGTTTTGTTGTGTTGTGCATAGGGTCACTATGAGTCTGAATTGACATAGGAGTTTTGGTAGCATAGTGCTTAGAAGCTGGGTTGCTAATCTCAAATTCAGCAGTTCTATGAGTTGGAACTAACTCCACGGTACACTACCACCACCAACTACAACAACAAATAAATACATGCCACATAGTAGGTTTCCAACGAAAGTATTCAATTTGAAATCGTTAAAGGCTTTGTAATCACAAATACTATCTGAGATTTTTTTTTTTTAAGAACTCAGAAAATTGATACCTTCTCAATGATTCAGATGAATTCCAGTTCCCTTTCCTATTTCTCCTTTTATAGTCACACATTAGATATACATCTGTACAGCATCTACAAAGTTTCAGGAATTATGCTAGACATTGAAGATAGAGTCAACTCTTGAGGTGGTTACCTCCCACAAGACAGGCAAACATAAAAACACATGGATAACCAAATCACAGACAGAAGCTATAATGTAGTACAATTTTTTACGCCCAAAATTACAGAAGACGTCACAGAAGAACTGACATTGAGTTGAATGTGGAACTGAGAATACTTTTAATATCAGCCATGTTGTTGTTAAGTGCTGTTGAGTTGGTTCTGACCCATAGAGACCCTGAATAGGGTTTCTGAGAAGCAGCTGGTGAGATTGAATTGCCGACCTTGCAGTTCAAACTGACCTTGTAGTAGAGTGCTTATCCTACAGCACCACACCAGGATCAAGGGACAAGTTTTCTGACTCCAATTTCCTTAAACCAGACAAATTATCTGGAATCTCTGAAAAAAAAATTATGTATATATTTGTTGTTGTTGTTGTTGTGTGCCATGGAGTCAGTTCCGGCTCATAGTGACCCTGTACAGGGTTTCCAAGACTGTAAATCTTTACGGGAGCTGAAAGCCTCATCTTTCTCCCACGGAACAATCGGTAGTGTCGAACTGATGACGGTGGGATTAGCAGCCTGAAATATATAAATATATATTTTAGTGATTACTTTTTTATAACCTTTACCTTTATAAATAATAACAAAAGCTTAGGCCCCTGGATAATAACTGAGTGCTTTCATGAAATTTTAGCATTTACAATTGCATTATGTCCATGATCAATTTGCAAGGAAAGATGTTAATTAGTATCTACAAAAGGCACGCTAAGAGAGTTGAGACAACACGTTGCACACTCAGAGTAGGCTTGCCCACTAGTCACATGAAGAAAAGCAGAGATAAATACATACACAAGCACACAAATTCACTCACATGATTCTGGTGCTTCTGTAAGTACTGAAAATGGTAGACTCAATTAGGACATTTTTCACCTACAGACAGCTAGAGCTGATGCATGAAAATTGATTCATTGAGCTTTGAAGAGGCAAAAAAAGAAAGAATGAATGGATGAAAGAGAGGGAGGGAGGAAGAGAAAACAGGAAGGGAAAAAAAGGAGAGAATGATCTCTAGATACTAGAAATAAGAATGAAATTGAGGGCAGAACTTTAGCAAGCATTCATGCTGATAATGCTTGATAAGAGTGTGTGAGATGGTTGGGTAACTGAACCCAGTGAAGGCTAAAGGCTCATGAATAAAAAATCCTAACATGTGGGAAGTTGGAAGTGTAACTTATACGAAAAATTAAGATACTTTAAGGACTGTAACTCTGCTGATGTGGAACTAGAAAAACTCCACCTTCAGGCATAGGATTCTGAGAGAGAATGTCTCTGCTTTGGCTCTGTGTAGGGGAAAAACATTTGTTAAGAAAAAAATTAAAGGCTATGCCTGGGCCTCTGATGGGTTTGAAGCATGAAGGCTGCTATTCATATATAATGGAAAACTCCAAGCCAATAAATTAACTCATGCTTGCTTATAACCTTGGGGCACCTTGTAGAACAAATGCAAATTCATTTGGAGGAACATTGTTACGACCTTTGTCACAAAGAATTCCCACTTAATAATGTGTTAGTCCTATATAAAAAGAACTCAAAATAAAACATTACAAAAAAAATATGGCACTTAGGATAAGCGCTGGACTACTAACAACAAGGTTGGCAGTTCAAACCCACCAGGTCCTTGGAAATCCTATACAGAATTGCTATGAGTCAAAACAGATGTGACGACAACAACAACAAAATATGAGGAAATGGGAATCAATAGACATGCAAGATGCCTAGAAACCCAAGAAAATGTGCTAATAAACTAATAATCTAAAAGCTAATGTAAACATATTTAAACTGATGAAAGAGATTACAAACCATAAAATAAGCACACAAATAATATATGTAATGAAAATATAAATAAATTTGTTTAAAAACAGAAATAAATACAACTTCTTAAAAGAGGAAAATACAAACATTGATATTAAACACTCAATGGATAGGTTAAAGTGTCAACCAGATTGAATTGAGAATTTTTGAGTAGTATGAGTAAATTAACTAAATAAGTTTCCAAAATATGCCAAAAATTTTTAAGATACATAAAAAATTAATACATATTTAGGAGAAAATTTTTAAATTTTTCAACCATACTCAGGAATTTAGATGAAAACAATAAACAGAGGAAACCAGTATTTGAAAAATAAGGTTACTTCCCCAAATTGATTCAAGGTATGAATTCTCACATGATAGGAATTTGGAATCTTGAACAGAATAAGCAAAACAATAAAAACAGTCCTTGATGTATCATTGTGGAACAGGAGGGAAAACAATCTTAAAAACAACCCGAGGAGAATAGTGGAGAGCAGGACCCTACCTAGAGAAGCAGTGACACCAGAGATGGAGGCAGAGACAATGACATGGAGAGATGGAGCAGCTGGGGACTCTAGACCCAGAGAAGGAGAGGGGCTGCGTGCTGACGACAGGGGTGGGGAAGGGGTGGCAGGCTTGTAGGATATACCCTTTGGTTGGTTGACGATGTATGGAGGGGATTGTAACCATGAAACGATTTATGATAGGATGAATGTAAAACTAATGTTCTCCCATGTAAACTATCACATAATTCACAATAAAACATTTAAAAAAAACGAGAAAAAGAATGGATTCACCTAAACAAACAAACCAAAAAACAAGCACTTAGATGGAGATGGACAACTGACTTTTCAAAAACAAAGGTAGAGGCCAGAAGACAATGGAATAATTTCCACTGGACTAAGGTGCACCTGAGCCAAGTCACTGTATTTTCAATAGCCTCATATGTATGTGTAAGCCTTGGTGTGGGGCTGTAGGGTAAGCACTTGACTGCTAATCATGCTAACCCTAAGGTCATTTCAGCTGTTCAAGCCCACCAGCCACTCTCAAAAACCCTGTACTGGGTAGCTATGAGTTGTAAACAACATGACAGCACAAAACAAGCACTGAAGAAATCTAGAATTTTGTATTCAGCTAAACTGCCTTTCAGTCCACCACTCATCTGTCAGCTTGTCATACTGTGGTGCCTTTTGGTTTGCTGTGATTCTAGAAGCTATGCCACTGGTATTTTAAATGCCAGCAGGGTCACCCATGGTGGACAGGTTTCAGTTGAGAGTCTAAGCACAGACAAACTAGGAAAAAGGAGAGGAAGACTACTTCTGATTGACCAGCCACTGAAAACTTTATGAATAGCTCTCCAGAATATTGTCAAGTATTATAATAAAATGTGCGAAGACCTGGTGTTAGAAAATCCAAAGGGAAGAACACACTCAGCATTTCTCAAGATGAAAGAACTGAAGAAAACAATTCAAGCCTTGACTTGAAATGCTGAACAATTCTAGGGGAAAATATTGAATGGTATAGAAAGCATCAAAAGAAGATGGAAGGAATACACAAAGTCATTGAACCAAAAAGAAATGGTCGATGTTCATTCATTTTAAGAGGTAATATATGATCAAGAGCCAATGAAATTGAAGGAAGAAGCCCAAGGTGCACTGAAGGCATTTGCCAAGAACAAGTCTCCAAGAATTGAATGAACACAAATTGAAACATTTCAGCAAACTGAGGCAGCATTGGAGGCACTCACTCATCCATGACAAGAAATTTAGACAATAGCTACCTGACCAACTGAAAGAGACCCATATTTGTGCCCATTCCAAATAGGTGACCCAACAGAGTGTGAAAATCATCAGACAATATCATTAACATCACATGCAAATAAAATGTTGCTAAATATACTTCGAAAATGGCTGCAACAATGCATTGACAGAGAACTGCCAAAAATTCAACCCTGATTCAGATGAGGACGTGGAATGAGGGATATCATTGCTGCTGTCAGATGGCTCTTGGCTGAAAGAATATACAAGAAAGATGTTTACCTGTGCTTTGTTGACTATGCAAAGTCTTTGGACTTTGTGGATCATGACAAGTTATGGATAACATTGTGAAAATGGGTATTCTAGAACATTAATTGTGCTCATGAGGAACCTGTACATAGACCAAGAGGCAGTTGTTCCAACAGAACAAGGGAACACTAAATGGTTTAAAATCAGGAAAGGTATGTGCCAGGGTTCTATTCTTTCACCATGTGAATATGCTGAGCAAATAATCTGAGAACCTGGATTATATGAAGAACATGGCACCAGGATTGGAGGAAGACTCATTAACAACCTGTGATATGCAGATGATACAAGCTTGCTTGCTAAAAGTGAAGAGGACTTAAAACAATTACTGATGAAAATCAAAGAATCCAGTCTTCAGTATAGATTGTGCCTCAACATAAAAACAACAAAAATCTTCACAATGGATCAGTAAATAGCATCATGATAAGTGGAGGAAAGATTAAAGTTGTCAAAGACTTCATTTTACTTTGATCTACATTCAACACTCATGGAAGCAGCAGTCAAATAAATCAAACGATGCAGTGCATTAGGCAAATCTGTCGCACAAGACCTCCTTTAAGTGTTCAAGAGAGAAGATGTCAATTGGAGGACTTACTGACGTCTTTGTCAGTGTACCTGATCAAAGTCACTGTATTTTCAATAGCCTCAGACATATCTGTAAGCCCTGGTGTGGTGCTGTAGGATAAGCACTGGACTTCTAACCATGCTAACCGCAAAGTTGGCATTTCAAACCCACCAGCCCTTCTCAAAAATCCTATACATGGTAACTACAGGTTGAAAAAAACTCAACAGCACACAACAACAACATGCACGTGAATGTTGGACAATGGTTAGGAAGACCGCAGAAGAATTCGAATAATGGTCTTGAAGGATAATTAATATTGAAAGAACCATGGACTGCCAGAAAAACAAACAAATTTATGTTGGAAGAAGTACAACCAGAATTCTTCTTAAAAGTCAGAATGGCAGGAGTTCATTGCTCATACTTTGGACATGTTATCAGGAGGGACCAGTCTCATGCTTAAGTGGAAGTAAGTGGAGGGTCAGTGAAAAAGAGGAAGACCCCAAGGAGATGGATTGGCACAATGGCAACAGCAGTGGCCTCAAATTAACAAAAATTGTGCGGATAGCGCAGGACCGGGCAGTGTTTTGTTCTGTTGAGCATAGGGTCACTATGAGTCAACAAGTAGAAGAATTGTTCAAGTTTTAGAACAATTGGCCTGCAACTTTCCGAACTTTTAAGATCTGAAAGTCAGCTTATTTCTGGTTAGGAGAGAATACTGTTTGTTAACTGGCCACAAATAAACAGCTACACCAAGCCTCTTAGCTTATTTGTTTTTTGAGGACTCTTACAGGAATTGAGAATTTCAAGGACACATAGATTCCATTGTCTTTCAAAGTAAGCACTCTAGCTAGTCTTTGTTATCTTGACTAGCAGGATAATTACTTTTAAAGTAACAATCCCCAGAAGCAAGAAGAATTTTTTTTTTTTTTTTTTGGTCTTTTTTTTTCCCTAGTGTTGTTGATCTACCCTGCGGCTTCATAAGTAAAATACACACAAAGTTAGCATGCTTAAATAAATTTTGTATGAATTAGATCATACATTTTATATGCCTCTCACAATAAGAAGTAGGCTAACATCTAGACCATCTAAGAGGAAGAAAAGTAAAGGTAACGTTCAGAAAATAGCCATACCTAGTGTCCTCTACTAAGGAGCTCTGGTAGCGTAGTGGTTACAAGTCCGGCTGCTAACCTCAAGGTCATCAGTTTGAAACTACCATCCGTTCCACAGGAGAAAGATGAGGCTTCCTGCTCCCTCCCGTAAAAACTTACAGCCTCAGAAACCCCTATACAGGGTCGCTGTGAGTCAGAACTGACTCCATGGCACATAACCACCACCACCATCAATCTTAACTAGTAGATCAACGTATAACAACAATTAAAAATATATATCAATAGGATGGGCAGATAAAGACCATGTGAATCACCTTTTTAAACTGATGTGTAAAGGCCAAACCTTTATACCATTACCTCCTCAGGGCAAAGTCTAAGTTATTATTTTTTGGCACAACTATATTTAACCATGTATACAATGCATGTACACTTTCAGCTTGTAGAAATATTAGATAATAATTGTATTAAAAGAGGGGAGAGAAAAGTCACTATTTCTGCAACTATTGTGCCTCCTAGCCCCCAGCGAGGGAAAAATCTTTAGAATTGAGTCCAGTCTGGAAGGAGGGCAGTTTGCCCAGTGAAGCATGTTGTGGGCTATCTGGAAGAAAGGTCACTGTGCCGGGGTTTCCATTTTATCAACTGGACACTGTAACAGAATTTCCTGGAGGGATTATGTAATGGATTTGGACAAAGACCTTGCTGGTTGTCCACTATTAGTGAAAATTAAGCCTTGGAAGGAATAGTTAAGGTATAAAAAGACAATTCCTTAAGGCATCTTTGCAGTGAGCCAACAAGTCTCATGACCCATAAAATACTTTAAGTTCTAACCAGCTTTTGCCACAAAGCAGAATCCAAATCACAGCTAACAGCATGAGCTGCCTCTGCCAGCTGAAGTAGATGAGTCACATGACCAGTCCCAAATTTCTGCTTAATTCCATTCTTCCTCATTTTGTGGTTTCTTTCAAAACTAGATTGATTTCCTTTGAATTCTGAACCTAGGGGCCTATGCTAATTCGCATGGCTGCCTTAAAGGGGTGAAATGATACCTTTTGAGAAGTCATCTAAAACTTGAGAAGTCATCTAAATCACATTCCTGTGCCAAATTTTCACAGCAAAAAAATTAGAGGTTCTAATTGCCTTCTCAGAAAACCATGATTTGAAAAGAAAAGAAATCTTTTTTAAGGTATTGTCCCAAGTAATAATTACGTAGTTGATTATAAACTGATGTGTAAAGGCCAATCCTTAATTTTCAGGAGTACAGCAGTTAGAACCAAAATCATGAATTAATTATAGCATGTAAATGTATAATGGATATACAGAATCTTTTGGAAGGGAAACTGTATAAGCCGAGTGATGCTAATAGGTAAAGACAAAGGCATAAGGCTTGTGCAGGGAGAGTCCCAGTGTGGTCCTACAGGGATTGCTCTAGAATTATGGGAGCTGTCTGGGTCTTATGACAGCTCTCCCATCCCTCTGGTGCTCTACAGACCCATAGTTGTCAAGGGTATCCCTAGTTACCCTGTATTTGGACCATGTTGTCTCCAGTAGATTTTCAGTATCATTGCCAATAATCCTTTTCTCCATTGTTTTGTCCACCATCTACACATTTCTCAAGACCCCACATTTATTTCCCATTACCCTGGATATCGGAGTCCTGGTGTGGCACTGTGGGCTAATGTGCCAGACTGCAAAGTCACTTGAACTGCAAGGTAGGTGGTTCAAGCTCACCAGCTGCTCCTTGGAAACCCTACACAGGGTCGCTATGGGTTGGAATCAACTCAACAGCACTTAACAACAACAACCTTGGATATGAAGACTTCATTGTCTCCTTCGAGAAATTCAGCCTTAACATTCTACCAAAATTCAACAACCAAAATACTTATTCTTCAGAGTCTCTCAAAAGCTCCCCCTAAATGGTTTTCCTTAGCTGCCCTCTCCTGTCTGTTCTGACTCTGTGCCCCCCAGCCTCCACTCTTTCTTGCAAAAAGAAAAAAGAAAGAAAGGTATGCAGACTTCTACCTGTCATGTTTGTTGTTGTTGTTAAGTGCTATTGAGTTGATTCCAACCCATAGCAACCCTGTATAGGGTTTCCAAGGAGCGATTACTGAGCTTGAACCACCAACCTTGTAGTTCAAAGGGCTTTGGCATTAACTCTGGCGCATTAACTCACAGCACCACACTAGGACTCCTGTCATGTTTAAACCTTACTAAACCCACTGACTCAATCTGTATGCTGAGCAAATAATCTGAAAAACTAGATTACATGAAGAAGAATGTGGCATGAGGATTGGAGGAAGACTCATTAGCAATCTGTACTACTCAGATGATATAACCTTGCTTGCTGAAAGCACAGAAGACTTGAAATACTTACTGATGAAGATCAAAGAATACAGTCTTTAGTACAGATTGCATCTCAGTGTATAAACAACAAAAGTCCTCACAACTAGGCCAATAAGTAACATCATGATAAGTGGAGAAAAGATTGAAGCTATCAAAGGTTTTATTTTTCTCAAATTTAAATCGATATTCATGGAAGTAGCAGTCAAGAAATCAAATGACATATTGCATTAGGCAAATCGGCTGCATAAAACCTATTTAAGGTGTTCAAGAGCAAAGATGCCAGTTTGAGGACTAAAATACGCCTGACCCAAGCCATGGTATTTTCAATATGCATGTGAAAGTTGGACAATGAATAAGGAAGACCATAGAAGAATTGATGCATTTGAGTTATGGTGTTGGAGAAGAATATTAACCGTACCATGGACGGACTGCCAGCAAAATAAACAAATCTGTATTATAAGAAGTACAGCCAGAATGTTCTTTAGAAACTAGGATGGCTAGACCTTATCACTTTGGATATATTATCAAAAGGGACCAGTCCCTGAAAAAGGACAAGTGGAGGGTCAGTGAAAGAATGGAAGACCCCCCCCAACGAAATGGATCGGCACAGTAGCAGCAGCAATGACCTTAAGCGAAAGAACAATTGTGAGGCTAGCACAGGACCAGGTAGTGTTTTGTTCTGTAACATCACTGTGAGTCAGAGCTGACTTATGGTACTTAACAACAACAGCAACCCCACTGAGGCCTGATGAGACGATGCAGGATAACCTCTGGATTGCTAACCTCAAGGTTGGCTGTTCAAACCTACCAGCTACTCTGGTCACTATGAGTCTTAACCGACTCCACATCACACAACAACAAACTCACACCACCAACTCTCAGACACTGTCTCCAAATGTAAATGATTCCTGGTTCCGCAGTCCTCTTTAGCTCCTTCATCACTCCCTGACAGCTTTTGCTGTCCCACTACATACTTCCTTATTGTTTGTCTTACCAACCGACCTCCACCCTATTGAATGTTCCTATTCCTCAGCTTTTTGGTGGGTGTCTAACAAAGTGCCAGGTGGTATACACATTTATAAGATAAACACAAACGTTTTTCTTAAATTGAAGATGGGTGTAATGAGGCAGAAGGAATTAAGCAATTTATCTAAGTAATTTTAAACATTATTTTTGTATTAAAACAAACACAGAAGTGTTATGGAATAGAATGCAAAATCTACATTAATTTTTTAAAGGAAAATGAGACTTCAAAGAAGTTTAGTATTTGTGGAGGGTGGTTTCTGACAGCATCAGTAGATTCCTCTGTTTATACACTCCCACTTTCTTCTACCCTAGGGGTGAGTGCAAAAACTGAGGAAAGCCTGCTGAAGTCCCAGACTGCTCTTGGTTCACTTATCGATGTCCTCACTCATCAAACTGAGTAACTATTATGTGTGAAGTTCTGTAAATATAAATATGATTTCATCACAATCCCTACCTTCAAGCCACCCTTAGGAATATAAATAAAAATAGCTATAAAACAACATAATCACCTATAAAACAACATAATCATTCTTATAAGGATATGTGCAAAATATTTATGATATCATATATAAGGCAACCATTAATCATTACAGACAGAGCCAAAGAAGAGTTCAAAGTTTGGTAATCTGGCTACATTCCTTAAATTGCATATATTTTTCTACCATATCTTCTATCAACAAAGCCTGCCTTAGGCATTACGTTTCTGTGCCTAATTAATTTGCTTTGCATTGTGCCAAATGCATATAGAGCCTAATATATTATGTTGATGCTGGAAAATGGTAATGTCTAAACACATGTTCTCCAATTCAGTGTAAATTTGTAATCTCTTTTCTAAAACTGAACCTCACTTTTGTCTTCCTAAACAATTTTCTCTGCTTGAAGCTAGTCTCAAAGTCAATTTCTCTACTGCAGTGGTCCTAAAAGTGTGGCTGCAATACCAACATCAGGAGGGAACTTGCTAAAAATGCAAATGATTAGGCCTCACCCTGGATCTATTAATATCAGCAACTGCTTGAGCAAGCCCACCAAGTGATTTGTGCTTAAGAACACTATACTATTGCATACAACAGCCGATCTCGCATTGCCGCCAGAACTAATTCTATTTCGTGTCTAAAGGATTGTTAGATATTTGTTCTCATCTTCTGAAAATGCATAACAATAAAAATAAGCTACAGACCTACACTGCATTTCTTTGAAAGGGTCTTCAATTCTGTAACAAGCACAACTGGCAAATTAATGAAGTATAGAGATTTTTGAGAGATTTGTTTTTTAACGTTTTGTTGTGAATTGAGTGAATTGATTTCAGATTATCAGTTTTACATTCAGCAAACCATACACTTTGCTTTTCTACATGGTTGCAATCCCCTCCATGTACCAACAGTTAACAGCATTTACCTCTATTTACTTAACAATTGCATTCCTTCCTGTGTATCCTGCTACCTTCATCTTTCCATATTTCCTCTACTAACCTCCTTCTTGTTGTATATTGCCTGCCCTGTCATTCATGTTTACATGCATCTATGCTCTAGCCCATGAGTAAATCCCCGCTTCACTCTGTAACCATCATAGATTGCATCTTTTATAAAGAAAACCTTTTCTTAACTTTTTACATTGGTCTCATACAAGGTTTGGCATTTTGTGATTGACTAATTTCACTCAGCATAATGTCCTCCAAATTCAACCATGTTGTGATGTGTTTCACAGATTTATCATTATTCTCCAATGTTTTGTAGTATTTCATTGTGTATATATATCAAAATTTGTTTAACCATTCTTCTGTTGATGGGTATTTAGGCTATCTCCATCTTTTTGATATGTCTCTTATAGACAGCATATTGAAGGATCCTGTTTTCATATCCATTCTGCTCTTTATGTCTTTTGATTGGTACATTTAATCCATTTGCATTCAGTGTAATTATCAATAGGTGTGAGCTGATTGTTGTCATTTTTCTGTTTTTTTCAGGTGCTGCTGGATTCTTTGTTCCACATCGTTTTTATGCTGAGTTCATTTCGTTGATGGTTTTCTTGCCATTTTCATTTCTGTTGCCATCTAGTCAGTTTCAACTCATAGTGACCATGTATAGGGTTTCTAAGGAGCAGCTGGTGATCTTGAACTTCCAACCTTGCAGTCCAGTGCATTAACCTACAGTGGCACACCAGGACACCTTCTGTTGTATTAATGCTTACTAAATCTTTTTAATTTTCCTCTTTTTTTATTTTGATGTGCAGGTGCTTTATTTTTCTTTGAGATTATTCTGTAGTTTATTCATTTTTTCCCTACTTAAGACAGCCTTTTTATCTTGAAATCTACTTGACTTCCTTGTCATTTGGTAGTTCTGTATCTGCTCTTGTACCTCTTTTAGTTTTATAGCTGACTTCATTATATATTGATATCTCTGGTTCTGTATTTTCAGTCTTGTAGGTTTATTTTACTTTAAATACTTCTCAATCTGGAGTCCTAGTGTGGCACTGTGGGTTAATGTGCTGGACTGAGGTAATGCATTGGGCTGAAAAGTCAATTTGAACCACAGATCAATAGTTCAAGCTCATCAGTCACTCCTCAGACGCCCTATACAGAGTCGCTACAGGTCAGAACCAACTCAATGGCATATATTTACATCGTGGATTGAGGGTTGGTTTTTTTTGTTTTGTTTTGTTTTGTTTTTTAATTTTTATTGTAAATTGAGTGAAAGTTTACAGGGCAGAGCATCAGTTTTACATCCAACAAATCATATACTTTGTTTCATTACAATGATTAGAATCCCCTCCATGTACCATCAGTTAACAGTATTTCTCTATTCATTTTAGCTCTTTTGTTAAACACTCAGTCATATATAATAATTTAAACCACCAAAGGGCACATTCTGAAAGTCTGCCTCCTGGCTGCCAGCACTCAGTCCCTCTCTTTCCATAAATCTAGCTAACGTCCTCAGCTCCTTCCTCTCTCCATGTCCCCGCCTCTGCCTCCATCTCTGGTGTTGCTGCTTCTCTGAATAAGGTCCCGCATTCGACTTGTGCTCTTCACCTTTTATGGTCCTAGGGTTCTCCGTTTCTGAACTGTAAAATTAACTACTCCCCCATTTTTGTTACAAAACTTCTACCTTTACAATTGTGACAGTCTCAATTAGTCATGATAACAGTTACTCGCTATTGAATCATAAGAATTGTATCCCCATCTCTTTTTACCAGAACCGTCTAGACAAGATGAAAACTATTCAGTGGGCAGTCTATCTTCACCCACACACTCTTAAACTAAACTCCCCCTTGAAACCTTGTAAGCCAGTCACTTCGAGCCTTTATCACCCCCTCATTTTAGGTAGCCAATGTCTAAGTTGCCCATCCCTATCTACCCTGTATACAGAGGGGATAGCACTGATACTTGATGTGAAGACTACTTCCCTCTCTGTTGGTATTTAGAGCTATTACCTCCATGAGTATAGGTCAAGTTCATCAAATTGTAGCAATTTACCCTTGTTTCCTTTATCAAAAATTGGTTGTTTGGTTGTTTTTTATCTTCAACTAGTCGAGTTCTGATCATCAAGCCATTGAGGTTAGGTTACATGGGTACTATCTGCAAGTTTGGGTGTTTTTGTGTGTCTCTCCTCACTTCATATCAGCTGGATGCTTCACTCTCAACTCTAGCCCTCTGTGGCTATGTCTAAATCCAAGGGCTCAGGTGTCCCCAGGTCTCACCACACTTTGGACCAACCAGCCCTTCCTCTTCTCTCTCTCATCTCCAGGTCAATGGGAGTCTATGTATGGAATGTGGTCGAACTCAGCCCATTTCTTCATTGCTGCCTTCCCCATCTTCCACTCACCAGTAGACCAGTGTGGTTACCAGCAAGCTTACATGCTTACTCATGTGTTCCCTTTGAGTTTCAGTCTTGGGGGGAGTGGGGGGATCTGTTCTGAAGAGACTTGATTGCTTGCCTTGATGGCTTCCTGGAGAGCAACTTGCTTATTCCTGCAGTATCCAATCATAATACCATTTTTGTTTTGTTTTTTTTTTCCTGCTGTTCTTTCTTTGAAGAAGTATTTTCTATTGCTCTAGCTGTTCCAGGCTGGTCTGCTTGTCCTTGCCAGTAGGAATGTTCCATCTCAGAAGGTTCTGGATGGGACTCAGGATTTCATCTAAGGTTCTATACTCTGCAAAGGCTCCGCAAGAGGCTTATTTCACTGGGCAAGTTCTAGAATCCCTTTTAGGTATTCCAATCAGTTATAGGCTGAAGACGGGCTTACAAGTTTTCTGTAATCATGTTTCCTTTCTATCCCACTCAAGTGTCTATTTTACAACAGTAGGCAAAGGAAACCAATATTCATAAGACAGTCAAGCATCTTAGTATTATTTCCCCTCTTCAGACTATGCCTAGATCCATGTATCACAGAGCCCAATTGTTCCAAGTTTGAACATGCATCACTAGTTACCTTTATCCCATTTAGCCCATGCAAACCTGAATCAGTGTTCTCCTATATACCTTGTTCTTCCATCCCTCCCTCTTCTTGTGTATTACCCTCCCTAACACCTGAACTATGATGTGTCTGCCCCCTACCCTGTGCTCTACTGGTGCCTCCCTCCATCTCCCCCAAAGTACCCCCACCCTACCCCTACTGGTAACCAACAAAGTTTGGTTTTTTCCCCCCTTTTAGTATAAGTATCTTTTCTTACGCTTTCACAATAATGGTCTTATGCCATATTTGTCATTTTGTGGCTAACTAATTCCACTCAGCATAATGTCCTCAAGGTTCATCCATGTTATGCGGTGGCTTCCTTGTTATTCTTCAAGGTAGCATAGTATTCCAAAGTTTGCTTGTATGTACCACAGTTTGTTTATCCATTCTTCAGTTGATGGGCACTTAAGCTGTCTCCATTTTTTGCTATTGTGAATAGTGCTGCTATGAACATTGGTGTGCATATATCTACTTACGTTATGGCTTGTATTTCTCCTGGGTTTATACCAAGTAGAGGAATTTCTGGATCATACGGTATTTCTATTTCCAACTGTCTGAGGAAGCACCATACTGTTTTTCAGAGTGGTTGGACCATTTTGCATTCCTACCAGCAATGTAGGAGGATCCCAGTCTCTCCACATGACCAGCTTTTATTGTCCTCTGCATTTTTAAACTTTGCTTTTATGTGGATTGAGTTTTGGATGGCGTTGTCATGAATGGTAATCTCAGGTTGTTGTCTGCTGTTGTTGATTCTTAGTCCAAAGAACACTCTTTAGCATTTTTTGCAAAGTTAGTCTGATCATTATAAATTCCTTTAATTTCTGTTTTTCAAGAACTGTCCTAATTTTGTCATTGTATTTGAATGACAGCTTTGCTGGGTGTATGATTCTTGGTCTGATCTTTTTCTTTCAGAGTTCTGTAAATGTCATTCCATTGCCTTCTTGCTTGTCTGGCCGTTGTGGAGAAATCAGAACTTAGTTTTATTGGTTCTCATTTGTAGGTAACTTTTCTTTTTTTCCTGAACTACTTCCAGGATTCTTTCCTTGCCTTTGGTTTTGGAAAGTTTGATTATAATATGTCTTGGTGATTTTCTTTTGGGACCTATCCTATTTGGGGTTCTTTCAGCTTCTTGTATGCTTATTTTCTTGTCTTTCACCATGTTAGGAAAGTTGGGTTTTTTTCCAACAGCTCTTTGGCAATTTTCTCTTTGCTTGTCTCTTTCTGTTCTTGAATTCTGAACACCTATAAGTTGTTCCTCTTCATGGTGTCCCACATATCTCTTAGGCTTTCTTTAGACTTT
>NW_006408533.1:5043627-5067277 GCF_000296735.1 Chrysochloris asiatica | reverse complement strand
TCAAGTTTTGTAGGTCTGGAGAAACACCCACCTGAATGTAGGCACCAAAACTGCACACCAAAGTGGTACCGTCAGCCCCCTCCTCACACTGACATGGCTCCCAACCACAATGCTCTGAACTTCCAGGGAGCAGGATCTACACTGGGTGTGGATGAGGGTGAGAGTTGGCCACATTTCTGGTCACCAGGAAGCACAGAGAAAAAACAAATGCCAGTCTTCCCTCCAACACAAAAACTGTTCACAAGATGGGTGAACCACATCTGGTCAGCCATTTAACCAGTCAGAATTTTGAGTGATTTTTGACACTACTTTCCTGGCTCCCAATCCCTGTCTCCAGCATCCTCATGCTCCAGATGTTTACCCAAACCCACTGTGATGCCTCATCCAAGTCTAGACTTTACCATGATGCTTCATTCCCCAAATTCCCTCCTGTCTCCCTTCAAAAATTTTCCATAGATTCAGTAAGATTGGTTTCGACTTAGTATTTAGTGTGGCACTGTAGGATAAGCACTGGTCTGTTAATAGAAAAGTCGACAGTTAAGAGCCACCAACCACTCCTCAGAAACCCTATACAGGGTCGCTATAAGTCTGAACCGACTCAACAGCACTTAACAACAGCAACAACATTGACTGAGTAACAAAAGATTTATAATTAATGGACTCTCTTCTTTAATTGCCCTCACTCAACTGTCAGTTAATCATACTGTGGAAGCTTGCATGTTGCTATAATGCCAGAAGGTATGCCACCAGCATTTCAAATAACAGCAGGGTTACCCATTGTGGACAAGTTTCAGCAAAGGTTTCAGACAATTAAGACAAACTAGAAAGAAAGGCCTAAGGACCTACTTCCAAAATTCAGCCAATGAAAGCCTTGTGGATCACAAGAGAGCACAGTCTGATAAAATGCTGGAAGATGAGCCCCCTGTTAGAAACCGCTCGAAAGGCAGTGGTTGCAACACAAACGCGAACAATGGTGCACGCGAACGAGGGTGAGGAGTGTGCAAGATGGGAACGTTTTGTTCTCTGTATGTAGACAGGGTCACCAGGAGTTGGAGCAGACTCGACAAAACTAACAACACCTTAATTTGCACAGGTTGCATGATTTAAAAAAAAATTTTTTTAAAAAAACAAAAACTTTTTAACCCCAAAAAACTCTGTTTAGGAAGATGTCAGCCACCATGTCAAAATAAAACAAAGATCTCATTTGATTGTTTTTACTTTTGACAGTACGGTTGAGGACTGCGGTGGCTGGTGCCCTTTAAATTGTAAGTTCAGGGAACAAATACTCCACCCAGGGGAGGTCATTCTTGTTTGGCAACTCCCATCCATTCCCAGCCTGCCACCTTGTTGACCTTGAATAAACGGCAGTAGGCCTAGCCTAATTTTGCTGCATTCCATAGTGTGGATTTTTTTTTTTTTTTTTTGGATATTTCAGTTTCTTAACAGGAAATTTTAGCTGCTGGTTTGAATTTAATTGAAGTATTTTGTATGCACACCCTGAGACCCTCAGGCTAGGGTGTATTTTTAATAAATCAAACAAATAAATCCCAAGCCTTGTGCTAACTAAAACTTCCTTATGCCTTTAATGATGGCTTCCTAAATGAAAATACTCAGAAATACAGAAATTAATGCTACCTTGTTGTTGTTGTTGATAGATGCCATCAAGTCAGTACCGACTCATAGCAACCCTATGTACAGCAGAACGAAATACTGCCAGATCCTGAGCTTAGTGGCAAACAAATCTGATGAAGGAAAAAAAAAAATTCTCAAGATAAAAAACAGAATTGAAATCCATGTTGTAAATTGCCCTGGAAATTGAGCCCCAATTTGGAACTTCCAGAGGTTACTGTGAACCTAAGGCTGCAGCTAAAGATGAAAGTGGCATTAATATTTAATGAACATTGTGCCAGGTGCTTTATTTCTATGATGGAAGAGTTAAGTAAGTGCCTTCAGCCAATCAGATATAGCTCACTGAAGAGCAATCCCAATTCTTGTCAAACTTTAGGACTGACTTATGTTTGTTCATATTAGAGATTGTTGTTGTTGTTAAATACTGTTGAGTCGGTTCCAACTCTTAGCGAGGGTTTCCACGGAGCTGCTGGTAGGTTTGAACTGCCATCCTTGTTGTTTGCCGTCCAGTGCTGATCCCACAGCACCACACCAGAAGTCCACATTAGAGATTATATTAGAGATTGTTGTTGTTGTTAAATACCACTGAGTGGGTTCCGACACACAGCGACCCTGTATAGGGTTTCCAAGAACTGGCTGGTGAGCTTCAATAACAGATCTTGTGGTTCAAGCCAACCTTGCAGTCCAATACATTAATCCACAGCGCCACGCCAGAGATTAACCTAGGCTAAATCATAACTAGATTTGTCCCAACCAGAACTCCTTACCCTTGAACCTGAATGGGAATTAAGCTAATATTCAGAGGATTGGAATTTCAGCCACTGTACATTGCAAAACTGTTTTGAACCATCAGTGAAATGTGTGGGATCATAATTGGAAAGCACTGTGGGAAAGTAAATTTCAGGGTCTTTCTGATTAAGTGATTCAAAAATGTCATTCAGAACAGATCCAGGTTCCTTCTGTCTCTCCACTCATCCCCCACAGGTCAGTCAACGTCAACCCATATTTCCTTCATGTGTGTAACTACTGCAGCAGTTGCAGGTTACACACAGACCCATCATAGGGGCTAGAAGAGAGAGGTCATCTCTTCTGGTACTTCTCTCAGAAGAGTGAAAAAAATCTTTCTTCCCCAGAATCTTCAACAAAACTCTTTGTTTTACTGATTCGTTCAACTAATATATATTGGGTATCTGTGTGCCAGGTGGAGTCTTGGTGTAGTGTTGTAGCATAAGCACTGGGCTGCTAGCCACAAGGTCGGCAGTTCAAACCCACACCACTCCTTGGAAACTCCATACAGGGTCACTATGAGTCAGAACTGACTCTACGGTACACAACAACAACAACAATGTGACAGATACTGTCTTAAGGAGTTGGATCTCATAAGAAATGAAAATTCTTGCTCTTATGAATCTTATGCTGTAGCACACATTTTTATTTTAGTAACTTATGACTTTCATATAAGCTAACTCTTAGGTTTTCATAACCTTACTTCTTCTCTCCTGTTCCTCTAACCTGCTTTTAGTAGTTAGTGATCTATGTTTACCCAAACATAATTTTTTGCTCTTTCAACTTTTGAACATCTTTGTAACCAATCCCTTGTATTAAACTCACTCTGTTTGAAATAAGGAGTCCCTGAATTATTCATTAATGCACTCAGCTGCTAACCAAAAGGTTGAGGTTCAAGTCCACCCAGAAGCACCTCAGAAGAAAAGCCTGGCAATTAACTTACCAAAAGTCTGTCACTGAAAACCCTGTGGAGAATGGTTCTACTCTGACACACATGGGGTTGCCATGAGCCAGAATCGACTCAACACAACTGGAACTGGGGTTTTTGTGTTGTTGTTGCTGTTGTTTCTTTGTTGGAAATAACAAATATTCCTGTCCTTTTCTGATGGGATCCTGACTTAAACAGTTTGAAAACCTAGACAAAGATCTAGTTACCTCTGGAAAGATCCATGAAGGCGCGAGTGAATCTGAAGTAGGCGGTCAATCACTGTCTATAGCCACCAGATATTTTTTTATCACCTACTAGGCAACTCCTGAGAAAAAGGCCATCAGTCAGCAATACTAATAGAGACTTGTAGTTGCTGCTGGTAAGTGCTGTTGAGTCAGTTCTTACTCATAGCAACCCTTTACAGAGTTTCCAAGGAGTGACTGGTGGGTTTGACCTTGCAGCTTAATCTGACCTTGCAGTCCAGTGCATTATCCTGCAGTGCCATACCAGGCTTCCTATAATAGTCGAATATCTGAGCATAACTGTTGAGTTGCTGTCCAGGTATCCATGTGCAGGAATTAATTTGTGTTGGCCATACCAAATTACCATAAAGAGAGTGGCTTCAAATGATAGAAATTTATTCTCTTACAGTTCTGGAGACTAGACATCCAAATACAAGAGGTCAGCATTCATGTTTTCTCCTGAAGCTCTACAGGAAAATCCTCCCTATCTCTTCCGGCTCCTGGAACCCCAGATATTCCTTGGCTTGTGGCAGCATCACTCCTGTCTCTGGCCCCATCATTAGATGGTGTTTTTCTCTCTGTGTCTCTGCCTCTGTGTCTCTTCTTATAAGGACACCCTTTATATTGACCTAAGACCCACCCTACTCCAGTATTATTCTATGTTAATAAATCTGCAAAGACCCTGTTTCCAAAGAAAGACAGAGTCATAGATATTGAAGATTAGGATTTCAACATATTTTTAAAGGAGACACCAATCAACCCATAACAGACACCAGAGGAGGGCAGGAGGAAAGAAGGATGGTTGTAGGAAGATAGTATGCGATTCCTCTAAAGTCCAACACCATGAACTCGAACTATGCCCCATGGAGAGATCAGACACAAGTCAGCCATAGAGGACAAGCCGTGCTCCTTGAAGCCCAGGTGACATGTATACTATGTATACATAGACTCTGTATAAACTATATTCAGTGAGCTCATTCTTGGGCCCCACTCCAGTCAGGCATTCATTCCCATCATTCCATCAAACTTCTCTATTGAAGGTCACAAATGGCCTCGATGTTGCGAAATCCATTGCTCAAATGTCAGTTCTCCCCTTACCGCACACAATATCAGCAACATCTGACGTGGCTAATCTTTTGTGTTCTTCTCTAAAAGCCTGCATTTAAGTGACAGGCAGCTGCTCTGAATTAATGCCAAGGAAAACTAATCCATCCAATGAATTGACTAATAATAATTATGGCAATAATAATTAACACTGTTGAACATTTACCATATGGTAGGCACTACTCTAAGCACCTCATGTGGGTTACCTCATTTAATCCTCACCACATTACCCTGGTGTGGTGCTGTGGGTTAATGCACCAGACTGCAAAGTTGTTTGAATCACAAGGTCAGCGATTCAGCACGCCAGTTGCTCTTTGGAAACCCTATGCAGGGTTGCTATGGGTTGGAATCGACTCAACGGCACTTAACAACTTAACAACAACACATTACTATGAGATAAATACATTATTATCTTCATTTTGCAGATGAGAATTCTCAGGTACAGAAATTTAAGTAACTTGCTAAGGTCACACAGCCAGTAAGTGGTTGTTGTTGTTAAGAGCTGTCAATTAGGTTCCAACTCATAGCAACCTTGTATAAGTTTCTGAGGAGTAGCTGGTGAGTTTGAACCACTGACTTTGTGATTCAAACTGACCTTGTGGTAAGTACTTATTCTACAGAGCCACTGGACAATCTCCACATTTCCATTATTTCATCGCAAGTAAATCACACTTAATATCTGACTTTTTTTAATTGCCTTCCATATAATTGGAATGTCTATATAAGAAGGAATGGGGGGAAGTGGTGGTTCCATGGTAGAATTCTTGCTTTCCATATGGGAGATACAGGTTCCATTCCTGTCCAATAAACTTAAAGCCACCACTTGAGGTGGGCAATTTGTTATGAAACTGATCAGGTTTGAACAGAGCTTCAAGACTAACATGGACTGGGAAGAGAGGCCTGAGAATCTACTTCATCAAAATTATCCAATGAAAATCCTATTCATGCCATCAGCTCCAAAGCACAACTGCCCATGGGGAGGTTCAGGCTCAGGCACTGTTTCATTCTATGCTGTATGGGGTGGCCATGAGTCAGGACTACTTTATGGCTGCTAACAATAACAACAATGTCAAAAGATGAGAGAACTGAACTTAAGGAGGAGTGTGTTCTCTACATTACTGACACGCCTGGCCAAGGTGTACTTACATTCAATTCCAGTCAGAGAGTTCAGAATACCGGTCACAGGAGCCAAGAGGGGCATGCAGTTGAGCAGGCAAGCAGTCTATCCATGGTCATCAATGTTCAAGATCCCCAGGAGTCAGTCACAGGGCAAGACAAAAGGAATTCTCAGGGAAAGATGATGTTTGCATCAAAGAATAATGGAGGAGTTTGTTGGTAGGGTCCAGGAACTCACACAGTAGACTGAAGTTCAGGCTTACAACTCTTACCCTTGAAAAAAAGGGAACCAGCAGAATTAAATAAGGCAGTAGCTTTAGAGAGAAAGATGTTTTTTAGCAGGTGATACAAGCTGAGAATCAGGAGCTGTGAAGATAGTTCTTCAGATGGGCAGCAAGCCTGATTGTCCTGCACCATCATAATCCACAACAACCAGACAAACACCCCATACTATTTCTGGTGGTGACTTTCACATTTCAACTTGGCCAAGCTCTAATCCCCAGTGCTTTGGCTATATACTAGACTAGCTGCTGTTCCACAGTGTAATCCAATGTAATCGCCTTCCACCATGTAATCAATCAATCAAATGAAAGGGGGGTTTCCTTAGGGTGTGTTCTGCCTTCAGGCCATAAGGAGGTATTTTGGCCAAACTCTCTCTACTCGTCACTCTTACCATTGCCTGACCTATGAATCTTGGGATGCAAATCTTCATTCAGTCTGACACCTGAGCTATGGAATTTTAACATGCCAGCCCCCTGGCCCTCATCATGTGAGCTACTCCTTTGGAGAGAAAGAGACTTACTTCAAGGTTTAGTTCATGTAAGTTGTATGTTCTGGTGTGGCACTGCAGGATAATGCACTGGACTGCAAGGTTGGTTTGAACCACAAGATTGGAGGTTCACACTCACCATCTGCTTCTTGGAAACCCTACACAGACAGGGTCACTACAAGTCAGAACTGACTCAACAGCACTTAACAACAATAACATATATGTATGTATATATATATATTGCTGTTGTGCTGTGTTCCATCAAGTTGGTTCCAACTCATGTTGTTGTTGTTGTTAGGTGCCATCAAGTTGGTACTGACTCATAGCAACCCTATGCACAATAGAACAAAACACTGCCTGGTCCTGTGCCAACCTCACAATCGTTGCCTTACTTAAGTCCATTGATGCTGCCACCTGGCCAATTCATTTCATTGGAGGTCTTCTTCTTTTTCTTGACCCTCCACTTTACCAAACATGATATCCTTCTCCAGCAACTGCTCCCTCCTGACAGTATGTCTGATGTATGAGAGATGAAGTCTGGCCATTCTGCCTTTCTTCCAAGGAACATTCTGGTTGCACTTTTTCTAGCACAAATTGGTATGTTCTTTTGGCAGTCTTTGGTACTTTTAATATTCTCCTCCAACATCATAACTCAAATGCATCAATGCTTCTGCAGTCTTCCTTATTCAGTGTCCAATTTACACATGCATATGAGGTTATTGAAAATAACCATGGCTTGGGTCATGTGCGCCTTAGTTCTCAAACTGACATCTTTGCTCTTGAAGAAGCACTTTAAGAAGGTGTTATGCAGCAGATCCTGACTCATAGAGAGTGACCCTATATAGAGTTTTTGAGGAGCAGCTGGTGGGTATAGACTGCCAACCCTATGGTTCACAGTCCAGTGTGTATATATATATATAGTGGTCCTGGTGTGGCACTGCAGGTTAATGTGCTGGACTGCAAGGTCGGTTTGAATCACAAGCTCAGCAGTTCAACCTCACCAGTCACTCCTTAGAAAACCTATATAGGGTCACTATGAGTTTGCCAACTCCACAGCACTTAACAGCAACAACCTAGTATGTTAGGGGATGTGCTACTATAACAGAAAGACCACAAGTGAACATCTTTAACAAACAGAAATGTATTCCCTTACAGTTTTGCGAGGAGTCCTGGTGTGGCACTGTGGGTTAATGTGCTGGATTGCAAGGTCAGTTTGAACCTCAAGGTCAGCAGCCTAAACTCACCAGCTGCTTGTTGGAAACTTTATATGGGGTCGTTATGAGTCAGAACTCACTTGACGGCATTTAACAACTACATATATATATGTGTGTGTATGTGTGTGTGTATATATATATATATACAGAGAGAGAATTGCTAGAGATCATTAGTTCTGTTTCTCAGAGAACCCTAAGATGCAGTTTAATGGGGTCCAACTATCCGATGTCAAGCCATGCAGGCCTGACACTAACAGGATGTTAACGTTCATGTTCAGGGGACACAGGGAGGAAATGCTTTGCCAGGTTCTCCCATGCTAGGTCTGGGAGTGCCTAGAACTTCTTGAATGTCTCCAGCCTAAGGAAATATTAGCCCTAAAGACCAAGTTGAGGGTAGACCTGTAGTTTGAGGTCTTAGCAACCTAGGGAGAAGGAATGGGAAAGTTGGAAAATAGAACTAGAAATCTCCCTTTATCTTTCTTGACGTAAGTTTCTTTCCTCAGATTTTCTAAATGTCTGTGTAATTATTCATTCAGGTCATTCTGCTGACAGAGACTGAGTATATAACCAAATATTCTCCAAGTCTGATAAAAATTGATGGGATCGTCTGATATTTTTTGAATAACCTTAGCAATGGACTCAATTAAGATCAGAAACAGATTGCCCCCCCTCCAAACTCATTGTTTTTCCTTTGTAAATATAATTTATTTCCTTATTTCAACCTGGCTGAAATTTTACTTATTCATTTATGACCCTTGTTGGAATGCTCTGTAAAAAACAATGACTGTAGTTACAATATTAAATGACATCAATGTTCTAAACAAACTCAACCAATGAAAAAAGTGCTCATGAATAGGCACACAGAGGCACATTTTGTGAATATTAAAATATTAATGTCCTGTTATCCAAGAATGCAAAATTGAATAAAACTATGTTTTAGTAACAACAGACTCTCCAGCGCTTTTGAAATGACAACAGTGTGCTTCTTGTTCTTTTATCATCCCATAAATGTTAGCATCTCAATTATGGAAGTTTTACTTAATTCCATGAAGCCACTACATTATCAGAAATTTTGTAACATCCAAAGAATGGCATTTAAACTCTCCTTTCTCATATGTTGTTGTTGTTGTTGTTGTTAGGTGCCATCGAGTAGGTACCGACTCATAGTGACCTTATGCACAGCAGAACGAAACACTGCCCGATCCTCGGCCAACCTCACTATCATTGCCATGCTTGAGTCCATCGATGCTGCCACTTGGCCAATCCATCTCGTTGGGGGCTTCCTGACCCTCCACCTACCAAACATGATATCCTTCTCCAGCCAATGGTCCCTCCTGACAATATGTTTGAAGTGTGAGAGGCGAAGTTTGGCCATCTTGGCCTCCATGGAGAACTCTGATTGCACTTCTTCCAAAACAGATCTACTGGTTCTTTTGGCAGCCCATGGCACTTTCAATATTCTTCTCCAACACCACAACTCAAAAGCATCAATACTTCTACAGTCTTCCTTATTCCCTGTCCAGCTCTCGCGTGCATATGAGGTTACTGAAAATACCATGGCTTGGGCCAGGCACACCTTAGTTCTCAAGCTGATGTCTTCTCTCATATAACTCTATTTTAACTTTCTCCTGCTGCTGTTGTGTGCCATCAAGTCTATTTTGATTCATACTAATTCATTAGGTTTCCGAGCAGGTGGTAGGATTGAAATGCTGGCCTTGGAGTTACCGGTCCAATGCTGATTCTATACCAGGACCACACCAGGCTTCTCCTTTCCACTTCTATTTCATAATAATAAAAAATAAAAGTCACCATAAAGAAAGGGAATAAACTGAAGCTAAATTTAAAAACCCAATAGTTGTAAATTTGAATAGAATATAATCATATAAAATGAGAATAAACAAAAAAAGTGGAAAATAATGATTAGACCATTGGAAATTTGAACACTGCCTGGATATTTGATAATATTAAGGAATTATGGCATGGTGTTGTAGAATAAGCATTTGTCCATAGGTCGGTTTGTGAACTGAGTGATATTTACATGGCAGGACATTGGTTTTGCACTCATCCTCTCGTATTTCTAAAAAGAGTCTTCATCTTTTAGGAAATCATGAAAAAATATTTTCAAACAAAATTACATTGCCTGGAATTTGCTTAAAAACATTACAGAAGTGGAAGCAGATGTTGAAGTTAGATCATGGGTACACAGGGGTGCTCCTGATACTGGGTGATCTTCTTTGTATATGTATGAAATAGCTTCAGTATATATTACTAGTGTCATACCAACTTGCCTTTAGTTCAGTAATGTTTTCCCCCAGAACATTTTCTTCACATTTTGGGAAGTAATATAATTAATTCTCTTGGCGTTCAAATGAACTATCTTAGGGTTTCCTTCCACAGATTACCTCTTCCTTCTCTTTCACCTATGGGAGGAGAATCATATTGCCTACGTATAAAGGAGGGTCAAAATAGAGAGCAGTTCAGAGGGAAGCCAACTAAATATATAGTGAAAACTTTGAGAGCCAGAACTTGATTGGACTGCATTCTAGCTTCACCCCATCCCCCATGTCTCATGAATTTTCTACGTTCTCTATTAATGGAAAATATTTGAATTTTCCTTCTTTGACAGGCTTCTGCCTTATTTACATAGGCTCTGCCTTTTGTAGGTTTTACTATAGTTTTTTTTTGGTAGCAGTGTGAATGGTAAAATACTGGACTTTTACATTTTATTTTAATTTTCTAAAGAACACGCTGTCTATTATTGGTCTTCAATACTGAAGAAAAATTATTGACTGTCAAACAGCATAAGATAGCCCTAATTCTGTGCATTTGGAAAAACATTAGTTCTGCCGTCTCTACCAGGCACAGTGTTGATGGGTTATCATTCTTTCAGTGCACGTCCATAACTTTTCCTTCTGATACCTTTGAGGTTTCCCCAGTTAGGTTTCATTAAGAAAAGTAAATGGCAGGAGCAATTTACTTAGTTATTTATGAGCCTTTCTGAGTGCTAACTTCTGTCACTCTGAAAGGAAATAATAATAGTTAGTAGAAATTTCTATCATTGGTTAATGCCTGTTAATGTAGTTAGGTGCCATCAAGTTGGTTCTGACTCAGCACAAAAGAGTGAAGCACTGCTCAGTCCTGTGCCAAACTCACAGTTGTTGTTTGAGGACATTGTTGCAGTCATTTTGCCATTCCATCTTATTAAGTGTCTTCCTTTTTTTTGATAACCCTCCACTTTAACAAACATGATGTTCTTCTCCAGGGATTGGTTCTTCTTGACAAGATGTAGAGTACATGTGATGAAGTCTCACCATCATCACTTGTAATGAGTATTCTTGATGAACTTCTTCTAAGACAGATGTATTTGTTCTTCTGGCACTCCATGGTACTTTCAACATTCTTCACCAACACCATGATTCAAATGCACCAGTTCTTATATAATCTTCTTTACTCATTGTCCAACTTTCGCATGCATATGAGGCTGCTGAAATACCATTGACTGGGTCAGGCACAATAAAGTCCTCAAAGTGACATCTTTGCTCTCTAACACTTTAAAAAGGTCTTTTGCAGGGGATTTGCCTCAGACCGTACACCATTTGATCTGACTACTGTTTCCATGAGTGTTGACTGTGGATCCAAACAAAATAAAGTCTTTGACAACTTTGGTCTTTTCTCCATTTATCATGATCTTATTTATTGGTCCAGTTGTGAGGAATTTTGTTTTCTTTACATTGAAGAGTAATCCATACTCAAGGCTGTAGTCTCTGATCTTCCTCAGTAAGTATTTCAGGTCTTCTTCCATGTAAGCAAACAAAGTCATGTCATCTACATATTGAAGTCTGTTAATTAGTCATTCTCCAACACTGATGTCCCATTCTTCTACATATAATCTAGCTTCTTGGATTCTTTGCTCAGCATACAGATTGAATAAGTATGATGAAAGGATATAATCTTGACACACCCTTACCTGACCATTCAGTGTCCCCTAGTTCTGTTTGAAAGATTGCCCGTTAGTCTATGTGCAGGTTCCTCATGAGCACAATTAAGTGTTCTGGAATGCCCATTCTTCCTCTAAAGTTATCCAGTTTATTACGATCTGCATGGTCAAATGCCTTTGCATAGCAAATAAAGTGTAAATAAAAATCTTCCTGGTATTCTCTGCTTTCAGCCAAGATCCATCTGACATCAACAAGGTCACAGTTCATTCCATATCCTCTTCTAAGGGAAGTAGGTTAATGCCTACTATTAGTCATATGTTCATATTTTCCTTCATAGCTTTTCTGTAAGGAAAACATTTTTTTCTATTTTCAATGTACGAAAATAAATGTTGTGGACAATTAAGTAATTTTTCGCAAAAAAAAATCAAACAACTAGTGACTAACAGAGGCAAGGTTCAAATTCAAGTCTCAGCCAATTCCATGCCTACGGTCTCTCTATGTGTCACTTGTCTCTTTCAAACCTAAAGAAGCTGGTTGGCACCCAGAAGCTGAAGGTCTCTGAGAAAATATGCATTCATGTTCTAACTTTTTATTTTTTACTTCAAATCCTCAATGGACACGCAACTCTTCAGGCAAATCTTGTTACAATCTCTTAGTTGCAAAGTTCATGCTCCCACTTTCCAAAAAGACAAATTCACATCTTCTGCTTTCTGCTCAAATTTTCAGAAGTCCCTTCCCATCCCCTCTTTCATAATCATTGACATTGTCCAACTTTCACATGCATATGAGGTTATTGAAAATAACATGACTTGGGTCAGGAGCACCTTAGTCCTCAAACTGGTACACCAGTTGGTATAATGTAATTTATCATTTGATTTCTTGACTTTTGTTTCCATAAGTGTTAATGCTTGATCTGAGCAAAATGAAATCTTTGATAAATGCAATCTTTTCTCCATTTATCTTGATGTTATTTATTGGTTCAGTGGTGAGGATTTTTGTTTTCTTTACATTGAGTGTAACCCATACTGAAGGCTGTGGTCTTTGATCTTCATCAATAAGTATTTTAAGTTTTCTTCACTTTCAGCAAACAAAGTTATATCACCTGCAAATCGAGGTTGTTAATGAGTCTTCCTCCAATCCTGATTTCATATTTTTCATCATACATCCAAGCTTCTCAGATTATTTACTCAGCTGAGTTGGGCTGCAAACCTCAAGGTCAGCAGTTTGAAACTACCAGCCTCTCAACAGGAGAAAGATGAGGCTTTCTGCTCCCATAAAGATTTACAACCTTGGAAACCCTATGCAGGGTCACTATGAGTCCGCACTGACTCCATGGCACATAACTACCACAACCACAGATTGAATACATACGGTGAAAGAATACAATCGTAGCATACACCTTTCCTAATTTTAAACCTTTCAGTGTCCGCTTGTTCTGTTTGAATAGCTGCCTCTTGGTCTATGTACAGGTTCCTCATGAGCACAATTAAGTGTTTCAGAAAACTCATTTTCCACAATGTTGTCTATAGCTTGTCATGATCCACACAATCGAAAGCCTTTGTTAGCCAACAAAGCACAGGTGGTACTCTGGGTTAATGTGCTGGACTGCAAGGTCAGTTTGAACCACAAAGTCGGTGGTTCAAGCTCACTAGCCACTTCTTGGAATCCCTATACAGGATCATTATGAGTCAGAACCGACTTGACAGCACTTAACAACAACAATATACATCTTTCTGGTATTCTCTGCTTTCAGCCAGGATCCATCTGGTGTCAGAAATTATATCCCTCATTCCACATCCTCATCTGAATCTGGATTGAGCCTCTGTCAGTTCCCTGTCAATGTACTGTTGCAGCTTTTTTTGAATTATGGTTAGCAAAATTTTACTTGTTGCTGTTGTTGTTGTTGTCAGGTGCCATCGAGTTGGAACCGACTCATAGCGACCCCATGCACAGCAGAACGAAACAATGTCCGATCCTGGGCCAACCTCACTACCGCTGCCACACTTGACGCCATCAATGATGCCATCTGGCTGGTCCATCTCGTTGGGGGTCTTCCTCTTTTTATCTGACCCTCCATCTTACCCAGCATGACATCCTTCTCTAGTGACTGTTCCCTCTTGACAATATGTCCAAAGTATGAGAGCTTAGCCATCCTGGCCTCCAAGGAGCACTCTGGCTGCACTTCTTCCAAAATAGATCTATTGGTTCTTTTGGCAGTCCATGGCACCTTTAGCATTCTCCTCCAACACCTCAACTCAAAGGCATCAATTCTTCTATAATCTTCCTTATTCACTGTCCAGCTTTCACATCCATATGAGGTTATTGAAAATACCATGGCTTGGGTTAGGTGCACCTTAGTCCTCAAGCTGATATCTCTGCTTTTCAATATTTATATGCAATATTAATGACACTGTCTGATGATTTGTACATTCCATTGGGTCACTTCTTTTTGGAATGGGCACAAATATGGATCTCTTCCAATCAAATGACCAGGTGTTGTCTTCCAAATTTCTTGGCATACATGAGTATGCCCCCAGTGCTGCATCAGTCTGTTGAAAGATTTCAATTTGTAGTCCATCGATTCTGAGTCTTATTCTTTGCCAATGCCTTCAGTGCACCATGGGCTTCTTCCTTCAGTACCTTGGGCTCTTGATCATATGCTACTTCTTGAAATGAATGAATATCAACCATTTCTTTATGGTACAGTGACTCTGTGTATTCCTTCCATCTTCTTTTGATGCTATCTGCATTATTCAATATTTTGCTAAGTGTAGTCGAGTCCATTTTGATTCATAGCACCCTGTTTACAGTTTCTGAAGAGCAACTGGTGGGTTTGAACTGTTGACCTTATGGTTCGCAGTCCAATGCTGATCCTACAGCGCCATACCAGGAGTCCATTTTGCCCATAGAATCCTTCACTATCACGAGTCGCAGTTTGCATTTTGTCTTCAGTTCCCTCAGCTTGAGAAATGCTGAGCGTGTTCTTCCCTTTTGGTTTTTTAACTTCACATTTTTGCACATTTCATTATAATATTTGACTTTGTCTTCTAGAGTTAACCTTTCTATTCAGCTGTTTTACCCCCTAATTTCTTCCATTTGCTTTGGCATCTCTACACTGGAGAGCAAGTTTCAGAGTCTCTTCTGACATCCATTTTGGTCTTTTTCTTCTTTCTTTTCTTCTTAATGACCTTTTGCTTTCTTCCTCTATGATATTTTTTATGTCATTCCACAATTCTTCTGATCTTCGGTCATTTGTTTCTAATTCATCAAAGCTGTTCTTGAGATGATATCTAAAATCAGGTGGGATATGTTCAAAGTCATATTTTGGCTCTCATATACTTGTTTTAATTTTCTTCAGCTTTAGCTTGAACTTGCACATGAGCAATTGATGGTCTGTTCCACAGTATGCTCCTGGCCTTGTTTTGGTTGATAGTATGGGGTTTTCCCACCATCTGTTTCCATAGATGTAGTCAATTTGATTTCTGTGTATTTAATCTGGTGAGGTATATTTGCCTTCTATATTGTTTTCTGTGTATTTAATCTGGTGAGGTATATTTGCCTTTTATATTGTTTTAAAAAGGTATTTGCAATGAGGAAGTCATTGGTCTTGCAGAATTCTGTCATATGATCTCCAGCATCATTTCTATCACCAACGCCATATTTTCCGACTACTGATCCTTCCTCTTTTTTTCCAACTTTTGCATTCCAGTCACCAGTAATTTTAATACATCTTGATTGCATGTTTAATCAATTTCAGACTAAAGAAGTTGGTGTTGTTAGTTGCTGTTAAGTGCTGTCAAATCGGTTCCAACTCATAGTGACCCTATGTGAGGTTTCTAAGGAGCAGCTGGTGGGTTTGAACTTCCAACCTTGTGGTTCCAGTCCAATGCTCATCCTACGGTGCCACACCAGAAGAAGCTGGTAGAATTCTTCAGTTTCAACATCACTGGTTTTAGTGGCTGGTTCATAAATTTGAATAAGAGTTGTATTAATCGGTCTTCTTGTAGGAGTATGGACATTATCCTATCACAGACAGCATTGTACTTCAAGATAGATCTTGAAAGGTACTTTTTGATGATGAATGCAACACCATTCCTCCTCAATTTGTCATTCCCTGCATAGTAAACCATGTGATTGTCAGATTCAAAATGGCCAATACCAGTTCATTTCAGTGCACTAATGCCTAGGATATCAATGATTTTACATTCCATTTCATTTTTGATAGCTTCCAGTTTTCCTAAATTCAGACTTTGTGCATTCCATGTCCCGATCATTAATGGACATTTACAGCGGTTTGTCCTCATTTTAAGTTGTGCACCATCAGCAAATGGAGATTCTGAAAGTTTTGCCCCCATTCACATCATCATGGTCAACTCTACTTTGAGGAGGCAGCATTTCCCCCTCGTATTTTGAGTGTCTTCCAAAATACGATCAAGAGGTAGATTGCTGCCAAGACACATGAAGATCTGCAAGGAAAACTGGGCCCACAGATGCTGCAAGAAGACAAGGAACTTCCTCCAGAGTCAACAAAGTGAAAGCCTTCCCCTAAACCAGGCGTGTGAAGTTGAACTTCTAGCCTCCTAAACTGTGATAGAATAAATGTCTGTTAACACCATCTATTAAGGAGCTCTGGTAGCGTAGTGGTTACGAATTGGGTTGCAAACTGCAAGGTCAGCAATTCGAAACTACCAGCTGCTCCATGGGAGAAAGATGAGGCTTTCTGCTCCTGTAAAGATTTACAGCCTCAGAAACCCTGTTCAGGGTTGCTATGCATCGGAACCAACTCCAAGGCACTTAACAACAACAACAATGCCATCTATCTGTGGTATTTCTGACATTAGATAACTAACCAACATTAGATAACTAAGATACCTTCTTTCTTAAAACACTCACCTCAGGTTCCAAGATACTAAACTCCCCTGTACTGACACTGGAATGAGGTGGATGTATTCAAGGAACAAAAAGAAAACAAGTGTGTCTGGAGTATAATGAATGACAGGAGAGCAGCATGACATACGTTTGGAATGCTAATGACACCCATAATAATGTAGAGTGTGATGGTTAAGGTTTTATGTCAACTAGGCTGAGTCAGGATTCTCAGTCATTTAGCAGGTAAGATGTAGTTATCACCTCCATGATGAGATCTAATATAATACAATCAGCTCCATGATATGATCTGATGTGATACATACACCCTGACCCTAAGGGAAGATTCACACCTTTTATCTTACAAGAGATAAAAGGAGGGAAATTTAAGAAACAAGGACGCACTACCACCAGAAAAGAAGAGCCAGGGAGTGGAATGTGTCCTTTGGGCCTGGTACCCAAGCACTCAGGGGAAGATTGATGCCAAGACACAGGGAGATCTTCAAGGAAGACTGGGCCTACAGATATGGGCAGGAGATAAGGACCAGTGCAGACAAAGAGAAAACCCTTCTCTAGAGCCGGCTCTCTGAATTTGGGCTTCTATCCTCCGAAACTGTAAGAGAATAATTTCTGGTTGTTAAAGCCATTCACTTATAATATTTCTGTTATAGCAGCATTAGATACCTAAGACTTTGAGAAACTCTTAAGAAGATTTTAAGCAGTGGATCAATGTGTTAGCTTATGTCTTTAAAGTTCACTCCAGTTGTCTATGTGGAAAATGGACCAAGTTTAAAATCAGGGATAACATCTGGAAGGCTCACAGTGAATTCAAAATAAACGTTTGCTGCCTTGAATTAAATTGGGAGGGGGAAGGAAGGCATCAATAAGCAGAAATGTATGGAAGACCAAAAAGTGAAACTCCAGGTGGCAGATAGACTTTGTGAGGAGACAGCATGACCCATGGAATTTGGCCCAGTTCTCAACAAATTCAAAAGGTTGTCAAAGAAGTCTCCCAGTCCAGATGTGGCCATGAAACAGATTTACCCCTCTAAATGGTGAACAAGCTGCCTTCTTCAGCACCTGCAATTCCTATCCAGCAATGTTCGGCGGGAGGGGGAATTTGACTCATTATCTCCCACTGTATCGGTCATGTCACATTACTCTTAAGCCCCTGACAGAACACTCCAGAGATATGATGCATTATGACTTGACACCAGCTACCCAGTGCTGTACCTCATTAGAGAGAACAGCAAAGGCACGAGCAAGGGGTAACCCATTTTGTACTGTCCATATTATCTCCATAACTTCATTAGTCTCTTGATCTTTTGGTAGTTGTCATTAGAGGCTCGGAGTTTCATGCCCTGGTCAATTTCCAAATGACAGCTTTTAGTGTCAAAGTGATCAAGGAGAGCTGCTTTCCCCTCCCCCCAGTGACAACAGCAGACAATCACAGGAAATTGATCATGTTGGATAAACTCACCTGATCCTAAAAATGATATTGGCTTGATGCTCCAGGGCAGGGCAAAAACAACTGAAAAATAATTGCCAGTACACCCCAGAGGGAAATTCTTTCCCTCTCCCAAATTCGGCAATCAATCTAACCCAGTGCACGTGACTAAAAATTACTGCTGTAAAGAATGTAATTCCATTTACACACCAATACACCATGGCAGTTTGGTTTGAATTGGGGGTCATTTTGCCTGGTTTTCACAGTTTTCTCATGAAAGATTTTATTTGCAAGAGCAGCAAGTTCATATAATACCAGACACCTCTAGAACAAAACCATGTCCTGATGCATGTTCCTAGCAGTTGTTGTCAAGGGCTGACCAGTCAGTTCCGACACATCACGACCTTGTATATGGTTTCCAGGGGCAGAATGCCTCATCTCTCTCCTTAGGAGCAGCTGGTGGTCTCAAACACCTGGATTGTGGTTGAAAGTCCAGTACTTATCCTACAAAGCCACCACATTTCCCATGTTTCTAGTAGTAAATTAACTAGTCCTGGTGTGGCGCTGAGGGTTAATGCATCAGACTGCAAAGCTGTTTGAACTGCAAGGTCAGCAGTTCAAGCTCACCAGCTGCTGCTTGGAAACCCTATACAGGGTCGCTATGGGTTGGAATCAACTTGACAGCACTTAACAACAACACCAATCCCTCTAAATGTTAAAAAATCATTTGTATATATATGTATAACAAGCTCTGGTAGCATTGTGGTTACAAATCAGACTGCTTACCTCAAGGTCAGCAGTTCGAAACTACCAGTCTTTCCACAGGAGAAGGATTAAATTTTCTGCTCCCATAAAGATTTACAGCCTCAGAAACCGACTCCATGGCACACAACCATCACCACCATATATACATATGTGTGTGTGTATAAGCTCACCAGCTGCTCCCTGGAAACCCTATACAGGGTCGCTATGGGTCAGAACTGACTTTGACTTCGTGGCACTTAACAACAATATATATATATATATATGTGTGTGTGTGTGTGTGTGTATGTATATGGTATATGTATATATGTATGTATATATATGTATATATGTATGTATATATATGTATATATGTATGTATATGTATGTATATATGTATATATATGCATATGGTATATATATGTATGTATGTATGTATGTATGTATATGTATATATATATCGTATATGTTGCTGTTAAGTGCCATGGAGTAAGTTCCAATTCATAGCAATCCTGTATAGGGTTTTCATTAGCAGCTGGTGGGTTTGAATCACCAACCTTGCGGTTAGCAAGCAGTCTAGTGCATATCCTACAGTGTAACATAAGGACTTCAATACATATATATTTGTTATTGTTAAGTGTGGTCAAATCGGTTCCAACTAATAGTGACCAAAGAGTGGCTGATAGGTTTAAACAGCCAGTCTGGAATAAGCAGTTCTGTGTTTATCCTACAGCATCTCACCGAGACTCCATATGTGTATGTGTGTAACTATATGTACAGTTTGCAATGTCTCCCCCACCTAGACTCCCAAAGTTAAATGTGCTAGCCGCTTTCAGAAAACACATCACATTTGTATTAGTCTTGCACATTTGGAAACTGTCTTGAATGGGTTTATTCATCTCTATAGAAGTGAGGGTCCAACTTGCCCAACATGATTCAGAAAGAGGCTTTCTATAACCTGACAAAAGTGTGCGATTTTTTTTACATTTAATCACCAAATGCAACCAGGGCTTTTAATGTTTGCATTCCTTGAATCCTTAGGGAAGTGCTTCTGGGAAAGGCACTTTGGATGAAGTTACTCTCCACATTAGTAAAAGACCTGTGTGATGAGGTTGTGGTGCTATTGTGTGTGCTGCTTTTTAAAGATCTTGAACTAATTATGGTGTGTTGGCTTGTCATTTAAAGTTCCTGCACTTCTATTGCAAAATCACCTGGTGTTCATTTGTATAGTGTTTTGTGTTCGTTGAGTAGTCTTTTCTCCACAATCTCCGCTCTCTCCCCTAGGCCCTCAAAGGCAAGAGGTCTTCGGAAAGCTTTCCTTCACAGGGTGCCCACCATACCAGTTTGGTTTTACACAGTTTGCCTGGGCATTTCCATCTAGAAAAGTTGTCCACAGCATTTGGAAAAGAAAACCAAATTCCAACTCCTAGAGGGACCAAATTCCAGAACTCTTTTTCTCCATTATTTGAATAGTTATAAAGTGAGTCAATAGCCTTATTGCACAGGCTACAAGAAACCCTAAAGGTATGCAGAAAAAAAATAATTAATAAAGGACAAGCAAAACATCAAAAGACCAATGACAAGCTTGCCCAATGCCATCCAATTACAGCATCTAGCTATAAGCAATTGTATCAACAGAATTTCCCACTCACAAAATAGTCTATTTGGTTATTTATCTATGCACCTAGTCATAGTCAACTCAACAACAGTTTTATCTATTACAAAGAGTTGAGGGGTTTTGTTTTGTTTTTCTCTAGCCCTTTTCCTGGATGTGTAATAAAGGACATAAAGCTCTGAAAACAAAAACGAATTGAAAACGCCATGCCCTGTCCTTTTCCAAATTACTCTTCTTCCATTAAAACGCACTTCCGTTGGCTTCGAGTTGATCTGGAATCATAGCAATCTCATAGGACAGAGTAGATGTTTACAAAAGCAGGCTGGATTTGAACTGTCAACCTTTCTGTTCCCAACTTAATCACTGCACCAGGGTTCCAATATAAGCTTGTTGTTGTTGTTGTTGTTGTTGCTAAGTGCCGTTGAGTCGATCCGGACCCATAGTGACCCTGTGTAGGATTTCCGAGGAGCAGCTGGTGAGCTTGAACCGCCAACATAAACTTACTGCCCTCTAAATTTCCTATCTGCAGTCCTGGTGTAGTCCTGAAGAATATATGTGCTGGACTACAAAGTCGGTTTGAACTGCAAGGTCGGCGATTCAAGTTCACCAGACGCTCCTCGGAAATGCCATACAGGGTCACTATGGGTTGGAACCGACTTGATGGCACTTAACAATAGCAACAAATTTCCTATATAATGACATGAGGTGCTGTTATCAATTTGAACCCAAATGGATAGACCTCAGAAGTGCAGAGTGCTCAAGGACGACATTCTTTAATAACAGCTACATTAAAAACTGTCATTTGATTTTAAGAAGACTTCAGGGGATAATTTTGGTTTAAGACCTAAGGTTTAAAGATTACCTCAGAACAATAGTTTCAGGGGTTCATCCTGTCTCCATGGTTCCAGAAATTCTAGATTTCATTGCATTTGAAATTCTGTTGTACATCCTTTTATCAGGATTCTTCTGTGGAATCTTGGACCCTAATATTCAATAATGATAGACAGGCACCATTGAGTTCTTTCTATCTCATGGCTAAGTGAGCAGGTGTTCATGGAGGTACTTAGCCAATTCAACTTTTTACAAGTGTACAACTTATTGACAGCAATTACATTAATTGGCTGTGCAACCCTACCCTTAACTAATCAATTTTCCCATCACTGTAAATGGGAACTCAGTACTGGTAGTCCCACTTACAATGGCGCTTCATACCAACGACTCCACCATAAGTTGGTTCTGACATAAGTCAAGTATCTCTTTTTTGATTTCCTTCCATTTTCATAGCCTGCTATGAAATACACGGCAGTGTTTTTAACAGTAAATCATAGCAATGAATATCTGCAAGTGAACATCTGAGAATGATAGCATCAGCAAATTATATGTTGCAACGTTCCATGTAGTACATATTACTGACAATAAGATGTACAAGAACAGATGATCATACTGCAGCACATCATAACTAAAATGCTCTGTATGTCAGGTACTACCTGTACTTCATAAGCAATACTCCTATCCTCATTCTCTCCTGCACCTGGTATCCAATAATAAACTTTGCTCATCATATATTTACTTATTCTTGCCTTTTTATATAAATTTGTGTCATACAATATTTGTCCTTGACAAATGTGATTGACTTATTTCATTCAGCATAATGTCTTCAATTTCTATCCATATTGTAAAACGTGTCAAGACTTCATTTCTCTTACTTGCTGAGTAGTATTTCATAATATGTATCCACCATGTTTTATTTATCCATTCATCTGTTGGTGAGCACTTAGAATGTTTCCACCTTTTGGTTACTGGGGATTATGCTGCAGTGAACATTGGTATTCAAGTATCTTTTTGAGTCTCTGCTTTCAAGTATTTTAGAAATATACCTAGGAGTGGAATAATACAGTTCTATTTCTAGTTGTTTGAGGAACTGTCACACTGTTTTCCACAATGGTTGTACTGTTTTGCATCCCCACCAGTAGTGGATAAGGGTTCTAGTTCCCCCACATTTTTGCCAACATTTTGTTATATTCTGTTGAGTTGTTTGTTGTTAGTGGGAGTGAAATGGTATCTCATTATGGTTTTGACTTGCAGCTCTCTGATATCTAATGACAGTGAGCATCTTTTCAGGTTTTGTTTTATTGGTATTAGAAGTCGTAATGGTCACATGTTTTTGCAAATCTAGGGTTAAATCTAATTGGGTATTGTTGTTGTTAAGTGTTGATTCTGACTCACAGTGACCGTGAGTAGGATTTCTGAGTACGTCCTTTGAGAACAGAAAGCTTCAGCTTTCTCCCATGGAATGGCCATTGGGCTCACACTACTGACTTTATGGTTCACAGTCCAGTGCTTATCGTATGGAACCACCGTGCTCCCCAAATTGATGTAAAATCTCAGGATAATCAAGTTGCATCAACTTATTAGCAACATAGGGTCACTTAGAATCTTAACTTCATTACTGATTTATAATTATATTTCTTTTGGGAGACTTCTTAATTCTCTCTCAATTTTGTTACCTTAAATGAGGCCAATAAAAACATTCATAAGGTTATTGTAAGGATAAAACATCCATCACCTCACCTAACAAGGATCGTGGTACATTTTATTTGATCGATAGACAGATGTACCTCCAGATTTCTGGAGACATACATCAGTCCAAGATTATAAAGTACTTAGAACTCCATATTTGCATATTAATTTGATCTGCCATAAACTTGAATTAAACTATGATGTGTTTTCCTTTTTTTCTCTATATTCAAATTTACATCTTCTCCTTGTCTACTTAAGGACTAACGTTAAAACATGTGTCATCCTATACATAGTCTTTAGCCACATGAGCATTTGAAAAGTGGCTAGTCCAAAGCAAGATGTCCTGTAAGTATGAAATGTGCCATACCACATGTCAAAGACTTGTACCAAAAAATAATGTCAAATATCTTATTAATAACTTTTATGTTGATTACATCTTTAAATGGTAATCTTTTTTTTTATATTGAGCTAAATAACATATACCATCAAAATTAATTTCACCTGTTTCTGTTTACTTTTTTCATGTGGCTACTAGAAAATTTTTATTTATATATGTGGTTTATTTTATCTTTCTATTCAACAGCATTGACCTAGAGGATGAAAACCCACGGACACTCCAAAGGAATATACACAAAAAGTGAGATATTCACCCAATTTACCAAAATGCTGAAGAGCAAACTCAAAGAATTCTGGGTTCCTATATACGGAACCCAGTGTGGCAGTGTGGGTTAATGT
>NW_006408533.1:5042168-5042797 GCF_000296735.1 Chrysochloris asiatica | reverse complement strand
AGGTCAGTGAAAAAGAGGGAGACCCCCAACAAGATGGATTGGCACAGTGGCAGCAGCAATGGGCTCAATTGTAGCAATGATTGTGAGGTTGGTGCAGGACACACACTGTTTCCTTCTGTTGTGCATATGGTTGCTATGAGTTGGAAACGACTTGACAGCAACTAATAACATAGTTTTTTAGCTCAGTTCTCCTGTTACACCCAACACACATCACAGAATATGCCTTATACCCAATATAACTATTCTCCTTCCATTCTTGCTTTTCTACTGATGTCAAGTAAGCTATCATTACTGAATGAGATCTCCCTCTTCATAAGTGTAGTAATATAGTATCTCTGATACCATTGGGGTGGGTGCCAAAACAACAGAAATAGAGTCTCCTCAAAAGAACCAAGTTCAAACCCTACTCTTAACCAAGCTCTAATGTTTTACAGATTACAATAATAACCTTTACTTAAATAATAGCCTTTATTTAATAGTTTACAATTAGCCTGAATGCTAGAAATTTTTGTTCTCCTAGTAGGCTTACAAAACAGAAAGATAATCAGTTTAAGAGGAAGCAACTTAATTATCCATTTGCTAGTAGTTGCCAGATGTTGCATTTTGACCTGAAAAAAAAAAAAAAAAAA
>NW_006408533.1:5039920-5041729 GCF_000296735.1 Chrysochloris asiatica | reverse complement strand
AATTCACCTTGAGATTTTCTCCCAAAAACAGAAGGCTCAAGCAGAGAAACAGAATTAGCAGAAGAAAATGTTAACACATCTATTCAAGATGTATAAAATGGTAGAGGGAAATAGGATGAGAAAGAAGGGATTAACAGAAAGTTAGGTGGTGTTGTTAAGTGTCATTGAGGCAGTTGGATTCATAGCGACCTTGTATAGAGTTTCCCAGGAGCTAGTAGTGAGTTTGAATTGCCAACCTAATGGATCAGACTGACCTTGCAGTCCAGCGTGTTTACTCACAGTACCACATCAGAAAAAAAATACCATGGCAGGGGAAAAACAAATACCAGTAATATCAAAAAGAGGAAGAGCACCCCCAAACGAGATTAATTGGCACAGTGGCAGTAGCAATGGACTCAAGCATATTGTAAGTATAGAGCAGGACCGGGCAGTATTTCATTTGGTTGTGCATAGGGCTGCTATGGGTCGGAACCAACTCAACAACACCAAGCAACAACAATATGCAAAACATAGCATTTGAATTTATCCAAAATTAAGCACAGAGAGAAAATAAGTAGTGGGGGGAACTACATTATCAACCAAGAATCAGCAATCAAACCGTGTAACAGGAGTCAAAGAGAAACAGAAAACGTACTGCATTAGGCAAATCTGCTGCACAAGACCCCTTTAAAGTGTTGAAGAGCAGCAATATCAGTTTGAGGACTAAGGTGCACCTGATCCAAGCCATAGTATTTCAATAACCTCAATGCATGTGAAAGTTGAACAGTGACTAAGGAAGACCACAGAAGAATTGATGCGTTTGAGTTACGGTATTTGAGGAGAATATTAACAGTACCATGGACTGCCAAAAGAACAAGCCAATCTATGTTGGAAGAAGTGCAGTCAGAATGTTCCTTGGAAGCCTGGATGGCCAGATTTGGTATCTCATATTGCAGACATATTAAGAGGCAGGACCAGTCTCTGGAGAAGGATATCATGTTTGGTAAAGTGGAGGATCAAGAAAAAGAGGAAGATCCCTACCGAGATGGATTGGCACAGTGGCAGCAGCAATGCACTCAAAAGTAGCAAAAATTATGAGGTTAGCACAGGACCGGGCAGTGTTTCATTCTGTTGGTGTTTCATTTGGCACCCACTCGTTGGCACCTACCAGCATACCATTCAACCAAGAAGCTCAATGACCAATGACCACCAAGCAGATAAAATTAGGGAACATCATAATAACAACATGGAAGCCCAGTCATAAAAAGAATATCTTAAAAGAATCCAGAGAAAAAAAGATACATTTCATAGAGGGGAACACACATAATAATTACAACAGATTTCTTGTCATAAAGAACTGGAGCGGGGGAAGCAGGGGGAGCGGAGACTGTCAGCCTACAATTCAGTACCCAGAATTCATCTTTCAAAAATGAATGTAAAATAAATAACCTTTTAAGAAAAATAAAAGCTGACCTAATTTGTTACCAACAGATCTGCACTACAAGAAGTGCTAAAAAAAATTATTCAGACAAGAAGATAATATTACAAATTTGGATTTACATCAAATAGATAAATGAGTAAAAAATGAATAAGAAGCATCAGAAATTTTAGCTGGTTGTGCCATATGATAAGCACTGGACTGCTGAAAACAAGTTCAGCAGTTCAAAGCCACCAGTTGCTTTGTAGAGAAAGATGAGACTTTCTGCTCCCTTAAAGATTTACGGTCTGGGAAATCCTATTCAGAGTGACTATGAGTTGGCATCAATTTGGTGGCAGTGGGCTTTGGTCTTGGTCTTATTTAAATATAAAATATTACTTTATTTTAAATAT
>NW_006408533.1:5032618-5034435 GCF_000296735.1 Chrysochloris asiatica | reverse complement strand
CCAGGCCCTGGAGAAGGTCATCATACTTGGTAAAGTGAGGGAAAGCAAAAATGAGGCAGACTTCCAACTAGATGGATCAGCATAGTGATAGTAACAACAAGCTCAAGTGGAGTAGCAATTGTGAAGATGGCGAAGGATTGCAGAACTGGGAGGTGTTTTATTCTGTTGTCTATAGGGTCCCTATGGGTGGGAACCAACAAGGGCACCTAACAATAACGACTATGAAAAAGCTTGGCCTACAAGTTACTGTCTGTTTGATGACCTTTTGTTTTCTTTATGTATGCTGTCCTTGATGTCACTCCATGACTTGTCTGATTTAGTCATTAGTACATAGGCATCTAATATATACTTGAATGGTCTCTGAATTCAGATGGGATATACTCAGAGAGTTGTACTTTAGATCTCAGTGGCTTATTTTAATTTTTCTTCAACTTGAACTTGCATATGAGCAACAGATGGTCAATTCCACAGACAGCCCCCGGTCTTGTTTTCATTGATAATATTGAGCTTTTCCACCATCTCTTTCCATAGATGTAGTCAATTTGATTGCTTCCTATTCTATCTAGTGAGATCCAGGTATATAGTCACTATTTACTTTATTGAAAAAAAAAAAGTATTTTCAATGACTAGATCATTGGTCTTGCAAATTCTATCATGCGATCTCCAGCATCATGTCTATCACTAAGCCATATTTTCCTACTACTGATGCTTCTTCTTTATTTCCAATTTTTTCCTTACAATCACTAGTAATTATCACTGCATCTTGACTTCCTATTTGATCAATTTCAGACTTCAGAAATTGATAAAAATCTTCCATTTCTTAATCTTTGGCATTCGTGGATGGTGGATAAATTTGAATAACAGTATTAACTGGTCTTTTTTGAAGGTGTATAAATATCATCTTACCACTGACAGTGTTAACTTCAAGGTTGATCTTGAAATGTTATTTTTGACAATGAGTGTGATATCGTTACTTTTCAATGTGTAATACTTGACATAGCTGATCATATGATTGCCCAACTCAAAGTGGCCAACACATGTCCACGTCAGTTCACTAATTCCTAGGCTATAGATCTTCAAGTTCCATTTCTTTTTTAAGAACTTCTAATTTTCCAGATTCATACTTTGTACATTCCCCCAAAATGTGAAGACAAGATACCAAGTTGTCTTATCTGAAGAGAACGTCTTCAGAAATCATATATCTGACAAGAATGTACTAACAAAGATATATATAAAACTACTTAAAAGTCTGATGAAGATCAAATACCACACCCTTTGGTATGGGTTGCACCTCAATGTCAAATATTATAATGAATTTTGCAAAGAGCTAGAGTTAGAAAACCAAAAGGGAAGAATATTCTCAGCATTTCTCAAGTTGAAAGAATTTAAGAAAAAATTCAAGCTTGACTTTTGATACTGAAGACTTCTTTGAGCAAAATATCGAATGATATAGATAGAAAAGAAAATGAAAGGAATACACAGAATCACTGTACCAAAAAGAAACGGTTGATGTTCAACCATTTCAAGAGGTAGCATATGATCAAGAGCCAGTGATACTAAAGAAGGAAGTCCAAGCTGCACTGAAGACATTATTGACCAAGAACACGGCTCCAGGTATTAATGGAATACAAAATTAAATCTTTCAGCAAACTGATGCAGCACTGGAAGCAATCACTCATCTATGCCAAGAAATTTGGAAGAGAGCTACCTGGCCAACTGATTGGAGGAGATCCATATTTTTGCCAATTCCAAAGAGAGGTGACCCAACAGTATGTAGAAATCACTGAACAATATTATAATGTCACATGCAAGTAAAA
>NW_006408533.1:5031005-5031643 GCF_000296735.1 Chrysochloris asiatica | reverse complement strand
TTGGAGGCCAGGATGGCCAAACTTCATCTCTCATACTTCGGACATATTGTCAGGAGGGACCAGTCACTGGAGAAGGTTATTATGTTTGGTAAGGTAGAGGGTCAGAGAAAAAGAAGAGGACCCCCAGTGAGATGGATTGGCAAAGTGGTAGCATCATGGGCTCAAGCATGGCAACGATATGAGCTTGGCCCAGGACCGGGCTGCGTTTTGTTCTGTTGTGCATAGGGTTGCTATGAGTCAGTACTGACTTGATGGCACCTAACAACAATAACCACAAGGTTGGTGGTTCAAACTCATCAACCACTCTGAGAGAAAACGGTGAAGCTGTCTACTCCATCAAAGATTTATAGTCCCAGAAACCCTAAAGGAAGTTCTACTTTTTCCTACAGGGTCACAGTGGGTACGTGCCTATTATTCCCACGAAAATCCAGAAGTATATTTACCCAGAAAAATAAATTATATTTGGGCTGGATTTTCAAAATGATGATGATAGATGGATGGATGGATGGATGGATGGATGGATGGATGGATGGATGGATGGATGGATGGATGGATGGACAGGTAGATAGATAGATAGATAGATAGATAGATAGATAGATAGATAGATAGATAGATAGATAGATAGATAGATAGATAGA
>NW_006408533.1:4993343-5030905 GCF_000296735.1 Chrysochloris asiatica | reverse complement strand
TATTGAGTTGATTCTAACCCATTTGATTCTAACTCATAGTGGCCCTATATAGGATTTCTGTGGCTGGTTGGAGAGGAATATTCAGCACACCTGCATGTGTCTTTGAAAAGAAATGAAACTAAGGTCTAATACACAAAGTTGTCTCCCTGGAGTGACCTTCTAAAATTCTGCCTCAAAACAAAACCGGAAATGCATCTGTCATCTTCTCTCAGTTATATAATACCGTTTCAAATTCTCAGAAGCTTTTTCAGAGAACCATAAATCTGGTTGTCTGCTCCTAGTTACACAACATTTCACCACAAACACTTGATGGTGTCTGCTCAGTTGGACCTGACATTGTCCAGTCAGAGGTTTTCTCAGGACAGAAGAGCCAGAAGAGAAAAACTCACAGGAGCCAAAGTCAAAACCAGCACCCTGAGACAAGGAGTTATGTGGGTGGACTGAGCTACACTTGCAGTATACTAATGTCATGGATTCCAAAGTGACTCTATCTAAAATGTTAAAACATGGAACTTGTCATGCATTAAAATATGCAAATATCAGGAGAAAAAGCCAACTATACTTAGCTAACAAAAGGAAAGTTGAACTTGACCAGAATTATCAAACACAAAAATCAATGCACAATCATGTCAACATTCCAGCAAATGTTGGGCAGAACCCACAGTAGGGGACAAAACAAGACGTTTAGGAAGCGACACTATTTCTCCACTGCAGCACTTTATCCCGCCCATCAAGCTAAAGAGAGAAGACATTGTGGCCAAGGCATTTGCTCAAGCTAGATGCATAGAGGACTAGAGAGCAACATTCCTTAGGCTGTGTTGGCTTTCAATTCCAGAGAGATAGAGATAGAGATGTCAGTGACTAGGACAGGCACACTTCACTGCCCATAGAGATCCCACTGCCAGCACCTGTCCACTCAGCAGTTGAGTGCCCCCGAGTGGAGGAAGACACACAATCTACTCCCCAGCCTCTCCTCCCCAGGCTGCAGCAGTCATAAAGGGTGCGCCTCCCCCCAGTCTGTGTCAGCACATGGAGATCAGTCAGGAGAGACCACTTATAATTATTGGATGCAGATGGTCACTTCATTAGCATATACACCAAACAGCCCGTTACAGGGTGTTGAACTGCTTACTAATCCCGCTTCCTGAAAAAGCCTGTGGGCCTATCAGGCAATATATGTTAAGCAAAGGACAACCTTCTCACACCTTCTGGAAGTCCGTTTTGTGAGACAGACAGACCGTGATTTAGAATACCCTAAAAGAAGGACAATTTTCTGTATTTCAGATACAGAGTCTCACGTGTTTCTAAATGAGGTCATCAGGGTATGAAACTCAGAATTGGAGCTGGCTGCTCTCTCAGCTGCCATTCCATGAGTTTTGATGTTCTGAATTATAGAAATGAATCCTCACAATAATACAGAGCTAAGGTGTGATGGGTTTACAGCCTCCTCATAACAACTCACCAACCTCTCCCAACACAAAGAAAGGAAATCATGTGGCAGGTAACTGTTAGAGACTTAGGACTCCTGAATTTTAAAATTTGGAAAACTTGCAGGTTTTAGTAACATGTTTCATCTTGCAAATCAAATCTTTGAATGAACTCCAATCCACAGAACAAGAAAAGCAACACTGTTTTTGAGGACAAGCTTTGAAATGCCAAGCTCAGCATTTCAATCTGACCAACAAGGACAGACCATCTGTAAGAATATTTCTCCTTCCCACTCACCTCTTCTCCACCTCCAAAATAATTCTACCTCAACAGGATTTTTCTGCTTGAGTTGTCTAAATAATCGCACTTGGTCTGACCACTGTGCAAAGAGGAGGAAATTGTTCCTGTTCATAAGAGGATATTTCCCAGGAATCCTGTAGATATTCTTTTGTGCATTTTAAAGCCTGTTAGTAACAACAAAAACGTGCGCCATTCTTGAAAAGTAAGTGCCGGCTATTTGCAAAGCATATCTTAATCTCAAAGTTTTAGGTTGATTTGTTTTCCTAGGCACTCATCAATAACATATGCTGTTGCCACACCTATTTAGTGACTAATATAAGGCTCCTTGCTCAGTGTGGTCCCCATGCATCTTTTCACTAGTCTAGACAATATTAGTGTCTTTTTAAAAACACAGTAAATCTCTTTGATCGGGACTTGAAGCTGGAAGCATTCAATTGCATTAAACTAAACTGTCTTATCTCCTTGTGTGCCAGGCTGCTGCTGGCACGTCCAGAGCTGTGTCCCAGCATGGTCCAGTATGCCAGGTTAGGAACACAGCAAATAGGAGCACTCAAGCAGGACAGACAGGCTTTCGCTTGCTTGCTGGATCCTGGGCTCCCAATAATGACAGACAGGAAACTGTCATGTGATTTTACTGCAAACTAAATAAATAAATAAATTTAAGAAGAGGGTCATACTTCCCATGTAGCATCCTGAGCACAGACCTCTTCATTCCAAAGCAGAAGAGACAGCTGCACATATGTTGCCTCTGAGTGATCTTTACCAGTTTTCCAAATGCCAGGAAAAATACTTCTGCTGAGATTTGTTTTTTTTTAATAGCAGTTTTCATACAGTTTCGATGCTCTTTTTTATTCATTCATTTCGTAACCTGGTATTTACTGAACACCTATTACAAAGAGTCCTGGTGTGGCACTGTGGGTTAATGCGCCAGACTGCAAAGCCATTTTAGCTGCAAGGTGACTGGTTCAAGCTCACCAGCTGCTCCTCAGAAACCCTATACAGGGTCGCTATGGGTTGGAACTAACTCAATGGCCCTTAACAACAACAACATTGCACGCAAACATTATCTTGCACATGAATGCATTCACTCATTCATTCATTATTTATGCATTAATATAACAACCAAGTATTAAACAGCTAGAGTCCCCAGGTGTTGCAACAGTTAATACACTTGGCTATTAACACAAAGGCTGTGTTTTAAGGAGCTTTAAGACCACCCAGAGATGTATCAGAAGAAAGACCAAGCAATCTAATGCCAAAAAAAATGAGCAACTGAGAAAGTATGGAGCACAGTTCTATTTGGACACACATGGGGTTGCTCTGACTCTATGGTAATGGATTTGGCTTATTGCATAGCTGTTATATGTCAGGCACCATGACAAAAGTTGGGCATATGGAGAGGAAATACAAGGTCCTTCTCATGCAGAAGGTCAAGGGAACTTGGTGTTGAGTCAATGCCTGCCTGGTGCCAGGCTCTGTGCCAAGAACTCTGTAACAATTGTTAGACTCAGAAGTTTCAGGCACATTTTACAGATGAGAAAACTGAGAACCCAGAAAATTTAAGACATTGGCCTAAACCTTTCTGATTGTAAAATCTAAATTCTCTCCAGGTCACTAATGAATATGAGAGGGAAAGAAATAAGTGTGATATAATAAGAATAACATTATAACTCAGCACCATCTTTTTCATTCAAAGATGACAGCAATTCCTGTTTTGTTCATTTGTGTTAAAAAGAGATGAATGATGTGGAAAATGTCTCAATGGCTGTTCAGGAAGTTAATTGTAGAGCTACCATATGACCCAACAATTCTACTCATAGGGAGAATCCAAGAGAAATAAAAACATGTTCACACAAAAATTTAGATCGTGGAAGTTTTATTCATAATAGTAAAAAAATAGAAACAGTCCAAATACCCATCGACTGATTAAAGGGTACTCAAAATGTGGTATATTCATATGTGTTGTTGTTAAGTAACATCAAATTGGTTCCTGTATAGGGTTTCCAAGGAGCAGCTAGTAGGTTGGAACTGCCAACCTTGCAGTTAGCAGTCCAGTGCTTCTTCTACAGTGCCACTTGAACAAATGGAATTGAAAGACTGGAAGGGAAAAGATGGCAAATTAGGGAGATTCACTGAGCGGATCCTCTGATCCCATAAAGAGTTACAACTTCGGAAACCTTATCCATGGTTGCGATGAGCCGGAACAAACTCAGTGGCACACAACCACCACCACCACCATCAAGAGGACTAAGATACATGATTGGAATTCCAGAACAAGAGACACAAAAAACAAAGAGAGACAGAGAATATTGTTCAAGAGTTGCTGGAAGAAAACTTCCCCAACACCATGAAAGATGAGAAAATAGCCATTCAACTAGTTGAATTCCGAACTCCAAACAGGATAGACCCCAAAAGAAAAACACCACCACATGTTACAATCAAATTTTCAAAACCAAAGACAAGGAAAGAATAAAGTGCAGCTCAGAAAAAACACAGTTACCTCGGAGGAGAAGTACTAAGACTAGGCTCTGATTCCTCAGCTGAAGCCATGCAGGCAAGACGACTATAGAATGACATACATAAAACTCTTAAAGGAAAAAATTACCAGCTAAGAATCATATATCCAGCAAAACTGCCCATCAAATGACAGGTAGGTCATTTTCAGATAAACATAAATTAAAAGAATTTATAAAAACCAGAGCAAGCTTACAAAAAAATATGAATGGTAGTTCTTTTTACAGAGAGAGCCAATAACAGCAGACAACACCTGAGACTGACATCCATAACAATATCACCTAGACTCAACCAAATATTAAAGAAAAAGCAAACCTACAAGACTGAAAATGGGGAACTAGAAGTATAGTTACAACAACAACAAAAAAATCCTAAAACAAAAACAGAGGATCATGTAGTTACAGAACTTCCAAATGAAGAGTAAATCAATTAGATGTCAAGAAAAAACTACAATAAAGTTACCTAACTGTAATCCTAAATACTAGGGCCTTATTCCTAATCCTAGCCCAGACAATACCCTTAATACTAATTGTGCTCCTAACCATAACCCTAACACAGGCCTAGCCTACACCTAGCCATAATCCTAGCCTAACCTAACCCTTACACCTTACTCCTACCTATCCCATCTCCCTTCCCTAAAAAACTGGAATTCTGAACAACTTTATTTTTAATGTACTCTTTTTTATAAGGATAGGGAGGTTTCCATTACATGTGTGAATGGAAAAAAAAAAATCTCAAATTTCACCCATTAATGAATTGCTGTTAAGTGCTTGGTTCTGGCTCATAGGGACCCTGTATAGGTTTACCAATGCACATCTGGTGGGCTTGAACTGCCAATCTTAGAAAGTACAAAAATGCTTGTTTCCAATAATGGGAATGTTCCAATTTATTGTGTCAATAAAAGGATAAATATACATAGTTCTGCTTGTAGTGCATGAAAAAATAAAAACAAACAAAAATAAAGATAATGCAATTTTTCTACAAAGCCCCTTCATAATGGAATATTCAACCATAATGAAATGATGTAATAATGCATGATAAGAATTGTACTAAGTGAAAAGAAGCCAGATACAAATTATATGATTCCATGATATGAAATGTCCAGAATAGATAAATCCATAGAGACAAAATGAAGATTACTGATTGTCTAGTCTGAAGAGTCCTGGTATGGTGCTATAGGATAAGCACCGGACTGCTAACCACAAGGTCAGTGGTTCAAACCCACCAGCCACTCCTCAAATATTGTTATGGATACAGTCTAGATGATATTGTCATGAATACAGGGTTGCTATGAGTCAGAACAGACTTGATGGCACTCAACAACAACAAAAACCCTAAGGACAGGTAGGAATGGATACTGACTGCTGAGAGGTTTGATATCCTTTTGGGGATGAATAGGTTCTGAATTAGATGACTTCAACACCTTGTGAATATACTAAAAGCCACTGAATTACATGTTTTAAAATGGTGAATTTTAAAGAAAAGGAGACACAGATGAAAGGGTGAAAGGGCTGCTCTAAGTCAAGATGTCAGGAGGATCCTGGTCCCTCTCCCTCCCCTTCCCAAGAAGAGCTCCTTGGAGGGCCCCTCGCTGCTCCTACTGCTCAGTCACTCCAAGTGAGGCACAGAGATCACTTGAGGTGACACACACATGACCCTAATGTGGAGATGCTGGAGAACAGCCCTTGGCAGACTTAGGGAGCAGGTGAAATTTCTCCCTCAGGCTCCTAGCTGTACTTTTCCAGAGCTGGCACTGGGCTGGGAGTCAGGAGACCTCAGCTCTTGCCTCAGTCCTGCCACTAACTTGATTTTTTGACCTCAGGCAAGTCTTCATCCTCTTTCAAGTGAGCTCATTTTTCAGACTTTTTGCCTTAAATAAATGAATGATGGGGGATAGGGTTCATCTTTCTTAATTTTTCTCCCCTCATACATTGGCAGCTGCCTACTTTATCTTTGGTAATACTGAAGGTAGATTAAGCAAATCACCACTGAACGCGGCTATAAGGTTCCTACACACTCAACGTAGCTAATATGAGGAAAACAATTGTAGACATGGAATCCTCCTTCCCAGGAGCATGGCTTCTGTTGGCAGGCAGCCCTGCTCTAGACGGCTGGCTGGACACTTCAATTCATTGAGCCATAGATCTTTGAAGCTGCAAGGGTCTTCCAGATCATTTAGTTCAGGCCTCTCCTTTTATAAATGAGAAAACAGCCCTGGGCACTTAAGTTTCTTATCCCCGAGTCACGCACTCATAGAGGCACAACCCTATTCTTTCCTGCCTTCTGCCCAGGGCTCTTTTTAACCCAGCACTCTGCTTCTCTGGAGCCATCTCTCTATTTGTAGAAATCTTCTACCCAGAGTGGCCAAAATGCATTTGTCCTAACACCTATGTCAAGCACAATCGTCTCTGAACTCCTGCAGCCAGACATGAAATTCACTCATTGAGGGATTGCTTGCAGTTTCAAACTAATTATATGAAAAGGTTTTTTGTGCTGTTTTTTTAAAGCAAGGTGGATGGAACATTTAGAAAAAAGTAAATTCCACACCTCAAATCCTTATTTAATTGTCAGCTTCTTGATCCATGCAACCATGTTATCACCATAACATCTGTTTCATGAATTGCCTTAGTTTCTTTCTGCTGCTATAACAAAAACACCACAAATGATTAACAAAAAGTGATGGTTTTAATGAACGAAAATTTGTTTTCACACAAGTTAGAAAGCTAGAAGGAGCACTGTTGGCATAATGGGTTATGTATTGGGCTTTTAACTCCGGAGTCAATGGTTTGAATCCACAAGCTGCTCCTCCAGAGAAAGATGAGGCTGTCTGCTCCCTTAGAGATTTACAGCCTTGGAAACCCTGTACTAGATCTGTATGAGTTGAAATCGACTAGACAGCCCATAACAACAATAATAACTGGAAGCTACAAGTCCAAGTTCAGGGCACCAGATCTAGGTGAAGGCTCTCTGTCGGCTTTTGCCCTTGGTTCCTTGGTGATCGTCATGTGGCCAGGCGTATCTCTGCCCCCACCTCTGCTCCTTTTCATCTGCGTCAAATTACCTTTTGATGTCTCAAAAGTCACTGGTGATGTGAGCACATTATCATAGCTAAGAAAACCCTATTGCCTAATGGGATTGCATTCACAGGCACAGGGAACAGAAAGTACAACACGAATTTGGGCAGAGGGGATACAACTGAACCTATAGTATGAATTAAGTGTAATAATTTGACTATAAAACTGTTGATTGAAAGTGAAAGAAAACTCAACTTATGAACATAGAAAATGTACTAGCTGACAAAGACAGACTTTAGGCAAGATTTGACCAGGGCTTTAAAACTGTCACCAAAGGTTTAATGTCTTTTTCTCTGGACTCTGCTGTCCTTCATATTGGCTCCATTCTCATGGAGACCCGTTCATAATAGATCCCGTTTCCATTGACCTTCAAGGTCGTTTCAGTTACCTTCAAGAACACAAGCAAGACTCCCATACCTGAGTGTGCCTTTGATTAGACAAAAGCACTTTAGTCTTGTCCTATAAAAATAGAGTTGAATTTTCATTCTCCATGTGGTTACATACCGTAGAGTCTGTTCCGACTCATAGCGACCCTGTATAGGGTTTCCGAGGCTGTAAATCTTTACAGAAGCAGAATGCCTCATCTTTCTGCCGCGGAACTGCTGGTAGATTCAAACTGCTGACCTTGCAGTTAGCAGTCCAACTCGCAACCCACTCTACAACCAGAGCTCTTTCCCCCCTGTGATACTGCAGACTAATTAATAAAGGGCCATTAAGCAGAGAAGAGAATTCTGCTACCATTTGGCCTATTTAGTAATAAAGAGATACCAAAACCAAATTCTATCTTCTAAAAACTAGTTTTCCCACTGAGCTTGGACACCCAAAAACCCACTAAGCGGTTCAGTGCAAGCTTAGAAGAATCCTCAACTAGGGCCCTGCAATATTTTCTTTAGACTAAGAGATTATCCTCTGGAGGTTTACATTGCTAATTATAATACACAGTTTGAGACCTTGAAATTGATCTAGTATGAAAGCAGACTAAAGCCTCCTGCTAGCTGGGATGATTCATCAAAACCAGAAAGTGTACCATGTCACCTACCACAAAAAGAACTCAGTGGAGACCATGTTATCATTTATCAGTCAGGGTCTACCTCAGGCCAAAAACATCAACATCCCAGCATTAGCAAAACTCCTTACCCCAATCTTCTTTTGAGAAAAACTTTTCTCATCTTTCCATATCTTTGACCTTTCTCCACCCCTAGGTTGTCCCCTGAATGTCAAGATTTCTTCCTGTCTTGGAATCTAGGCCATTCTTTTCCTGGAAACACTTTATGATCATTATCAACAAACATGAAGTGAATATCTAAAATGTGAAAGCGTTCATGTGAAAGCGTGAGTTGTACAACTGTTGCTTTCTGGCTATTATTCGCTGCAGTTCTGGTGGGGCTGTCTATCAAGGGGAAACACGTTCCTCAACAAGTATGTAAACCTGTGACTCAGGTTGTTCAATCAGAATAAATCTATTCTTCACCACAGTGAAGTACCGAAATGACTATGTGACCTAAGTGAGGCTAATCCGAGTTCTTTTTTTTATTATTATTAAATGTTTTTATTTTGCATTGAGTGAAAGTTTATAGGGCACATCATCAGTTTCACATTCAACCATTCATATAGCTTGTTTCATTACATTGATTATTATCCCCTCCATATATCATCAGTTTACAGTGTTTCTCTCTATCCTCTTTAGCTTTTTTTTTTTTGGATGGGGGGAATCCGAGTTCTTTTTAATGGTTGTAATGAATACAGGAAGAGAGAACAATTTTTCTATTGCTACATGGCCATGTGCTATAATAACTGCTTGACACTGACGGTGCTCACATTTTCGTCATTGGGCCTGAAAATGAAACCAACCAGAGGCAGAAGAATTGGGAAAAAAAGAAATATGATGCTGATAGTAGTATCATTTGAATCCTGGATTCAGTTGCACCTAAATTTTTCACCCCTAGTCTTTTCACGTACCTAAGTCATTAAATACCCTTTTAGTTAAGTTAGCCCATGTCATTTTTCTCTTGCTTGAAACCAAAGCATCTTAAGTGACATAACAGGATATCAAGAAATATAAGGTAGCAATACTCTATTATATAGCCAGCCAAAGAGAACCATGGTGGTATGGACTAGGGAGGAAAATCAAACAGTAACCCTGGACAACACAAGATCCCTATCAGAGCTCATTGCTTCCCAGAATTTTGTAATCAGCTAACTAACTCTTCACTTTCATTCTTGGTTCCCGGATCTTCACACTAATTATACGGCATCCACACTGCCTCATTTCCTAGTTTTCTTTAAAAACTTGTTCCCACATAAATTTTCAAAGGCTTCTGACTTTCTTCAGTGGACAGTCACTTTTCAACATTCTTTATTTCTCTTCTGAAAATTAACAAAGTCTTCCTCCATCAAAAGCATCATCATCATCATCTGTTACCATGTATTTGCTGAGTATTTATTATATACCACTGTGCAAAACAATTTATATGTATTGTTAAACTCCTAATAACACAGCTCCTATCATTTCAATACATTGAAAAGATACCAACTTACCAGTCCAGTCTTCATTCTACTAAAATAGAACTAATTCTTAAAGTCCATATCCCAGGTGTATTCCTCACTCACCAACCTGAGTATGGCCTTGCTTCTTTGTCTTTTGTTGCCTGGTAGCATAGTGGGTTATGAGTTGGGCTGTGAACCACAGGTCAGCAGTTCAAGTCCACCAGGCACTCTGAAGGAGAAAGATGAAGCTTTCTGCTCCCATAATGAGTCGCATCCTTAGAAATCCTGTAAATGGCTGCTATGAGTTGGAATCAACTCGATGGTACACAGCCAGCCAGCCAGCATGGCCTTGCTTGTGTGCCCTTTGTGGTATTCCAATAACATTCCTCCCTAAACTTCAAGAGATCAAGGAGATATTGCTCAGACTTGGGCCCAAATATGTTATGTGGTCTCCCAGTATCAGATTTCCCCACAGATCTCATTGACAATGAGAATGGGCTTAGTACCACATTTGTTGTTGTTAAATGCTGTGGAGTCATTTGTGACTCATAGCAACCCTGTATAGGGTTTCTGAGGAGCAGCTGGAGGATTTGAACTGCCAACTATGTGGTTAACAGTCAAGTACTTATCCTACAATGCCACATCAGGACCATAAAGACCTTACACATGAACTTGAGCAAGTAGTTAAAGCAAAGCCACTGCCAACACCAGACTCCCGTCTGCTAGCCAAAGGCTAGAAAGAAATTCTGAATAGCCTTTTTGAAATAATAATAGCTAACATTTATTGCATGTTTTTACCAGACATTCACTCTTCCATATTCTCAACATACATCATCTCATTTAACCTTCACACCACCAATGAGCTGGGCAGTATTCTTTCTCCTATTTTACACTGAGGAAACGCAAGTGCAGAGATAGTAGGTAACTGCTCCAAAATCACATGGCTAGTCTGGCTTTGCATGCTTGCTATTAACCGGAATGTAGTACCACTCAATGATGTCACAAATAAAAGCGTAATTCTCCTACCAGCCTCATCTGCATAAATGTCATTTGGGGTGACCTAGGTTGAGATCTTGTCAGTGGTACACACCAGTGTCAATTTTCTTGTTGTTGTTGTCAAGTGCCGTCCAGTAGGTTCCGATTCCTAGTGACCCTGGACAGGGTTTCCGAGGAGCAGTGGTTGGATTTGAACTGCCAACCTTGTGGTTCACACTCCAGTGCTGATCCTACAGCACCACACCAGAAGCTTTCTAATTGCTGCTTAAAATAACTATCACCAACATGTAAGCCTAAAATACTGTACATTTATTATCCCACCATTTTTTTTGAACCAGGAGTTCAAGCACAACTAAACTAGGTCCTCTGTTGCAATGATGGTATCTGCCAAAACTGGAGCTTCATCCAAAGCTGAGTCCTCTTTCAAGCTAGCATGGTTATTGGACTAATTCATTTCCTTGGAACGGTAAAACTCAAAATAGTTTGCTTCTGTTTCAAGGCCAACAGGAAAAACTCTCTAACCTCAGGAAAGGCCCCAGTCTCTATTTTAAAGAGTTCATCTGATTAACTCAGGCTCTGTAGGATAAGTATTGGACTGCAAACCACAAGGTCAATGGTTTGAATCTACCAGCTGCTCTGCAATAAAAAGATAAGGCTTTCAGCTCCCACAAAGATTTACATCCTTGGAAACTCTAAAGAGGGTTGCTATGAGTCTAAACTGACTCAATGGTACTTAACAACAACCTAGAATAATCTCTGCCTTAGGCAGGATTCTCTAGAAAAGCAAAATCAATGAAGTTTATATATGTATATTGTTGTTGTTGAGGGCCATCAAGTCAGTTCTGACTCATAGCGACCCTGTATGGGGTTTCCGAGGAGCGACTGGTGAGTTTGATCCACCAGCCTTTCAGTTCCAGCCAACCTTGAGTTCGAGTGCTTATTCTATGGTGCTACTTCAGGACTTCCATATATGTATAGAGACAGAGGTTCACTACAAGGAAATGGCTCACACAGTTGTACAGGCTGGCAAGTCCCAAGTTCATGGGTCAAAAGTCAAGCTGGAGACATCTCCTGACTCCATAGCTACATGGGTTGATGAAGCTAAATTTGGCAAATCAAATGGCAGACTGATGAATAAGATTGGCATGCAATATGGCAACCTGCTGGCTCAATTCCAAAGAAGGTCAGATGATGACAAACCTAAAGCTTTGCCAGAATATACACATATAAAGGGGCTTCAAAAAGTCCATGGAAATATTCCATGATCTCCTAATTCCCTTTCCCACGAACTTTTTGAAGCCTCCTCATATACTAAATGCAGCCTACAGATCTCACTGACAATGAGAATGGGGTTAGTACCACATTTGTTGTTGTTAAGTGCTGTGGAGTCATTTCTGACTCATAGAGACCCTGTATAGGGTTTCTTGGGAGCAGCTGGAGGATTTGAACTGCCAACCGTGTGGTTGACAGTCAAGTGCTTACCCTACAATGCCACACCAAGACCTTACGCATGAACTTGAGCAAGTAGTTAAAGCAAAGCCACTGCCAACACCAGACTTCCATCTGTTAGCCTAAGGCCAGAGAGAAATTCTGAAACCCACTAGCCCGAAACTCCCTTTCAGCTGACTGGCTGCTGAAAACAGATATGATCATCATCATCATGTTGTTATTGTTGTTAAATGTCATCGAGTCAACTCAACTCCAACTCATAGCAAATCTGTATGGGGTTTCCAAGGAGTGGTTGACGGGTTTGAACCACTGACCTCATGGTTCAAACTGGCCATGTGGTCCAGTGCTTATCCTACAGTGCCACTCAAGGACTCCATATCCTTATCTTGGAGATAATTATATTATACCAGATCTCATCATGGGAATGGTTACATCATAACTGAGAATCATGGCCCAAGCAGGAAGACACAAAACCTTAACTATCACAACCTTTTGTTAAACCCCAAGTCATGTGATTAAGAATCTCAATTACATGTATAAAAATCCTTTTACCTTTGCCATGTAATATAACATAATCATAGGTGGAGGGGGGGGGTACTCCATCACTTTTGCCATATCTGTTGGATAGAAGTAGCAAGTTACAGGTCCTTTTCTCATACAAGAGGAGACGATTACACAATAGCACAGGTTTTGGCAATCTTATTATCATTACCACCCATCGATGCCATCATTTGGCTTGAATCCACCATCAACGCACATACAAACAGCAGTCAAGAAATCAAACGACATATTGCACTTGGCAAATCTGCTGCACAGGACTTCTTTTAAAAAACGGATGCATTTCAATTATGGTGTTGGTGAATAACATTGAAAGTACCATGGACTGTCAGAAGAATAAACAAATCTGTCTTGGGAGAAGTACAGTCAAAAAGTTGTGAGACTTCGTCTTTCATACTTGGAACATGTTGTCAGGAAGAATCAACCCCTGGAGAGGCACTTGGTGCTTGGAAAAGTGAAGGGTCTGTGAAGAAGAGGAAGAACTTCAATGAGATAAAATGACATCGAGGCAGCAACAATGGGCTCAACCATAACAATGATGAAAATGGTGCAGAACCGGGCAACGTTTCATTCTGTTGTGCCCAGGGTCACTATGAGTCAGAACCAACTTGACAGCACTTAACAACAACAATATACAACCCATACAAGATCTTGGATTGTGTGACTAGCTAGATCTGCTGCCCAGAATTTGAATCATTATCCAATGATTTCACTCTGGAGGCCAGAACCCGTGTCCCCTACCAGAACTAGAACATCCCTTCTCATGACCAAGAAGTCAGTGCAAGAATGACTTCCAAAATGATAAATAGCGCCTACACCTATTGCACAGACCTACCTTCCAGAAGAGAGGCACAGCTACCCCACCTGGCAAAATGGCCTTGCACTAACAACTTGTATGGCCTCTAAATCAAAAACTTCAACAATGAAACAAACACTAAAGCAGAGATGTCACCAGCTCAAAAGGAAGAGGCAGAGAGAGGGCAGAATTCAGATAAAAGGATTATGACAGAACCCAGGCGCTGTGTGGACAAATAGCAGTCACTACTCCTCACAGCAGTTGACAACACAGTTGGCAAATAAACAGTGCGTAAATAACAAAATAACTGCAACACAAACAAGATTTGATAAACAAATAATATATGTAATGAAAGTTGGGAATTCAGTTAGGGGAGAGCTCATTTCTTCTCAGGAAGTTAAGAGCATACTATGGAAAAGTCAAGATTTGAACTGGGCGCTTGGGTTGAGTTAAATTTCAATGGCAGCATGGTGTTGAAGAAGAATATTGAAAGTACCATGGACTGCCAGAAGAAGAAACAAATGTGTGTTGGTAGAAGTACAAGCAGAATGCTCCTTAGAAAACAAGATGACCAGATTTCGTCTCTCATATTTCGGACATATTATCAGAGAGAATCAAGGTCTGGAGACCATCATGCTTGGTAAAGTGAAAGGACAATGAAAAAGAGGGCGACCCCCAATGAGATGGATTGGTACAGTGGCAGTAGCAACGAGCTCAAGTGTAGCAGCAATTGTGAGGATGGCACAGGACTAGGTGGTGTTTCGTTCCATTGTCCATGGTCAATATGATTGGAACTGACTGGACAGCACTTAACAACAACAAATGGGGGCATTTAAAGCAATAGAATGTGAGTTCACAAAGGCTCAGAGTCAAGAGAGCAAAAGGCCTATGGAAAATACTTTCCACAGCCCCAACCCCTTTTCCAATCAAACTAGAAGGCCTATCTCTCATTCCTCGGGCCCTAATCTCTTCCCTCAGATCTGATAAACTAATCCTTACTAAGGTGCAAATGGATTGATGAGAAGCCCCTTGTGAAGTAACATATTTGCATTTTAATAGGGACCTTCTGGATATAGAGCCTTAAACCAAAGGCTGTGAATACTGGTTATTTCTGGTACTATGATAAATTGGTAGAAGTGAAAGGATAGGGTAGGTAGATTTTTGTTTTCCCTCTAATCACTTACTTTGAACCTAAAACTAGTGCTCATATCACGGTTCAGAGTTTAATAAACCTCAATTTTCCTGGTGAACCAGGTTTCTCATAGGAAAATTCATATTAACATACTAGCTCTTCAGAAAGCTTAAGAAAGCTTACTCCCAAACCCCTGACGCTCCTTGAGATGTGCCACAAGTTGAGTGACAGAAAGGGGATTTTATAGACCAGAGCTTCCTTTGTACCATGGACTTTTCATCCCTGCTGGGCAGCATGAGGAAGTCCCTTAAATACCTTAAACCACTCTGTAAATATAACATGTTGCTTTTGTAGTTTCTTGATTCTCAGTGGCAAATTTGGGGAAAACTTGTACAGATATGATTGAATAATAAAGATAAATCACCAAGAAAATCTTCTCTATAAAATTTTTTTTTTAAATGCAGTAGCTTCAAGTTTTTTTTTTTTTTTTTACCTTTAGCATTCTTTTTGTTTTTTCTTACTCAAGTTTACGTTCATTTCTTTAAATACAGTTGCTTGTCATCAAACCAAAGTTAAATATTGCAATATCATTGATACTGACTAAACAATCTGAGAAGCTGGGTTCTATGAAGAAAAACGTGGCATCAGGATTGGAGGAAGACTCATTAACAACCTGCGATATGCAGATAATACAACCTTGCTTGCTGAAAGTGAAGAGGACTTAAAACATTTACTGATGAAGATCAAAGAGCATAGCCTTCGGTATGGATTACATCTCAATGTAAAGAAAACAAAAATCATCACCACTGGACCAACAAATAACATTCTTATCAATGGAGAAAAGATTGAAGTTGTCAAGGACTTCATTCTTCTTGGATCAACTATCAACACTCATGGAAGCAGCAGTCAAGAAATCAAATGACATGTTGCATTAGGCAAATCTACTGCACAAGACCTTTTTAAAGTGTTGATGTCAGCTTGAGGACTAAGGTGTGCTTGACCCAAGCCAGGGTATTTTCAATAACCTCATATGCGTGCGAAAGCTGGACAGTGAATAAGGAAGACCGTAGAAGAATTGATGCCTCTGAGTTATGGTGTTGGAAGAGAATATTGAAAGTGCCGTGGGCTGCCAAAAGAACCAACAGATCTATTTTGGAAGAAGTGCAGCCAGAGTGCTCCTTGGAGGCCAAGATGGCCAAACTTCATCTTTCATACTTCGGACATATTGTCAGGAGGGACCAGTCGCTGGAGAAGGATATCATGTTTGGTAAGATGGAGGGCAAAGAAAGAGAGGAAGACCCCCAATGAGATGGATTGGCTAAGTGGCAGCATTGATGGACTCAAGCGTGGCAACCGTAGTGAGGTTAGCCCAGGATCGGGCAGTGTTTCATTCTGCTGTGCATAAGGTCACTATGGGTCGGTACCGACTCAATGGCACCTAACAACAATAACGAACACATTCATGAAACACAAAATACACAGACTCTCAAAATCCATGTCAGAATTAATCTTTGAAACACGAGGAAAAGAATGATTGAGACCAACTTCTTCTATGACATAAATAATACTTTCTTCAAGCTCTCTGGACTTTAGTACTCTAGTAGCGTGGTAGTTACAAAACAGTTCGAAATTACCAGCTGTTCCACGGGAGAAAGATGGTGCTTTCTGCTCCGTAAAGATTTACAGCCTCGGAAACCCTGTACAGGGTCACTATGAGTTGGAACCGACTCCAAGGCACATAACAACAACAACAATATTAGTAAAATGTAGGCAATTTTTATCAGCCACAAAGTAGTATCATAAAAGCCTATTGGACAGTCTTTTGTGAGGACACAACTAAATAGAAAGTTTAAAGTATCATTTTGTATTATTTCACTCATTACAATTCAGCTTTAAAACACAAGAAATGTACATCCAAGGTTGCTTTTGTAAGATGTCTATAAAGATTTCATAATCAAAGGATATAATTAAGTGTATAATTAACTTTGAGTACATCCATATGATAGTAAAATTGGCCACCTCCAGTTGCTTGTGATGGAACTTTGATTAAAGTCAAACTCAAAATAACTATTGTTAGTTACCAAGTAGTACCTGATATTATATCAAATGTCCCTCGTTCTTAATGATAACTTCAAAAAACATTTTTTAATTTCCAGAAGATCAGTTGTATGCTTCTTACTTTCTAAGGAGTTTAACATATGTACAATTTCAGACCAGAAATGGTTCTTTTTAAAACCCACACATCAAAATTGTGCACTGCATCTTAATGCTATCTGTGGCCCAGTATGTAATTTGTTTGGGGTTTTTGTGTTGTTTTTTGTTGGTGGTGCCTTACTTTGAATAAGTAAATTAACCAATGAATGCCTGAGGACACACAGCACATGTTCAGGGTTTGTGACACAGGAGGGCATAAAAGGAAGGATGGTAATATCTGCTAATAGAACTTCCCATCCCACGAGGGGGTTTTCATTTCTTTTGTTTGCACAATTTAAATAGGCAAAGCTACCCCTTTAAATGACATGAACCTTTTGTCCCTACGAGATTTCGGTTATCAGGCCACAGTCTGTCAGTTTGAAACCATTTCCTCCCCAATTAGCTTGCAGTTGGGTGGTGCGTCGTGCTGTTTTGCGGTTTCTCTACCTTCATTTGACCTTCAGCATCATCTGCAGCACTCTCTGTTTAGCACCAAAAATCACAATCAATGCAGAGAGGCACCTGGTGTGTTTGCTCAAGAATTTTGTGCTTGAAACCTTTATAGCTCGGGAGCATTTGGGAACTGTGATTTGTCTGTAGTTGAAGGTTCCCTCTGTAGCCAGGGTACTTTTTCTTCCTGGAACTGCAGGGAATAAAAAAAAAAAAAAAAAACAAGAAAATCTCCAGACATTTTAGGCTTTAGCTGCAATGTCAAGAAAGGAATGGAGAGCACCTTTATGGGCAGATTGTATCGCTTTGACCCTTATCTTGTTTTAACTAAGATTTGGGCTATTTCCCCTGAAGCCAGCCCTCTCTTGTTTCCAGCCCCTTTCCTTCCTGTTCCAAAATGATTGCCTACAGACAAGGTACACAAACCTAAACATTCTTTCATACACTCTTCCTTCTCTTTACCACCACTACTCAATTACAGAATGCAAGTGGGCAGCCAGCACGACAATGTAAGTGGGGAGGGAAAATTACCCAACCCATTGGAAAGAATTCCTCAGTTAATGCAAAATAAATACCACCCTGTACCTCCACAGCTTGAAGCAGAATCTTTTCACTACAGTAAACTGCAGCATCTGATAACCGCCAAGGGCATAATTAAGGAACCCTTAAGTCACAATACAAAAGAGAGGCTTGTTCCCATGAATATATAAGGCCTATCCTTAAGACTCTAGAGGGGATTTAGGGATTACTAAAGGGTAACATCATTTTGCTAAAAAGTAGGCTCTTTAGTTTAAGCTTAAAAAAAAAAAAAAAGTAGTCTTAGCTTCTAAACAAAATGGAAATGGTTATTTTTGGAATTTCAAAAAATAAATAACATAAGATAAAAACCTAACCATTATTTGTTCCAGATTTCTTGTTCTACTTGTGAGGAAATTGAGGTCCCCCAAAATTCATTCAACCAAAATGAACACAATGACCCAACAGCATAGCGTCAGCAGAGGTCAGGAGGATGCGCTTTCTGCTCTCTTAATGCCTGGTTCATTTTCTTCTTACCATTCTACAGAAATCTGAAAAGGCTGGAGAAACACCATTGGCAGAAAAGAGAGGGCCCCCAAACAGTTTATTCTGCATTTTATTTGGAGTCTGACTCTTTTTGACATTTAAATCATCAACCTTTTGCTGGGTGAAAACCTTTGAAAGGAAAAGGACATTGCAGTCTAGCCTCAGAAGTTTGTCTGACAAAGAAGTAAAGCTAAGAATGTCAAAGGGTTAAAGTTAAGCAGCCAGCCTACATAAAGAAGCCCTAAGTGGGCTTATTGTACCAGGAGCATTAGCCTGAACATCAGAACTGTCCCCCAGCTCTTCCATCTGTCCATCAGAAAATATTAGAAAGCTAAGACCAGGCCCAATGGCCCAAGTGATGAGTTCCCAAATGCATTTTAGTTACAAAAACCCAAACTAAACCCATTGACCTAGATGGATTCACACTCAGAGGACAGGGTAGAACCACCACCTAGGATTTCTAGAGCTGTAAATTTTTACAGAAGCAGACTGCCAGATCTTTCATGCTTGGTACAACTCATGGGTTTGGAGTGACTGATGGGTTTCAACCACGGATCATTTGGTCAGCAACCAAGTGCTTTAACCACTGTGCTGCCCTGGCTCTTACTAGGAATGATGTTGTTGTTGTTAGGTGCCATTGAGTCAGTTCCAACTCATAACAACCCCATGTACAACAGAAGGAAATATTATCTGGTCCTGAGCCATCCTCAAAATTGTTACCATGTTTGAACCCATTGTTGCAGCCACTGTGTCAATCTGTCTCCTTGAGACTCCTCTTTTTTGTTGATCTTCAGTTTGACCAAGTGAGCCACATCTGCAAATGAATGTACCAAAACTTTACTCCCTCCACATCATGAAGGTTAACTCCATTTTGAGGAACTAGTTCTTCCCCAGTCACATTTTGAGTGTCTTCCAACCTGAAGGGCATTATATCATCTTCTGGCACAATATCAGACAAGGTTTTGCTTCTATTTCTAAGGTTTTCACTACCCAAATCTTTCAGAAGTACTAGATCACCTGATCCTCCTTCCTAGTCTGTCTTAGTCTGGAAGCTCCTCTGAAGCCTGTCCACCATGAGTGATCCTACTGGCATATGAAACATTGGTGGCATAGCTTCCAGCATCACAGCAACATGCAAGCCACCAAAGTATGACAAACTGACAAATGATGAATAACAACTATAATGTGTAGTGGGGAGTTACTTACCACTCCATAATTGTCATCAGTACCATCAACACAAATGCTCTACCTAGACACTACCAGAATGACTACATTTCAACAGGCAGAAACCACCCATAATTGGCAAGGATAAAGACCAACCAGAACTACTATATATTGTTGGTGATACTACAGATTGGTGCAGCCACCTTGAAAAGGGTCTGACGGTTTCTTATACAATTAAACATGCATCTACTCCATGACTCCAAAATTCTACTTCTAGGTATTTACTCCAGAGCAATGAAAGCATAAGTTCACAAAAAGATTTGTACATAAATATTCTTAATACACTTATTCATTTAATTCAAAAACTGAAAAAAAGTCTATCAATAGGTAAATAATATAAACAAAAAAACTTGATAAAGGCACGAAGAGACTGGCTTAGAAGGTTTCAAGAGGGAGTTTAGTTTAAGTGTGTGTGGGGGAAAGAAAGAGTCTCCACTGAATAGTTTTAATCTTGTCTAGATGGGTCTGTTTAAAAGACATGGGGATAAGATTCTTATGATTCAATAGTGAGTAATTGTTATCATGACTAATTGCGACTGTCACAATTGTAAAGGTTGAAGTCTTGTAACAAAAACAGGGGAGTAGTTAATTTTACAGTCCAGAAACAAAGGACCCTAGGACCATCATGGGAGAAGTGCATACATAAGAGTAATGTGAGACCTTATCCAGAGAAGCAGCGTCACCAGAGATGGAGGCAGAGATGGGGACATGGAGAGAGAGCAGCTGAGGGCTCTAGATTCATGGGAAGAGAGGGACTGAGAGCTGGCAGCTAGGAGGCAGACTTGCAAAATGTGCCCTTTGGTGGTGTAATTATTATGTATGCCTGAGTGTTTAAAAAAAAAAAAAAAGAGCTAAAGTGAATAGAGAAAAATATGGTTATCTGATGGTACATGTAGGGGATTATAATCATTGTAATGAAACAAGGTGTATGATTTGTTGAATGTAAAACTGATGATCTGCCTTGTAAACTTTCACTCAATTCACAATAAAAACAAAACAAAAACGCTATAGAATATTCTTAAAATGGAATGCCACTTGGCAATACAAAGGAACAAATTATTAATACATACAGTGATTATAAATCTCAAGAACATTATGGCAAGTGAATAAATGCCTGACACAAAAGAACACAGTGGTAGGAAACTCAGGGCAGTAGTTGTCTCTGGCGGTGGGTTAGGGACTGACTGAGAAGGAAGAACATAAACAAAGGACCTTGTTCTTTATACACTGTAGTGACTTCCACTGAGGTAATGGTAACATTTTATGTCTTGTGATTATTTGAGACACACAGGTATATGCATTTACCAAAACACAGCAACTGTGCACTAATGATCCATGTATTTCTTTGCATATAAACCGTACATCAAAAGAAGAAAAAAAAAACAAAACTGTAAGCAGGTATTGAACTCGTCTGCTATTTTGTAGTACAGTGGTGGCTTGTGTTTTATCGTGATGCTGGAAGCAATGCCTCTAGTATTTTAAATACTGGCAGGTTTGCCCATGGTGGACAAGTTGTAGCACAGCATCAACAAAGAGACTAGAAATCAAGGCCTGGTGATCTATTTCCAAAATATAGTCAATGAAAACTTTATGGATCACAACAGAATGTTTGGACAAGTCATCCAGAAGGACAAGTCACTGTAGGAGGACATTATGTCTGATGAAGTAGAGAGCCAGCAAGAAGGAGGAAGACGTTCAGTGAGACAGATTGGCACAATGTCAGTAAGGGTGGACTTAAACATGACTGTGAATGAGGATGACGCTGGACTGGACAGAGTTTCATTCTGTCGTACACATGGCTGGCATGACTCAGAGTCACCTCCATCTACTGAGTTAAAATAGGCATGATGAAGCATCTAGGGGGAGTGTATTGATGTCTGAAATTTACTTGGAAATGCCTCAAGAAGAGATAGCTCACAGATAGGGAGAGAGATGAATAGATAGACCAATAGGTGCATGATAAAGCAAGTATGATAAAATAATAATGGCAGGATATATACAGTAAGAATGCAAAAATTCACTGTAAATTTCTTTCAACTCTGTTGCATATCTTTAAAGGTTTATAATAAAATGTTGTGAGGAACAAATCAATAGAGATTTAGGATTGTGCTCAGTCTGTATTAACAAATGTTACACACAGAGAGAGATGCACAGAATTCTACCAAATTCTCTAGGGTTTTCCAATCTCAAATGTAAAGCTCATTAATTGGAACACATGCTGTCAATAAGAACCTTTCCCATGGGTCCATTCAGCACCCAGAGAAGGAAGCAGAGTGGGCCCAGGGCAAGTTAATGCAATTCAACCAGCCTGCTCATTCAAGTTTCACTACTTAGCAGAAGTTGTCTATGATATCTGAGCCTCAATCCCCCCATGTATAAAATGGTCTAATTATCACCCACTTCGATAACTTGGTAGAAGGACTTGTGATGATCCATTTAAAGCATCAATCAATACTTAGCACCTACAAAGTACTCAATCTATAGATACTCTCACAGTGGTCCACTTGATGTGATGAAATATTGGCATCAACATATTAACTACATTAGTCTCCTCATGAAGAAAAACTTATGTTTGAAAATACTCCTGTTTTGAAATGCTGTTTTGCCATGCTAACTTCCTTCAGAGTTTTTCAAATAAACCACTTTGGAGGTGACATGGGGATCCAATGAGCTGGAGTATGTCTATGTGCTTTGTAAATTGTCTGTTGTTGTTAAGTGTTGTTGAATCCATTCCGACTCATAACGACACTGCATAAGGTTTGCAAGGAGCGGCTGGTGAGTTTGAACCACCAAAGTTGTGGTTCAAATTAACCTTGTGGTCCAGTGCATTCTCCTGCACACCAAGTAGTCTAGTGCTATATAAAATCCAAGCAGGCAAAGCAAACCATGGAGCTAAGAGAGGTGGGGAGACTGGCACTCCTTGTTTCATTGCTGTGTTTTTTTCTGATTTTAAACACACATGTATACACATGCACCCCATTGCCTTTACACTATTGGAAGGATTTCTTGAAGGGCAGGCTCAACACTGGTATCTATTTGCTCTCTTCTTTTTCTAGGGGGACCGCCCACTCTTTACCTCTCCACAGAGTGTATTTCATCAGTATTTCCTTGGCCAGCACAGAGCCCTGACTTGCTAAACAATGAACGCACTGTGTCTCACAACTGTGCTCATGCCAAAAAAAAACAGAACCCAACACCAAATCCTTTGTACCACACCGAGATGAAAACCTTCCCCTTGTTTTATGTGAGTGCCTATTTCAGCATTATATACCACATTGTATATATAATCAGTACAGAGGTCATGCTTCATGTGTTGCTACTGTAGATGCTGCTCCCATCCTCCTATCTGCAAAGCCAACACACCTCCCAAACAAGAAATTAGCACTCACAAGCAAAGCCACCAACATCTTCTGATTAACCCTTCTTTCCTATTGAGAACATTATCTTGGCAATTGCTTAAATAGTGCTCATTGCTTTGAGACCACTGCCTCTGAATGAAAGGTTTTCATTTTGAGTTCAAAGGACAACGCATAATAAGAAAGTCTGAGAACTGAGAGCCACGTTGTAGGTGGTGGCCATTCAAATAGGATACACTGAGCGCTGAATATCAAACTACATGTTGCATGAGGATCTAGCTGGCCCTCTCTACAGGACACTTTATGCATTATTAATACAAGGAGGGTCTGATTGGTCTGCTTTGCTGAGGAGCTGAACCTTGTCCACCTTGTCCATTCACATGGGCACCACTACCACTCAGCACACTTCCAGGTCTACGGGAGGTCCTCACTAAATGTTAATTACACTAAATTATTAGACTAAAGGATGGAGACCATATGGAGAAGTGTTGACATACATTGGCTCAGAAGCCCTTAGGTTCAAATCCTGCCTCTACTGCTTGCTAACTAGTCAATCTTGAGCAAGGTATTTAATCCCTGTGCTGATGTTTTCTCATCAGTAAAATAGGACTAAAAATAGACCGCCAACATGAAAGGGTTATAAAGAGTGAAAAAGTTAACCAATGTAAAACATATAGACCAGTGCTCAGCATGTTGTAAGTGTTTTATGGATGTTAGCTACAATTTTTACCTTATCAGAGCAGAACAGCAGGACAGCAATTTGTATGAGACCTCCTTAGACCTTCTTGGAAGAAAACAGGAGGAGACTGTCAGATGAAAGATTGAGCAGCAAAACACTACCCTTAAAAAAGGCATGCCTGTGGGGAGAAAGAACTGAAAGGCCCAGTTGACTCCTGCTATTCTGCTGTGACTGGAGTCCTGGTGTGGCACTACGGGTTAACGCGCTGGACTGCAAAGTTGGTTTGAACCACAAGGTCGGCAGTTCAAACTCATCAGATGCTCCTCAGAAACCCTGTACAGGGTTGCCATGGGTCAGAACCAACTCAATGACACTAAACAGCAACAACATTCTGGTGTAATTATTCACAGCACTTTTATTTATTCTCACTGTCGCTGTAGTTTGCATCGTAAATTATTTGATTACCCTACAGATGATTTATTTTTAGACACTAGTTTAGAGTGAGTGAAGAATGCACCATTGAGGGGTGCCCTTTAAGGACCAGCCAGCTCTGATTCTGGGGAATTCACCTTAAGGTTTTCAGTGGAGGTCATGATAGCTGCAAAGAACTTTATCACCTGGAGTTAAGAGTGACATACTTAATTTCAAGAATGCTTGACCTAGGATAAAGTGACACTTAGAAGAGGACAAGTCAAGAAGAGGAGCAACCACAGGAGCAACAGAAGTCCAGGAAAGACAAAGTCAAACACCTACACCAGCAGTTGTGTTGGAAGAAGCTTAGGGAGCAGCGTCACAGCTGGGATCACACAATGGCAGTTGTCAAGCTACAATGATTGCTGAAGAACATTATCAAAGTGCCTCTAACTCTGTCTTTCAGAAAAGGAAGGACTTGGGAGATTTGGAGACTAGCACACTCAAAACAATGTTGGGACTAGGATCTGCATCTAGTAGTAGGTGCTTAACAAGTTACCTTCCTGAAGTATCAGTCTGATCCTTGGCACTTCAAACAAACCTTACTCTTCTGTCCACAACACACCTGTTGGTAATGAAATAAGCCACAAGTGTACAAGCCAAAGAGGAAGGCAACTGTCCTCAACACCCCTTTATTTAGTCCTCACATATTTGAGGTGCTTTGAGCTCAAGTATCTATAAGCTGGACCTATCTCTGGCCCCTCCTACCCTGGAGTTCGTCCTGGGATCCCTGGATATGAGACCTTGGATTTTTTGAGTCAGTCAACAGGCTTGCCCTTTGTCTCTCATCCCTCCATTGTTCAGCAGAAACTGCCTACCCAAGGCTGTTTGTTCTTTCAGAATTCAAAATCTAGCACTGTGGTACCTATTGGTCCATGTCACAACACCGACCTCTTAGCCAGCAAGGTAGAGGACAGATTCCTCCAGCTCCACCCAAGAAGTAGAGCGGCCATGAGCATAAATACAGATAAAAAGAGTTCTTTTTTCTCATACCTTCATGACTTAACAACCTAAATCATTCCTTTTTAAGTCATGAGCTCATTCCTTAATTATTTCAATTCTGCTCATTCTGAAATTTAATAGTAGGACCAAGATCAAAACTTAAGCCTTTGACTTTCTTTTCTTAAGTAAGCCTCTGGACTAAGCACACTTCCTCCCTGTCTATGTTTTATAAAGGAATCTGCTTTATCTATACATTCATGAAAACAAGGAAGACATGAGGTAGGTGGTGTCATCATGCTAGAGTCAATAAGGAAGAGTATGATGTGATCAAACAGTGAAGTGAAATAAGGAAGCAAACAGACTGGAACGCATGCAACCGTACCTCACCTGGAATGCTTAACACTTGAGCAAAGAATCAGGCAGTTGGTTCAGAAAGGAAGGGTCATGTTTCCAAAGCTAACATGCTTCTGAATGTATCCAACTAAAGGACACTGCTCCAGTAATGGTTCCAGAACTCATAAGCTCTTCCCTAGAGAAACAGTTGTTAAGAGTTTGCTCTCAGGACAGACTGAAGAGCTCTTATTTATTTGAGTTGTATCTATCTATATGGACTATATTCAAAATTAACACTGAGAAAGTTTTAAAAGATTTCCTGTATTCATATATTTTAAAAGAATAAACCCAATGTGAAACTAATGTTCTCCCATGTAAACTATCACATAATTCACAATAAAACATTAAAAAAAAAAAAAACCAAAAAATAACAACAACAACAAAAAAGAATACATCCATTGCATGTTAACATATTTTATGGAAAATTACATTATCCAAAACGAAACATTAGCAAGGAGAGTATTGCTGCTTTATAATTTTTCAAATCTCTTCAACATTTGTCTTAATAGAAGACACCTAGATTCTCATATTGATCTGCGTTCAATCTGTTACAATATGTTGTTTTAAATGACGTACATGAAGAAAATCCAGGCTCACACAAATATGAAGTTGGAAAAGGGAGGATCCCACAGATACAAAGAGGGTCTCAGGAACTCCAAGGGTTCTCAGACCATGCTTGCGAAACTGCTAGGTAACAGATTGGGGGGGTCACAGAGAAGAGAAAGCTGAGGCCAGTCTCTCTTGCACCTTTTTTTTCTGTGCACTATACTAATTGAGTTCCATCCCTTTCTATTTCACCTTCTTCCAGCTCAATGTCAGTGATGAGAAAAAAACCCATCCAAGGGTGACTTCCACTTGGGCAGCCTCCTGCAACCACTGGACTGCCAAGCAGAGCACAGAAGAAACCAGATGGAAGTTTGCCTAGGGATCCTCTGTGTAAGAAATTCTCAACATGGTCCATCTTCAGGGATAAAGGGCACATGACATTGCTAGACTAGCATAGGTTATTGATTCACACCCAGGGGTATGTAAGCAGGATGAATTGTGGGAGGGGAGAAAGACATCTGTTCTAGAGCTAGAAATTTTAAAATAAGAATACACCCATCAAGGAAATCAAGGAAGTTCATGGTGAAAAGGGGGAAAACTAACTATAAATGAGAATGCTCCCAGTAAGAACTAGCAGATGACCTTGGGCGGAGATTGTGATCTCAGTAATACCCAGTAGAAAGGGAACTGGAGGAGGGGCTTTTTCAAGACAAGGGAATAAAACTCTTTGGGAGCCGGCCATGCAGCACATCTGCCTGTGTCTAGAGGGTTGGGTGCCCGATTGTGCAAAATTGAATAAAGAAAAGCTCACTCTTGCTGAAATGAGTACAGATTAGGTTTCTTGAGCATTTGTCGGTATCGACAACATTTCTCACATCTGCTACAATCATTGTCTAGGAACCCAGGGCAATAGGAAGCAATTGACGGAATAGTCAACCACTGACATACTGGTTATGTCTTATGCCATAAAAATGTATCATGACCTCTTCTCCTCATTGTGCTTTTTCTTTGGTAGTATCACTCAACACTCTCCGCAAGTGATTTTTGACCCAAATAGCTCAAACAATGCTGAAAGAAAAGGAAAAAAAAAAAAAAAAAAGGAAGACTCATATGTTCTGATAGTAAAACACATTGTACATCAACAATAATCAAAATAGCTTGGTACTGGTATAACACTAGACACACAGACCAATGGAATACAATTGCTGTTATTGTTGTTGTTGTGTTGTTACATGCCACCAAGTTGGTACCGACTCATAGTGACCTTAGGCACAACAGAAAGAAACACTGACCAGTCCTGCACCAACCTCACAATTGTTTTACATTTGAGCTCATTGCCACTGCCACTGTACCAATCCATCTTGTTGGGGGTCTTCCTTTTTTTCGCTGACCTGCCACTTACCAACCATGAGGTCATTTTCCAGGGACTGATCCCTCCTGATAACATGTCTGAAGTATGAGAGAAAAATCTGGCCATAAATAAACCAACACATGCATGCTGTTGTTGTTGCTAGGTGCCATGGAGTCAATACTGACGATGTACAACAGAAAGAAACATTGCCTGGTCCAGGGCCAACCTCACAATTGTTGCCACGCTTGAGCCCAATGATGTTGCCACTTTGCCAATCCATCTTGCTGGGGTTCTTCCTCTTCTTCTCTGACTCTCCACCTTACCAAATATGATATCCTTCTCCAGCGACTGGTCCCTCCTGACAATATGTCTGAAGTGTGAGAGACAAAGTTTGTCCACCCTGGCCTCCAAGGAGCACTCTGGCTGCACTTCTTCCAACACAGATCTGTTGGTTCTTTTAGCAGTCCATGGCACTTTCAATATTCTCCTCCAACACCATAACTCAAAAGCATCAATTCTTCTATGGTCTTCCTTATTCACTGCCCACCTTTGGCATGCGTATGAGGTTATTGAAAATACCATGGCTTGGGTCAAGAACACCTTAGTCCTCAAGCTGACATCTTTGCTCTTCAACACTTTCAAAAGGTCTTCTGCAGCAGATTTGCCTAATGAAATACGTCGCTTGATCTCTTGACTGCTGCTTCTGTGAGTCTTGATAGTTGATCCAAGAAGAATGAAGTCCTTGACAACTTCAATCTTTTCGCCATTGATAAGAATGTTGTTTATTGGTCCAGTGGTGAGGATTTTTGTTTTCTTGACATTGAGATGTAATCCAAACCGAAGGCTATGCTCTTTGATCTTCATCAATAAATGTTTTATGTCCTCTTCACTTTCAGCAAGCAAGGCTGTTTCATCTGCATATCGCAGGTTGTTAATGAGTCTTCCTCCAATCCTGATGCCATTTTTTATTTCATATAAGCCAGATTCTTGGAGTATTTGCTCAGCATACAGGTTGAATAAGTACGGTGAAAGAATACAACCTTGTCGTACACTTCTCTTAATTTGAAACCATTCAGTGTTCCCATGTTCTGTTTGAAAAACTGCCTCTTGGTCCATGGACAGATTCCTCATGAGCACAATTAATTGTTCTGGAATACTCATACTTTGCAATGTTTTCCATAGGGTGTCATAAAAAGCCTTTGCATAGTCAATAATGCACAGGTAAACATCTTTCTGATATTCTCTGCTTTGAGCCAAGATCCATTGGACATCAGCAATGATATCCCTCGTTCCATATCCTATTATGAATCCAGCTTGAACATCTGGAGGTTCTCTTTCAATGTATGCTTGCAGCCATTTCTGTATTACCTTTAGTAAAATTTTACTCACATGGGATATCAAAGATATTGTCCTATGATTTCCACATTCCATTGGGTTACCTCTCTTTGGAATGGGCACAAATACGGATCTCTTCCAATCAGTCAGCCAGATAGCTGTCTTCCAAATTTCTTGACATAGATGAGTGAGTGTCTCCAGTGCTGCCTCACTTTCTTGAAAGATTGCAATTTTTATTCCATCAATTCCTGGTACCTTGTTCTTTGCCAATTCCTTCAATGCACCTTGGACTTCCTCCTTCAGGATCATAGGCTCTTGATCATATGCTACCTCTTGAAACGTTTGAACGTCAACCATTTCCTTTTGTTACAGTGACTCTGCGTATGCGTATTCCTTACATCTTTTCTTGATGCTTTCTGCATCATTCAAATAATTTGCCGAGAACCCTTCAATAACAAAAGTTGAGGCTTGAATTTTTTCTTCAGTTCTCCAAACTTGAGCACTGGACTGGCTTACTCTCCAGTTCCAACTCATAGCAACCCTGTATAGATGTGCTCTATAGTCAGCTGAAATTTGACAAGGCTGCTAAAACTTCAACAGGAAAAGAAGAGTCTCTTCAACAAATGGTGCTGGGAAAATTGGATTTCCACATCCAGATAAATGAAACTGGACTCCTGCTTATACATCATATACAAAAACAAATTCAATATGAATTAAGGATCTAAATGTGCACACTTGTTGCTGGTAAGTGCTGTTGAGTCTGTTCCAACTTAGATTGACCCTGATAGAGTTTCTGAGGAGCAGCTGGTCGATTTGAACCACTGACCTTTTGGTTAGCAGTCCAGTGTTTACCCTCCAGCACCACAATTTCATGAATTTAGTTTGCACATTTTCCTGTGCAATATTTCAAAGAAAAAGCAGGGGTAACATTGTCAGACCTAGCTTTTAACAATGGATTATTTAATATAATAGCAAAAGCATAAGCAGCAGAAACAAATAAATGGAACCTCATAAAAATTAAGAACTTTTGTTCATCAAAAAATGAAAACTCAAGTTGCTGCCTGGGAAAATATCTTTGAAAACCATGAACCTAGTAATCAAAATATTGTCAACTTAACAACAAAAAGGCAATAAAATAATAAAACGAGCAAAGGATTTGAATGGAAACATCACAATGATAAAGGGGATTGTACAGCTGATTATTATAATTAATGTCAATAAGTCGTACACTTGTAAAATCAGGAATTGACAAAAGTCATGTGACAGGTATATTTACACACACACAAATAAAACGAGTAGCTGCTCCAACTGTTTATATACAACCAAAAACTAAATGGGGTTTGGTTTCTTGGTCTGGAAGCTCATGATACTAACATGCATACTGTTTCTATTCTACCTCCCAGTTTGATGCCTAGTGCCTGAGGTCTTAAAAGTTTGCTAGTGGTCATTTAAAGCACAATAAATGGTCTCTACTCACCTGGAACAACAGAAGGAGAGTCAGTATTAGTGGGATGATATGGAATGTGTGATAAATTGATTCCATGAGCAACCGTCTCCTTTGCTATGAGAAGAACTGGATGGTATCTGGCTATCATTTTTGTACAGTTTGATCAAAAAGTCTATAGAAGAATCCTGATTAAAAGGAGGAAAATGCAGGAGAGAATTTCAAATTCTCATGGTCTCCAGACTTCCCGGAGCCTTGAAATTGGATGAACCCCCGAAACTATGAAACTATTGCCCTGGGATCATCTTTAAACCTAAAACCAAAAATATCCCCTGAAGTCTTCTTAAACACAACTAATAGTTACCTTAATTAGTAAGAAAAATGTCTGCCTGGAGCACTAGACATTTGTATCTATAGGGGATCGAATTAACAATAGCAACTTGAAAGACAGGAACCTTAGTGGTCAGCGAATTTATGTTACTGGAGGAACAACTGAGAAAAACGGGAGTGAAGAAGGGAGAATGGTGGCACAACTTGAAGAAGGTAATCAATGTCGCTAACTGGTACACATAGAAACTATTAAATCGGTCTGGTTCTGCTGTATATATTCTCCAAAACCAAAAATTGAATTGAAAAAATTTAAAGAATCTTTGGCATAGACCCACTTAAAGAGAATGGTCTCAGCGTAAATAGACACAGAACCATCCTGAGAGGTTTTAAGTAGAAGCAAAAGTTACGGATCCAAGAGGACAGATGAAGCAGAAATGTGTCTGTGTGTACACATTTTTAGTATACACTTCAAAGTTATCATGCAAAAGGGAATATTTTGGACCCAGAGTAAGAATAAAAATTCCATTTAAGAATTATATATCCACTGAACCTTGAAAACATTATGCTGAGTGAAATTAGTCACAAAAGGGCAAGTACCACATAAGGCCATTATTGTAATAGATTAAGAAAAGGTCTCCATACCGAAAAAAAAAAAAGTGTTGGTTACCAGGGGTGGGAAGGAGGGGACAGTAGAGCACAGGTTAGGGGAGAGAGTCACACCATAGCTTGTGTATTGGGGAGGGCAATACACATGAAAGGGGAATGGGGTGGAACACTATGGTAGATTTGCATGGGCTAAATGGGACAGAGATAAATAATAATATATACACAACCTTGGAAAAACAGGGCTCCGTGATACAAGGATCAAGACATAGTATGAATGGATAAAAGAGGGGAAATAATGTTAGGAAGCTTGACTGTCTAATGGATATTGGTTTCCCTTGCCTACTGTTGTAAAATAGACACTTGAGTCAGATAGAAAGGAATGTCAGGAAACATGATTACAGAAAGCTTGTAAGCCCGTCTTCAACCTATAACTGATTAAATACCTAAAAGGGGTTCTAGAACGTGTCCAGTGAAATAGGCTTCTTGCGCAGCCTTTGTAGCTTATAGGTCCTTAGGTGGAATTCTGAGCCTCATCCAGAACCTTCTGAGGTAGGACATTCCCACTTGAAAGGACATGCAGACCAGCCCAGAGCAGCTAGAGAAACAGAAGGTACTTCTTGAAAGAAAGACCAGCAGGAAAAAACAAAAAAACAAAACAGCAGACTGTTTGGCTATTACAAGAACAAGCAAGCTGTTCGCCTGGGAGCCATCAAAGCAAGTAATCAAGTCCTTCCAGAACCAATACCCCTTCCAAGACTGAAACTCAAAGGGAACACATGAGCAGGAATATAAGATTGCTGGCAACCACATTGGTCTATTGGTGAATGGTAGTGAGGCAAAGGCAGTAAAGAAGCCATGGGCTGAAGGGCTGAATTTGACCATGTTCCATAGACTCCTGTCAACCTTGAGATGAGAGAGAGAAGAGGAAGGGCTGGTTGGTCCAGTTTAGGGAGACTTGGGAACTCCTAAGCCCATGGACACTGACCTAGTCATGGTGGGCTACAGCTGAGAGTGAAGCATCCAGCTGATATGAAGTAGGAGGAGGTGCACAAGAATGCCCAAACTTGCAGATAGTGCTCATTTGACCTAGCTTGGATGGCTTGATGATCAGAACTCTACTAAAAAGAAAGAAATTTGATATAGGAAGCAAGCATAAATTGCTACAATTTGATGAACTTGACCTATATTTATGGATGTAGTAGCTCAAAATTCCAACTGAGGTGAGGAGTTGTCACATAAAGGATCAAACCTCAGTACACAGAGTTGATCCGGATGGGCACCTTAGACATTGGCTACATAAAATGGGGGCGGGGAGGGGTTATAAAGGCACAAAGTAGCTGTCTTATAAGTTTTCAACAGGGAGTTTAGTTTCAGAGTGTATGGGGGAAGGTAGAATCCCCGCTGAATAGTTTTCATCTTGTCTAGATGGGTCTGGTGAAAGGAGATGGGATAGGATTCTTCTAATTCAACAGTAAGTAATTGTTATCATGATCAATTGTAATTGTCACAACTGTAAAGAAGTTGTGTAACAAAAAGGAGGGAGTCGTTAATCTTACATTCCAGGAACAGAGAACCCAAGGACCATCAAGAGAGAAGAGCATTAGTGGAACGTGGGATCCCAACCAGAGAAGCAGCCACACCAAAGGTGGAGGCAGAGGTGATGGCATGGAGATTTAGAGCAGCTGAGAACTCTATACTCATGGAAAGAGAAAGGCTGTGTGCTGGTGGGCAGGAGGCCGGCTTGCAAAATGTGTTCTTTGGTTGTTTAAATGATTATATATTCATGCTTGTTTTTGTGTTCATCAAAAAACAAAACAAAACAACAACAACAAAAAAAAAAAAAACCAGAGGCAAATACTGTTAACTGATGGTGCATGTAGGGGACTGTAATTATTGCAATGAAACAAAATACTGGTTGAGTGCAAAACCAATGTTCTCTCATGTAAACTATCACTTAATTCACAATAAAAGCTTTAAAAAGCAAAAAAAGAATTAGATAGCCACATCAGAGACCATTCTATCTTATAAATGAGCAAACTACATTTACCTCTCAAATAGCTGTTGACCAAGAGTTAAATAATGGACTAACCAAATCATGTGAAATGCTCACCAGTATGGAGCTCTGGGATAAGCACTGGGCTGCGAATTGCAAGGTCAGCAGTTCAATCCCACTAGCTGCTCTTAGGGAGAAAGATGAGGCTGTTTGCCTAATAAATATTTACAGTCTTGGAAACCCGGTATAGGGTCAGTATGAACCAGATAGTTCAAAAATAACTGCAGAAATGCATCAACAATGAGCTGCCAGAAACTCAAGCTGCATTCAGATGAGGATGTGGAACAAGAAATATCATTGCTGATGTCAGATGGATCTTGGCTGAAAATAGAGACTATGAGAAAGATGTTAAATTGTGCTTTATGCAAAGGCATTCGACTGTGTGGATCACAACAAACTATGGATAACATTAGGCTAAGAATTAGAATTCCGAAACAATTAATTGTGCTCATGAGGAATTTGGACATAGACCAAGAGACAGTCGTTTGAACAGAACAAGGAGATACTGGATGGTCTAGAATCAGGAAAGGTGGGCATGTGTCAGGGTTGTATCCTTTCAGCATACTTATTCAATCTGTATGCTCAGCAAATAATTCAAGAGACTGGATTACATGAAGAAGAATGTGGCATTGGAATTGAAGAAACTCTTTAACAACCTTACTTACTTGAAACAAAAACGACTTAAAGTACTTTCTGGTGAAGATCAAAGACTTCAGTCAGTGTGGATTACCCCTTTATGTAAAGAAAACACAAATTCTCACCACTGGACCAATAAATAGCACCATGACAAATGGAGAAAAGATTCAAGTTGTCAAAGACTTCATTTTGCTTGAGTCCACAATCAATGTTCATGGAAGCAGCAGTTAAAAAACTCAAACAATGTGTTACATCAGACAAATCTGCTACACAAGATATTTTAAAGCGTTCAAGAGCAAAGATGTCAGTTTGAGGACTAAGGTATCCCGAATTCAAGCCATGGTATTTTCAATCACCACATATGCATGTGAAAACTTGACAATTAATAAAGATCACCATAGAAGAATTGATGCATTTGATTATGGTATTAGGGAACAATGTTGAAAGTCCCATGGACTGCCAGCACAACAAATAAATCTGTCTGGAAAGAAGTACAGCCAGAATTCTCCTTAGAAACCGGATGGTGAGACTTTATCTCTTGTACTTTGGACAGGTTGTCAAAAAGGACCAATCCCTAGAGAATGACATCATGCTTGGAAAAGTGGGTCAGTGGAAAAAAGGAAGACCCTAAATAATATGAATCCACACAGTGGCAGTAACAATGGACTCAAACATAATAATTTTAAGGACAGCGCAGGACACAGCAGTATTCCGTTGGGCAATATTTTGTTTTATTCTACATAGGGTGGATATGAGTCAGAACTGACTTGATGGCACCTATCAGCAACAAAGGAGTCCTGATGTGGAGCTGTAGGTTAATGTGCCAGTCTGCAAAGCCATTTGAACTGGAAGGTTGGCAGTCCAAGCTCACCAGCTGCTCCTCGGAAACCCTATCCAGGGTTGCCATGCTTCAGAATCAACTCGACAGCACTTAACAACAACAAGAGCAACAAAATGGCACTGTGAATTAAGTATTGGGCTGTTAATTGTGAGATCAGAAGTTCAAACTCACCAGCTGCTCCGGAGGAGAAAGATGAGACTGTCTGGTCCCATAAAAATTGCAATCTCAGAAACCCTATATAAGGTCACTGGAGTTAGAATTGACTCAGTGGCACTAAGTTTGGTTTTTGGTTTGATAGGTTCTAAGAGTAAGGGCAAAGTGTATTTTTTTTAAAGCTATCACTGTATTCACTACATCTAAAAACTTTGGTTTCCCAAAGTTTATTTAGCTGACTGACTCAAACATCTCAAATAAGGCTAAGAGCCCCTGTAACAAGCTCTAAAACGATGGCACTTACTGGACTGCTAGTTGCAGGATCGGTGGTTCAAACCCACCAGCCGCTCCTTGAAAACCTTATACAGGGTCACCATGAGTCAGAACCTGCTTAATGATACTAACAACAAACAAGAACAAACTCTGTACGTAGCTATTAGAAAGGCTTGTGCATAACAGACAAAAGTGGTTTGAATATTTCAAGTACCTCAAGCCTTCATCATCCTCACATATAGAAGTAAGTGTGCTCATAGAGCGCCCTAGCCACACATTCTGGCTCTCTGCAGACAGAGAAGCGAACAGTAGCTGTCTTCCTCCTGCACCCAATTTTCTCAGTCCTTCTGGTTTACTTCTCACTTGTTTATCTTTCTTCAGAGCCCCAACTCTTGTAGTACAATACCCAGTCTCTTGATAACAGAAAGAAGCCCTTAAACTCTCAGGAAGCTGTGAAGGAGGATGAGGTGGCTCTGTAGAATAAGCACAGAACTGCCAACCACAAAGTAAGTGGTATGAGCCCACCAGCCGCTCCCAGGGAGAAAGATGAGGCTTTCTCCTCCCATAAAGATTTGCAGTCTCCAAAATCTTATACAGGATTTACTATGCATCAGAACTTAACAAGAAGCTGTGAAAAGGCTAAACATATGGGTTTGGGATAATGCTCAGTTCCTTTTCACAGTTCCACATACAAACAAGCACTTTTTATCAGTTCTTCCTCTCTTTCCAGAATCCTTGGGTGCTGAAAATGGTTAAAGCTTGTTCAGCTGCTAACTGGAAGGCCGGAGGTTGTGTCCACCCAGAGGCACCTCAGCAGAAAGCCCAGGCAATCTGTTTCTAAAATGTTAGTTCTTGAAAACCCTACGGAGCACAGTTCTACTCTGACCCACATGGGCTACCGTAAGTCTGAGTCAACTCAACTCCAACTGATAGTTTTACCCCATTCTCTCTGCTCTAAGAGAGTATTGCCAACCCTCTCAGAGTCTAAGGGACCGACTTACTTCCTCTCTCTTCTCAAACTGCCAGTTAGCATGATTAAAGCTGTCATCATTCTGGTTTGTAGGTGAGAGAGATGCATCACAAATACTTAGGTGCAAATACTTCTAGTTTTGCTTTACATCCTACCCAGATGCGCCCGTGCAGCCCAGAGACACTATAGCCTCTGGGGGGTCCTTGGTGACCCCACACCCTCCTGGAGAAGACAACAACCATTCCTGCAGTCCCCGGGGCACCCCATGTGATACCCCATTAGAAGGACATTCAGACAAAAACATTAGCTGACATAGCTCTTTGAAGAATTTTTTTTTTTTCATTCCGGTAAGAATATCTTCCCAAAGGGAGATTCAGATCACTGCCTTGGTTTGTTTCGTGCTTTCACTTTAGTTTGCAGCTATCCCTTTGTAGGAAATCAATCAACAAATATTTAATCAGCACCTACTACCTATCTATCACTCAGGAGAGGCTCCAAGGGGGCAGCAAGGGAAACTAAAGCATAATTTTTGCCCTGGAGGAGGACGTGACCTATTTAGGAAGACAAGGCTAACACAAAACAATTAAATGCTATACTGTGTAGTTCTAAATAAGGGAAAGATTTGTAGGAAACTATCTCCTAGAAGCGATAGAATTTGTCCCAGGACTTGAAAGAAAGATCTATAGGATTTAAAAGGAGAAAAGAGAAACCACAGAAATCAAGAAGAGATTGCATGGTTAGGGGCATAAGGAGCCCACACCAATTAGAAGATAACGTGCGAGGAATTCTTGAGAAATACGATGGTTAAGAGACCAGAATGGGGAATGTCTAACAGAGGTACTTGAGGAAATGTGAACACAATGTTAATAGTCATAATTGAGGATCTTCCCATAGCCTCCCATTCTGAAATGCAGAGCATATTCTTCATAACATGAAGGCTGAAACATCCTGAATTATGTGATGTAGGTCTCACAGTGGTTATATGACACAGAGGTTAAGTTTGAAACCATCAGTCACTCCACAGAAGAAAGACGTGGCAAACTGCTTCTGTAAAGATCAGAGCCTTATAAACTCTATAGGGACAGTTCTACACTGTCTTATAGGGCTTAACTATCACACAGGGTCACTACAGTGTGGCGCTACGGGGTAATGCACTGGACTGCAAAGTCATTTGAACTGCAAGATAGGTGGTTCAAGCTCACCAGTTTCTCCTCGGAAACCCTACACAGGGTCGCTATGGGTTGGAACCAACCTGATAGCACTTAACAACAACAGGGTCATGATAAGTCAGAACAGACTCAACAGCAGTGGGTTTGTTTTCATCTGAGATATGTTTGGCCTGAAGTATAGTTTACAGATATGAATGCTTCTCCTTTTTAAATTAAAAGAAAAAATCATTATCAGTACCTTCGAATAGCAAAAATACTCATTTTAATGATTCTTTGTTGTTGTTAGGTGACATTGAGTCAGTACAGACTCATAGCGACTTAGACACAGCAGAACGAAACACTGCCCAATCC
>NW_006408533.1:4991949-4992588 GCF_000296735.1 Chrysochloris asiatica | reverse complement strand
ATTCAGTGTTCCCATGTTCTTTTCGAACAACTGCCTCTTGGTCCATGTACAGATTTCTCATGAGCACAATTAAGTGTTCCAGAATACTCATACTTCACAATGTTGTCCATGGCTTGTCATGATCCACACAATCGAAAGCCTTTGCGTAGTCAATAAAGCACAGGTAAACATCTTTATGATTTTCTCTGCTTTCAGCCAAGATATATCAGACATCAGCAATGATATCTCTCGTTCCACGGCCTCTTCTCAATCCAGCATGAACCTCTGGAAGTTCTCTGTCAGTGTATGCTTACAGCTGTTTCTGTATTACCTTTAGCAAAACTTTGCTTGCATAGGATATCAAAGATATTGTCCAATGATTTCCACATTGCGTTGGGTTGCCTCTCTTTGGAATGGGCACAAATACGGATCTCTTCCAATAAGTTGGCCAGATAGCTGTCTTCCAAATTTCTTGACATAGATGAGTGAGTGCTTCCTGTGCCACCTCACTTTCTTGAAAGATTTCAATTTTTATTCCATCAATTCCTGGTGCCTTGGTTTTTTCCCAATTCCTTCAATACACCTTGGACTTCCTCCTTCAGTATCATTGGCTCTTGATCATATGCTACCTCTTGAAATAGTTGAACATCAACCATTTCC
>NW_006408533.1:4987484-4990849 GCF_000296735.1 Chrysochloris asiatica | reverse complement strand
TTTTTGACAATGAATGCAACACCATTCCTCTTTAATTTGTCATTCCTGGCATAGTAAACCATGTGGTTGTCAGATTCAAAATGGCCAATACCAATCTATTTCAGCTCACTAATGGCTAAGATATTGATGTTTATGCGTTCCATTTCATTTTTGACAACTTCCAATTTTCCCAGATTCATACTTCATACATTCCATGTTCAGATTTTCAATGGATGTTTGTAGCTGTTTCTCTTCATTTTGAGTTGTGCCCCATTAGCAACTGAAGGTCAGTGGGCTTTTCTCCCATGGTCTTTACTCCATTCACATCATCATGGTCAACTTTACTTTGAGGAGGCAACTCTTCCCTAGTGGCATTTTGAGTGCCTTCCAAACTGAGGGGCTCATTTTCTGTCACTATATCTGACAGTGTTTCTCTGCTATTCATAAGGTTTTCAGTGACTAAATATTCGGAAGTTGTTCATCACTCCTTCTTCCTGGTCTGTCTTCATCTGGAAGCTTATCTGACCTGTCCACCATGGGTGACCCTGCTGGTATTTAAAATACCAGTGGCATGTTGTTGTTGTTGTTGTTGTTAAGTGCCGTTGAGTCGATTCCGACACATAGCGAACTTGAACAGGGTTTAGCTTCCAGAATTACAACAACTCTCAAGCCACCTGCATGATAATCTCCTTTGAGTCACAGGATTCCAAAGAGAAGCTACCTCAATATCTACCTTGAGAGGTAAGACAGAGAGAAGACCAGGAGAGTCTGGATGTCTGACAGCAACTGCACTTTTACTCAATCTTTGTTGTTGCTGTTAAGAGCCATTGAGTCAGTTCTAACTCATCAAGATTCTGAGTAGAGTTGCTGAGAGGGCAGCTGATGAGTTTGAATTACCGACTTTGTGGCACTTACCCTATAACCCTGTACAGGGTCGCTATGGGTCGGACCCGACTCGATGGCACTTAACAACAACAACAACAACCCTATAGTACTACACCAGGATTCCAATTATTATTAGGTCTAATAACAAATAAATAAACCCCTGATGCAATAAAGTCCTTGGTGAAAGTCATTCAGCTGGGAAGAGGTGGAAACTAACTTCAGAGGTCATGCTGTTGGTCCCAAGTATAAATTACCATGGTTTCATAATGACAACAAGCCATCAGAAAAACTCAAAACTCCTTTTAAATATTTTTCGACAAGAGGACATTTTCTCTACCCAAAATTCTCAGACTCACAAGTTAAATGGTCATCCTCCAAGCCCCAAACAGATCCCTCGACCCTATTTTTCATTTCCTGGCCACCCAATCCTACCCTCTTCCTCAGACTCCACAAACACCCAAGCTTGAGATAGCAAATTCAAACAGGAATCCCAGACTCTAATACTGTATATTTTCCAAAACATGTGACTTTTAGCTTCCCCTCATAGCTGGTGACATACACCTTGTAACATTGTTAGCCCAGAACCCAAACTCAGAAATCACATTATTAGCTAACAGGATTTGGGTACTTGGCTGTTTTCACACTGTGATAACTCACACACCTCTCTAAATTGCTCCTGGAAGAGGGGATTTCTCATAGAATTGCCAGTTGCACAGTAAGTTACCATTACTTATATAGTCACTAGGAACAAAACCAGGCATACTTGAAAGTAGCTAGCAAGGTTAACTGGGCTCTCAGCAACTCCTTATTTGTCAGTTTCAGCAGCCTACTATCAACAAAGGCGCAGAAGGAGGAAAGTGAAACTCCAGGCTGCCACCAAGATTTTCCCTTACTAGAGCGTAGTGGTTACGAATCAGGCTGCAAACCGCAAGGTCAGCAGTTCGAAACTACCAGCTGTTCCGCGGGAGAAAGATGAGGCATTCTGATCCCGTAAAGATTTAAAGCCTCGGAAACCCTTTACAGGGTCGCTATGAGTCAGAACCAACTCCACGGCACATAACAACAACAGAGTTATTTCAGTATGCAATCATCTTAACCAGAGAACTTGAAAACCATTTGCTTTTCTCCTATGAATTAGGCTGTGTTGCACCAAAACAAAAACAGGATATAATTAACATAAAACAATATTAGCATAAATATAAAGAGAATAGGATGTTTGGGGATACAGTAAAGAAGAAAATAGTTCCAGTAAGTGGCCTACTCATTTCAGTCAACTTCATTGTAGCTGATAAACTGTGAAATTTCCATAAGAATATAGAGTACAAAAAACAAACAGCAATTTAATTTGATAGGGAAATTGCATCCTGTTGCTGAATATAAAATTCTACAGCACATTCAATGGGATTTTCCAGGCATTGAAAACATAGACATATGTTTTCATTTTTAAATGCAGTTGTAATGTAAATAATAAATCCACCACAATTTGGCTGGTCCAGAGACTGCTGGCATCATTAACTCAGAAACCCAGAGATACAAACGCTCTACTTATCTTGCTAGGCCCTCAGCCAGAAGTCTCCTATAACTCTGTGGATGTTAATAGTGCCCCCTGCTTCATCTACATTTCTTTCTTGCTTAAGGGTCTTCTGGGGTTCCCTATTGCTATCTGTATCACATTTTAACCACTCATTACTTTTTGATGCCCTTCTTTCTCCCTTGCCTGCATTCTTTTTTATTTCTTCCTACTTCTCTGCTCACTTGTTCCCCAACAAACCAAGTCCACCTTCTCTCTTTTCCCAATATTGTCTAATGTGGTAGGTTTCTAGAAGACTACCCACAATTCCTCCCTCCCTATCTCCATGCCCTCTGAAAGAAGACTTTACAGCAACTTCTGTGAAGAAAACCAGTCTTGTAGTAGCTTAGTCCACAGCAGTGGAAGTAATGGAGTATTAGTTCCAAGACTAGACCATAAGAGGCCTTGTGTCTTTCTACTTTCTTTTAAAGCTCTGCCACTGCTATGGGAAAAAGCCCAGGCTCGACTTCTAGAGGAGTCTTGATTGTATTCTAGGATAAGTGTTGGACTCTTAACCAAAAGGTTGGAGTTCAAACCAAACAGCTGCTTCAAGGGAGAAAGATGAGGCAGTCTGTTTCTGTAAGAATTAATAGCTTTGAAAATCCTGTAGAGCTGTTCTATAGCAGTGGGGTTGGTTTTGCGTGGAAGCCTTCTAAAGGAGGAGAAATTATGTGGAGGAGGGCCAAGTCACCTCAGTCCATAGTGCTAAGAGCTACCAAGTCAACCAAGAGGTGACAACAGATACACAAAAGAGGCTAGCCAAGACTGGGACTACCCAGCTGATCCCAACCTAAATTATCAGTCCCTGGAATTATGAGCTAAATAGTTGATGGTTGTTCTAAGCCACTAAGTTTTTGGGTGGTTTGTTACACATTAAGAGCTAACTAATACCTCTATAAGCTTTTGTGTGGCACAGTAGGATAAGTACTCA
>NW_006408533.1:4952525-4986049 GCF_000296735.1 Chrysochloris asiatica | reverse complement strand
TCCTGGTGCCTTGTTTTTTGCCAATTCCTTCAATGCACTTTGGACTTCCTCCCTGAGTATCATTGGCTCTTGTTCATATGGTACCTCTTGAAATGGCTGAACATTAACCATTTACTTTTGGTACAACAACTCTGTGTATTCCTTGCTACAAGTTGGAACCAACTTGATGGCACTCAACAGCATCTATATTACCTTGCTTTCCTCTTATTTCTTTGCAATCCTCACACCTAACAGAGCACTTATTTCTTTTAGGAATTCTGATAAACCCTGGAGGACCATTAACCAAAATGGCATCCACCATCCAAACAAATCATGCCAACTCACTTATATATGAGCATGAGGATAAATGGGCACTCATCAAGCTAAAGGGCTGTGAGAAACATTGTCCATACCAACAAACACGCAAGTAATCCAATCTGTACTCATTTTAGTAAAAGTGAAGATTTCTTTATTCGATTTTGCAAAATCAGGCACCCAACCCAGTAGACATGGGCAGACATGCCACATGGCCAGCCCGCAGTTTTATCCCCCTGTTTCTAAAAAGCCCCTCCTCCAGTTCTGCATCCTTATTTAAAGTTCCTAGTCCTACAACAGATTTCTTTCCTCCCTTCTCCCAAATCATCCCACTTACATACCCCTGGATATAAACCAACAATCTGTCTGCCTGGTCCAGCAATCTCATAAGCCTTTTTATTCCTGAAGATGGACCAGGCCCACAAGAGTTATTTCTCACAGGGCTGTGCACACTACTCCCAATTTTCACCCCATACAGAAATTACCACAATCTTTTTTAGTTTTTCCTTTATCTATCAATATCCTTTAACATGAGAATAAGCATTTTAGTTTGCATACTATGGGAAACAAACACTTGTCTGTCAGTTGCTCATACTGTGGTGATTTTTGTGTTGTTATGATACCAGAAGCTATGCCACCCATATTTCAAATAAAGCAGCATCACCCATAGTAGTCAAGCTTTAGTGGGGCTTCCAGACTAAGATAGGGGAAGAAATACCTGGGCATTTATTTCTAAAAAAAAAAATTGGTCAGTGGAAATTTTATGACTAACAGTGGAACACTGTCCCACATAGTGCAAGAACAGGGCTTTTAAGATGGATGTCACTCAGAATACGACTAGGGAATAACTTCTTCCTCTAAGTAGTGTCTACCTTAATTATATGAATGGAGTAGAGCATTCAGGGCCTCACGTTCTGATTCAGCATGACTCAAAATGAGAACAGCTGCAAGCATTCATTAACAATTGGAACATGGAATGTATAAAGTGTGAATCTAGAACATTTGGAAGTTATACCAAATAAAATGGAACTCATAAAGACCAGTGTTCTAAGAATTAGTGAATTGAAATGGACTGATATTGAAATCATGTAGTCTACTGTGCCAGGAATGACAAATTGAATAGATCTGGCATTGCATTCATTGCCAAAAAAGAACATTTCAAGATCTATACCTCAGTGATAGGATGTTATCCTTACAAGGAATACTAGTTAATATGACTATTATTCAAATATCAATATCAAAGATGAAGAAATTTAAGATTTTAACCAATTTTTTGCACTCTGAAATTGACTAAACATGCAACCATGATGCATTGATAATTACTGATGATTGAAAAGCTGAAAACAAAGACAGATTAGTAATTGAAAGATTTGTCCTTAATGGTAGAAATAATGCCAGAGATTACGTGATAGAATTTTGCAAAGCAAATTACTTAATCATTGAAAATACCTTTTTCAACAACATGAACTGTGACTATACATGTGGACTTAACCTGGAAATACACAGGAATCAAATGTAGAAAGAGACAATGGAGAAACTCACTATCGTCAGTCAGAACAAGGGCAGAGTCCAGCGGTAGAACAGTCCATCAATTGTTTGTGGGAAAGTTTACGTTGAAGCTGAAAACATTTTAAACAAGTCTACAAGAGCCAAAGGTACCTTGAGATACTCCACCTAAATTTAGAAACCCTCTCATGAATAGATTTGACTTACTGAACACTAATGACCAAATACCAGTCGAATTGTGGGATAACATCAAGGACATCATATTAGAAGAAAACAAAAGGTCATTAAAAGACAAAGAAGAAAGAAAAGACCAGAATGGATATCACAAGAGACTTTGAGACTTGTTTTTGAGCATAAGTAACTAAAGCAAATGGAAGAAATGAAGTAAAAGAGCTGAATGAAAGATTTCAAAGGGTAGCTCTAGAAGAAAATCAAAAAGAAAGAACATGCTAAGCATTTCTCAAGCTGAAAGAACTGAAGAAAAATTTAAGCCTCAACTTTCAATGCTGAAGGAATCTATGGGCAAAAGAAGTACAACCAGAATGCTCCTTACAAACAAGGATGGTGAGATTTTGTCTCTTTTTCTTTGAACTTGTTGTCCCTGGAAAAAGAAATCTTGGTAAAGTGGAAGATCATTGAAGAAGAGTAAGGCCCCCAATGAGATGGATTGACACCAGTGGCAGCAAAAATGGGCTCAAATATAACAATTGTGAGGACGGCGCAGTGTTGGGCAATGGTTCATTCTGATGTGCATAGTGTAACTATGAGTTGGAACTGATTTGATGGAGCTCTGGTAGCGTAGTGATTACGAATCGGGCTACGAACCTTAAGGTCAGCGGTTCGAAACTACCAGCCGCTCCGCGGGAGAAAGATGAGGCTTTCTACTCCCGTAAAGATTTACACCCCCGTAAACCCTGTACAGGGTCGCTATGAGTTGGAATGGACTCGAAGGCACTTAACAACAACAATAATAATAACAATTATTAATAATAATAACAATGAAGAAAGTGTCAGAAGACATTGATGAGAGGGAAGGAGTCTTCACATCAAGTATCAATCCTATCCCCTCTGTATACAGGGTTGATAGGGACAGACACCTTAAACACTGGCTACTTAAAATGCCGGAAGGGAGGAAGGGACTTTTAAAGACATGAAGTGACTGGCTTACAAATTTTCAAGAGGGAGTTTAGTTTCAGAGTATGCTGGAGAAGGTAGAATCCCCACTGAATAGTTTTCATCTTGTCTAGACAGGTCTGCTGAAAGGAGATGGGGATAAGATTCTTATGATTCAATAATGAGTAATTGCTACTGCCACAACTGCAGAAGTTTTGTAACAAAAAGCGGGGAGTAGTTAATCATACAGTTCAGGAACAGAGGACCCTAGGACCATCAAGGGAGAAGAGCATGAGTAGAATGGGGGACCCTAACCAGAGAAGCAGCGACACCAGAGATGGATGCAGAGATGAGGACATATGAGGACATGGAGATACAGAGCAGCTGAAGACTCTAGACTCGTGGAAAAAGAAAAGCTGTGTGCTGGTGGCAAGGAGGAAGGCTTGCAGAATGTGCCCTTTGATTGTTTAAATTATTATAATTCCTAAATGCTTTTGTTTTGTGTACATACCCCCCAAAAAAAACAAAAACAGATGGAACAGAAGCAAATGCTGTTGAATGATGATGCACAGAGGAGACTGTAATCAATGCAATGAAACAATGAGTATAAAACCAATGTTCTCCCATGTAAACTATCACTCACTTCACAATAAAAACGTTTTAAAAAAAGATGTTGAAAGGTAGACACACAGAGTCACTGTACCAAAAAGATTAATTGTCCTTCAGTCATTTCACAGGCTGCATAGCATCAGGAACCGATAGTATTGAAGGAAAAAGTCCAAGCTGCACTAAAGGCATTGGTGATAAACAAGACTCCTGGAATTGATGGAATGCCACTTGAGACATCTAAAAAAAGAGGATATAATGCTGAAAGTGCTCACTGTCTATGCCAAGAAATCTGGGAGACAGCTATCCTGCCAACCAAATGGAAGAAATCCATATGTGTACCGATTCCAAAAAAACGGTGAGCCAACAGAATGTGAAAATTATCAAACTATATAATTAATAGCACACACAAGTAAAGATTTTTTGGAAGACAATTTAAAAATGATTGCAGCAGTATATCTAGAGGGAGCTGCCAGAAATACAAACCAGATTCAAAAGAGTGCACAAAGTGATGTATATCATTGCTGATATCATATGGATCTTGGTTGAAAGCAAAGGGCCCTAGAAAGATGTTTACCTGAGTTGTATTGACTGTGCAAAAACATTTGACTGTGTGGATCACAACAAATTGTGGACGGTATTGTGAAAAATAGAACTTCCAGAACACTTGTGCTCATGTAGAACTTGTACATAGACTAAGAGGCAGTCTATGGAACAGAACAAAGGGATACTGTGTGGTATAAAAGCAGGAAAGGTATCTGTCAGGGTTGTATTCTCTCACCGTACTTATTCAATCTGCATGCTGAGCAAATAATCTGAGAAACTGGATTATATGACGAAGAATGCAGCAACAGGATTAGAAGAAGATTCGTTAACAACCTGCGATATGCGCATGACACATTTTTTGCTTGCTGAAAGTCAAGAGGGCTTGAAGAATTACTGACTGCAAAAACCATGTGGGGACCATGTCTGACTGCCCCTGGCGTCATAAGGAGAAAGAGAATCAAACTCAAAATCAGTACAAGGCCAATTCCTATGAAACAGAAGTCAGTCAAACATGCTTCCACCCTACAACCTTCTTTGTCCTATTCTGACACCAAACATCCCTCCCACAGCAATCTCTGCTTCACATCTGGGTTCAATGTTATTGTTAAGTGCCTTCCAGTTGGCTCCAACTCATAGCAACCCTGTGTAGGATTTCTGAGGAGCAGCTGGTGAGCTTGAACCACTGACCTTGCAGTTCAAATTGACTTTGCAGCCCAGTGCATTAACCCATAGCACCACACCAGGACTCTAGATTTAATAATCCATTGCAATGGCCACACAGAACTCATAACAATACTCACAACGATGGGGTTTATTAGGGAAGTGAACAAGGTACAATTCAGGTCAGAAACAACCCTGGACTTAGCAGTTCTCCAGTCGGGAACGCCCCTTCTCTGCCATACTACAGACACAACTCATTCTTGTCTTTGACTATTAGTCAAGTGGCCCCTTGGCCACATGGCCTAGAACTCACAGCTGCTTTGTTTCTCCATGCCACCACCTCTGCCATGTCCTTTACTGATGTCACTTTTCTAAGCATGGATTTCACACTCCACTCATGCTCTTCCTTCTTGACCATCCTGGGATTTTTCATTCCTGCTTCTGAGATGGCTCCTTTCAAATCTAGCTGAATGACAAAACTAACCAATTCCAGCCTTAGAGTCCTATATACCTTATTAGCATAGCCGCACCCTATCCTTGGTGGGAATTAAGAAGACATTAGATAGAAAAACTATATCAAGTAAATTTAAGGTACATCACTGATGAAGATCAAAGACTACAACCTTAAGTGTGGATTACAGTTTAACACAAAGAAAGCAAAAATCCTCACAACAGAACAAATAAGCAATATCTAGTAAATGCAGAAAACACTGAAGTTGCCAAGGTTTTCATTTTACTTGGATCCATGATCTATGTGGCTTAAAACAGTAGTCAAGAAATCAAACAATGTACTACATTGGGAAAATCTGCTTGCAGAAGATCTCTTTAAAGTGTTAAAAAGCAAAAACACCATTTTGAGGACAAAGGTGTGCCCGACCCCAACCATGATATTTTCAATGGTCATACACATGTGAAAGTTGGATAATGAAGAGGGAAGACTGAAGACGAAGATTGCCTTTAAATTATGGTCTTAGTGAAGAACAGTAAATAAAACAAGACAGCCAGAAGAATGAGCAAATCTGTCTTGGAAGAAGTTCAGCCAGAATATTCCTTAGAAGTAAGGATGGTGAGACTTCATCTTACATACTTCACACATGTTAACAGGAGGAACCATCCCTGGAAAAGAGTATCATAGCTGGTAAAATAGGTTGATTGGTTGGTTATGTACCATGGAGTCGGTTCCAATTCAGAGTGACCCTGCATAGGGTTTCCAAGGCTGCAAATCTTTATGGGAGCAGAAAGCTTCATCTTTCTCCAGCAAAACAGCTGGTAGTTTTGAACTGCTATCCTTGAGGTTAGCAGCCCAATGAGTTGTTGTTGTTGTTAAGTGCCATCGAGTCGGTTCCGACCCATAGCGACCCTGTACAGGGTTTCCAAGGGTGTAAATTTTTACGGGAGTAGAAAGCCTCATCTTTCTCCCGCGGAGCAGCTGGTAGTTTCGAACTGCTGACCTTAAGGTTCGCAGCCCGATTCGTAACCACTACGCTAGCCCAATGAGGGTCAGCAAAAACAAAAGAGGAAGATCCCAAGCAAGATGTATTGACAGAGCAGCTACAACAATGGGCTGAAACATAGCAACAATGGTAAGGATTGTGCAAGATCAAGGAGTTAGTTCTTCATTCTGTTGTGCATAGGTTTCCTGTGCACTGAAACTTTCTTGACAGCATCTAACAATAACAACTATGGAGAAATAGCCAATAAAAGTATATTCAAAATTCTTCATAGAGTACATGAATTTATTAAAATTGTTAATTGTAAAACTAAAAAATACTTGGCCACCTATAACTTTACCCAAGCAATACAAAATACCTCTAAGGCAAATAGAACTAAATTCATTGATTATTACATAGTGTATTAATTTCAACCACGAAAAATACCTGGAGAACCTGAGCTATCGTTAATGTGAGGCAGAGGATCTCAAGAAGGTTCTATATCTGTAATAAACCACACTTAACAGAGCCACAAAATGCATAGCACTTAATTCTTTCTTAAAATAATCAAATATTTTGTTTTCAAATGTGGATGAGTTGGGTTTGACTCTAAGTTAAATATGTATTACTGACAAGCCTCACGACCTCGCATAGTACTCAGCACATAGGAATAACAGAATAATCTTGGTTTGCGCTGAATTTAACTCAGACATTGCTGCAATTAGTTAAGTATGTATTGTTTGTTGAAGCCATAATCCCTCAACATCACTTTGAATAAGGGTAGGGTTGCCCAGTCAGTGATTGTAATTGTTGGCAATAAGCTGTACACCTGTAAGAAATTGAATTACTGAAAGTTGTGTGATAGATATATGAATGGGCTCCAAAAAATCCAGACAAAAATGGAATTAAGAGATAATGGAGTTTTTCCACAAACTATTTGAAGCCACCTTGTATTTACATCATCATCAATAATAATAATAATTTTTAAAAGAGTAGTTGTTGAGGCTACTTATGTACAACAAAACTCCTCATGGGATTTGGTTTCTAGATTTATAGGTCCAGGAACCTGGTTTGATGGACATCTCAGTTAACTGAAATCATAGCATGCTTCTGGTCTACCTTCTACTTTGATGCATAGTGCCTAGGGTCTTAAAAGTTTGCCAGTGGCCATCCAAAGCACAACTGGTCTTTATTCACGTAGAACAGAAAAAAAAAGGAGAGGTAGGATTAGGAGGAGGATATGAAACATGTGAGTAATTACCACCATGAATAGCTGACTGCTTTGTCATAAGACCAGAAATATTGGATGGGGCCTGGCTATTATTGCTGAGCATTTTAATCAAAGATTCTATTGAAGAATTCAGATCAAAAGGAGGAAAATTCAGTATAGCATTTCAAATTCTTATGGACTTCAGACTTCTTAGAGCCACAAAGGTTGATGAACCCTGAAATTGTTGCCCTGAGATTATCTTTAAACCTTAAATCTAAAATAGTTTAGCTTGTTGTTGTTGTTAGGTGCTATCAAGTTGGTACTAACTCATAGCGACCCTATGCACAGCAGAACGAAACACTGCCCGATCCTGGGCCAACCTCACTATTGTTGCCAAGCTTGAGTCCATCGATGCTGCCACCTCGCCAATCCATCTCGTTGGGGGTCTTCCTCTTTTTCTCTGACCCTCCACCCTACCAAACATGATATCCTTCTCCAGCAACTGGTCCCTCCTAACAATATGTCCGAAGAATGAAAGACGAAGTTTAGCTTAACTAGTAATAAATGTATGCCTTGAGCATAGAACTCTTTTAAGAACTATCTCCATGGAATCAAATGGATAGTAGCAACTTGAAAGATTAGCTAGGAATGTTGTTGTTGTCAAGTGCTGTCAAGTAAGCTCTGACTCATAGCAATCCCTTATAGAGTTTCCGAGGAGTGACTGGTGAGCTTGAACCACTGACTTTGCGGTTCAAACTGACCTCGCAGTCCAGAGCATTAGCCCACAGTGCCACCAAGTCTCCAGATAGGAACCACAGGGGGAAGTGAATGTATGTTAATGGAGGAGGGACAACTTAGAAAAGGTGGTTGAGGCTGGATACAAAACTCAAAATTTGTAATAATGTCACAAAATGGTACATGTAGAAACAGTTGAATTGGTGTATGTTTTGTTATGTATATTCTCAGCAACAACAAATAAAACTATATATTTAAAAAAAAGAATAATCCCTTACTAAATCTAATGGCTAGTATCAATATGTGTGTGTCTCTGCATCATACCAACTTCGTGCATAACATTAATTGTATTTACTTTCAATTTCATGCCTATTCAAAGAGAGATTGTGAAATTAGTTTCTTACAAAATATATTTTTAGACCTGTCATCAGGAATAGGCTAGATGTTAATGAAAAAAAGTACCAGTATCTTAAGCAAGATAAAGTTGTATTTCTTTCTCAAATAGAAATTCAAGATAGGCGATGTGGGGCTGTAACGTGGTTTGCCTCCTAAAGTCCTTAAGGACCTAGACTCCTTTCAGCTCCTAGGTCTGCCATTGCTGAGATTTAATCCTGACCTCATGGTGCAAGACAGTGGCAGGAATTCTAGCTACCACAACCACATTATAGGATGAAGGAAAGGGCAAAGAATATAGGGCAAGGGGTACAGCCAACTATCTTTTAAGAAAATTATATGGAGCAACTAATTAAATCCCACTGGCTAGAGTTCAGTCAAATGGCTATCTTGACTCAAAAAATAAAAAATAAAAAAGATGCATGCAACTATAATCAGAGGTTTTAAGAGTGAGAGAATATCAGAGTCCATAATTAGGAACCTCTGCAAAATGTGCTCGAGTATGGGGAGAATGTCCTTATATTTTGTCACAGCATAAAAATGACCCTAACTTTCCAGTTGTTCTTTTTGCTCTTGTTTTGCATCACAGCCACTTAATCCATAAGCTCTTGTCTGTATATAGGGTTGTTACTGGTAGGAATCAATGGCAGTAGGGGTTTTCTTGTTGTTGGTTTACCTATAATCTCTCCTCCCCACACCCCCACCATCGCATAAAATGATAGCAAGAGATCATTCCACCAATTAGAACTTTGTTCTATTGCAGATGGAAGAATAACTCCACCAATATTGGTTAAAAGGAATTTATTGGCTCATATAACTGAAATTTCCAAAATGGGACTATCTTCAGGAATGGATTGATTTGGGCCCTATTAGGAGCTCTGGTAGTGTAGTGGTTACGAATCGGGTTGCTAACCTCAGGGTCAGTAGTTCAAAACTACCAGCTGTTCTGTGGGAGAAAGATGAGGTTATCTGCTCCAGTAAAGATTTACAGCCTTGGAAACCGTGTACAGGGTCGCTATGAGTCGGAGCTGACTCCACAGCACGTAACCAACCAACCAATCTCACCAAGGAGTCCTGATATGGCATTGTGGGATAATGCACTAGATTGCAAGGTCAGTTTGAACTGCGAGGTCAGCTGTTCAAATTCATTAGCCACTCCTTGGAAACCCGATACAGGGTCACTATGAGTCGAAATTGACTTGACGGCACTTAACAACAATCTCACCAAGATACACTCTCTATCTCTCTCACCTGGGCACTGCATTCTTCTACCCATTGGCTTTATTCTTGGGCTATGGGCTACATATGTGTCATGGCAAGGTGACAAAAGTAGCACCAAGTCACATGCTTGCAGTTTCAGATCTCCTGGGAAAGAACAATAGTTTCAGTGTGCATGCCTGATTGGCTCATGTAGTCAATGAGTAAACCAATCTCTGCCTTTTAAAGTATGTGACCTGAGTGTAGGAGAAGGTGGTTTCCCAAAGGAAATCTGTGATGTCGTTTTACCTTAAATGGATACTGAGCCAACGAGCAACAGATATCTGCTTTGTAGACATAGTTCACACAACATAGGACTCAAATTGGTACTTTCCATGACTTAAAATATAACCACTTCACAGATATTCCCAGGACCATAGGGCTAAGAATAAAATAAAGCTCACAGGCTTGATATGATGATTAAATGATATAACATACTTGAAAATGTATAGCATAGAACCTCCGGGCAGGAATAAATCTTGTTAAAGCACCATTCTGTGAGGAATACTATTACCTACTGCCAGATTAGAGTCCTAGAAAATTGTTGTCATCATCAATATTGTTACTGGCATTCAGAGAATTGCCCAATTAGAGAATTGGTGAGACCCTAAGCCTACTCTTTTGTTTTCCTGTCTTCTATTCTCTTTTTGTCATCCAGAATCTGCTTAGCCTGTTGAGACGTTTCTGTATTCTAGCCTGTTATATCTCTTTTATGAAAATTTTTGTAATAACCCTAGAGAAGTATTAGTCTTTTTGCCTTCAGTGGTCCAAAGTTTACAATTCCTGTACTAAGTCTTCACTGCATATATTTCTAGGTAAAGTTGCCATTTTCCAGCAAAGTCTCTGTAAAAACACTAACTACACTAGGTGTGTCCTGCTATGATGTCATAGGATAAGCACTCGACCTCAAGGTTGGTTTGAAGCAAAAGATCAGTGGTTCAATCTCACCAGCTGCTCCTAGGAAACCATATACAGGATTGCTATGAGTTAGAACAAACTAGAAGCACTTAACAACAACAGCAACACAGTAGGTATGTCAAAGCGACTTTGCTTGATAATCTCTATGCATACTTTTTCTCTGTCTCCAACAAGGTCAGCAGTTCGAAACTACCAGCTGTTCTGTGGGAGAAAGATGAGGCTTTCTGCTCCTGTAAAGACTTACAGCCTCGGGAAACCCTGTACAGGGTAGCTATGGGTCGGAATCAACTCGACGGCACTTAACAACAACAACCTCTTCTAAGTACTCTGGGAGAGATTGTATAGGCCCTAGTTTTTTGCAAAAAGAGAGCAGGTCCAGGTTCAAGCCAACCTAACTGTACAAACCAGAAACCTTTTATGTCCACTATGGACTCCTGGTGTGGCACTGTAGGATCAGCACTGGACTGTGAAACACAAGGTCAACAGTTTAAACCCACCAGCTGCTCCTCGGATACCCTGTATAGGGTCACTATGAGTTGGAATTGACTCAATGGCACTTAACAACAACAACATGTATGGGTTCAGAGTCCTGGTGTGGTGCTGTCAAATAAGCTCTGGACTGGTAACTGCAAGGTTGGTGGTTCAAACCCACCAGTTGCTCCTCAGAAACCCTATTCAGGGTTGCCATGAGTCAAACCAACTCAGTGGCACTCAACGACAAAAGCATGGGTTCAACAGGTATTTATAAATGTTTGGAATAGCTAAAATGGGGCTAGAACTTTCCCAGTGAAGGAGGCTCCCTGCAGAGCCTTTGCATTGCACAAGATCATAGGTGGAATCCTGATCCTCATCCAGAAACTTCTGAGGTGGGACATTCCCACATGAAAGGACAAGCAGACCAGTCTGGAGCAGCTAGAAGAACAGAGGATACTTCTTAAGTGAAAGATCAACAGAAAAACAACAACAGTCCAATTGACTACTACACGAATAAGCAAGTTGTTCCCCAGGGAGCCATCAAGGCAAGTGGTCAGGTACCCTCAAGGCAAACCCCCTTCCAAGACTGAAACTAAAATGGAATACATTAGCAGGCATATGGGTCCTGCTGCTGACCAGTTGGTCACCGATAAAGGGAAAAGGGGAAAAACAGCAGTGAAGTTGTGAACTAAGTCTGACCACATTCAATAGACTCCTGCTAACCTGGATTGAGACCTGATTAAACAGCAGTATGACAAGACCTCCAGACTCCTGGGCCCAGGGGCAGAGACGTGGTCCCAAAGGACTAGAACAGAGTGTAAAGCATCCAGCTGATATGAAGTCAGTGGGGGGAATGCACAAGAACCCCCACACTTGCAGATAGTACCCATTTGACCTGGCATCAATGGCTGGATGATCAGGACACAACTAGAGGAAGAAAGAAGAGGAAAAAAAAAAGGAGTAACACCATTATAAGTGGATGATCTAGACCTATGCTTGTGGGTGCAGTGTGATGAAGGAGCGGACAAATCGCTAGAGTGAGGATCATTCCCACACCCTTGGTACACAGGGTCGACAGGGAGGGGGAACTTAGACATTGGCTACCCAACATGGGGGGACTACAAAGGCAAACTCTGGTAGCGTAGTGGTTACAAATCGGGCTGCTAACCACAGGGTCAGCAGTTCGAAACTACAAGCTGTTCCGCGAGAGAAAGATGAGGCTTTCTGCTCCCATAAAGATTTATAGCCTTGAAAATGCTGTGAGTCAGAACAGACTCCACAGCACAGAACAACAACAACAAAGGCAAGAAGTGACTGGCTTACAAGCTTTCAATAGGGAACCTAGCTCCAGAGGATACGGGGAAAGGTAGAACCTCCACTGCATTGTTTCCAACCTTTCTGGATGGGGTTGATAAAAGGTAAGGTGGAAAGGACTCCTGTGGTTCAATAAGGGACTGACTGCTATCAGGTCTGACAGTGAGTGTTGGAAAGGTAAATGTAAATGTTTGCTAACAAAAGGAGGGGAACAGCTGATTTTGCAGTCCAGGAGCAGAGATCCCTGGAACCATCAACAGAGAAAAGCAAAGTGCAAGACCATGTCCGGAGAGGCAGTGACACTAGGGATGAAGGCAGAGGCAATGACGTGGGCAGAGGGAGTGGCTGGGGACTCTGGACTCTGGGAGGGAGAGGGGTTGTGTGCTGGCGGCAGGGGGGCAGGAGTATGGGGTATACCCTTTGGGTGTTTGATGATGTATGCAGGGGACTATGATTATTGCAATGAAAGACAGTACGATAAGATGAATGTAAAGATGATGTTCACCCATGTAAACTAACACATAATTCACAATAAAAACTTTTTTAAAAAATTGCCACATGCAAACACAATTGTATGTAAACTACTTGATCAAGTATTAAAGCAAATTGCTTCTATTAAATAAACATAAAATAATTTTAAGCAATACATTTTTAAATAGTAGAATATCAATATGGAAAAGCAAAGACTTTAGAATTAGCAAGAGGGATTTCTAACCAGGCACCATGGTGTTGTAGTGGTTGTCACGGTGTCAGCAGGTAAGCTTAAAAGACCAAACAAAGCAAGACAAGGATTGGGAGGCCCTGGGGGAAAGGGCAGGGAGTGCTGCTGCCATTTTACTTTGCTCGGCTCCAAGATGCAATGAACAGGAAATGGTCAACAGCAAGACACATGTTGTTGCTGAAATTGTCCTGTGCTCTGTCCTGTGCCATCTGCCTGGTCATTGATATCTTGTGACCCTTGTGTATTTGGAGTGCTTTCCAACCCATGGGGCTGATCTTCTGGCATTCTCTCAAACAATATTCATTTGTGATCTATAGGGTTTTCAATGGCTGATTTTTGGAGATAAATCATCAGGCCTTTCTTCCTACTTTGTCTTAGTATAGAAGCTCTGCTGCAACCTGATGGCCATGGATGACACAATGATATTTAAGCACCAGTAGCATAGCTCCCAGTCCAACAAATGAACAGATGGATGGTGGAAAACATATGTCTAAAAACATCAACCACAAAAAAACTTCATTGTTTTGGAAAAAGAGGCAAATGTCACTAATACAGTGTCTCCAAAGCTGGATTCATGTGGAAGCAAACAGTTTTCCATCTAGTTTTGAGAGACTCCCTCTTGGTTCCCAGGAGGAGGGATTCCTTGATGTTAACACATATTAGCGCACATTAACCACCTTGGCACAAATGCCACCTTGGCACAAAAAGTACAACTTGTTTTTACATCTTCATATCCTCTTCACCGTCTCTGTCTTCAGCATAGACTTGACTCCCATAAACTCAGAGACTTGTTGGGACCTAACCTCTGAAAATTGGTTATTCATGTGTCAGGCAATCTGGACTTTTGCCTGATTGATACCTGGAGTCCATGTTAGTTCATTTGCATCCCAATCCCATGGAAGCTTGCTCCTATGCAGATTCTGTGGCTCCTCTCCTAGATGCCACCACTTGCCCCCATTAGTTTGCCATACTGTGGTAGCTTGCATGTTGCTTTGATGCTAAAGGCTATGCCACCAGTGTTTTAAGTACCAGCAGAGTACGCCCATCACGGATAGGTTTCAGTGGAACTTCTAGACTAGAGAGACTAGAAAGAAGGAGAAGAAGACTAGTTCTGAAGTTAAGCCACTGAAAACTTTATGAAGAACATTGGAACACTTTCAGATAGCACCAGAATATTGAATATTGAATCATGAAGAATAGCACCAGAATATTGCCAGATATAGGGCTGGATGATAAGCCTCTCATGTTGGAGGTTATTCAAAATATGAACAAGAAAGTAGAGTTGACCATGATGATGTGAATGGGATAAAACTTTCGGGATCTTCATTTGCTGGAGGGGCAAAAGGAGGAGAAATAGCTATAAACATCCATTAATAATTGGAACATGGAATGTAAAATGTAAGAATTTTAGAAAATTAGTAGTTGTTAAACATGAAATGGAACTCATAAACATCAATGTCCTAGGCATTAATGAGCTGGAATGGACTGGTATTGACCATTTTGAATCTGTCAATCACATGGTTTACTTTTCTAGGAACAACAAATTGAAAAGGAATGGTGCAGCATTCATCATCAAAAAGAGCATATCAAGATCTATCTTGAGGCATATGCTGTCTGTGAAAGATAATATCCATACGCCAATAAGGAAAACCATTTAATATAACAATTATTCAAATTTATGCACCACCGATTAAAACCAGTGATGATGCAATTGAAGAATTCTACCAACTTCTTCAGTTTGAAATTGATCAAACATACAATCAACATGTACTGATAATTACTGGTGATTGGAATGCAAAGGTTGGAAACATAAAAGAAGGATCAGTCATTGGAAAATAATGGCACTGGTGATAGAAATGAGGCTGGAGAGCCCATGATAGAATTTTACGAGACCAATGACTTCTTTTGGATGGATTGTATCTCAATGTAAAGAAGATAAAAATCCTCACCACTGGACTAATAAACAACATTCTTATCAATAAAGAAAAGATAGAAGTTGTCAAAGACTTCATTTTGCTCAGATCAACCATCAACACTCATGGAAGCAGCAGTCAAGAAATCAAACACCCTCTCCAAGACTGAAACTCAAAGGAAACACATGAACAGGCATGTACGCTTGCTGGCAACCACATTGGTCTACTGGTGAGTGAAAGGGGGAAAGGCAGCAATGAAGAAATCGGCTGAGTTACACATTCCATAGATTCCCGTTGACCTGGAGATGGGGAAGGGGTGGTTGGTCCAAAGTGAGATGAGACCTGGAAACTTCTGAGCCCATGGACAAGGACATAGTCACGGAGGGCTAGAGCTGAGAATGAAGCATCCAGCTGATAACAAAATGCAGGGAGATGCAGAAGAAATCAAACAACGTATTGCACTAGGGGAATCTGCTTCACAAGACCTTTTTAAAGTATTGAAGAGCAAAGATGGCAGTTTGAGGACTAAGGTAAGGTGTACCTGACCCAAGCAAGTAACCTCATACACATGTGAAAGTTGGACAGTGAATAAGGAAGATCGTAGAAGAATTGATGCATTTGAATTATGGTGTTGGAGGAGAATATTGAAAGTACCATGGGCTACCAAAAGAACAAACAGATCTGTGTTGGAAGAAGTACAGCTAGAGTGCTCCTTGGAGGCCAAGATGGCCAGACTTTGTCTCTCATACTTCAGACATATTGTTAGGAGGGACAAGTCACTGGAGAAGGATATCATGTTTGGTACAGTGAAGGGTCAGAGAAAAAAAGGAAGATCCCCTGCGAGATGGATTGGCACAGTGGCAGCAGCAAGGGGCTCAAGCATGGCAACAACTGTAAGGTTGGCCCAGGACCAGGCAGTGTTTTGTTCTGTTGTGCATAGTGTTGCTATCAATTTGCACCTAGCAACAACTTAACAACAATGACTTCCTCATTGCAAATATGTTTTTAAACATACAAGATGATTATACAAATGCACTTCACCAGATGGAATACACAGAAATCAAACTGACTACATTTGTGGGAAGAGAAGATGGAAATTCTCCCTATCATCAGCCAAAACAAGGCCAGGGTCAGACAATTGCTCATATGAAAGTTCAGGCTGATGCTGAAGAAAATTAGAATAAGTGCAGGAGAACCAAAATTTAACCTTGGACATAACCCATCTGAATTTAGAGATCATCTCAAGAATAGATTTGCTGCATTAGACACTAAAGACCAAAGACCAAAAGACTTGTGGGATGAAATCAAGAACATCATACAGGAAAAAAGCAAAAATATCATTAAGAAGACAAGAAAAAAAGGAAAAGACCAAAATGGGTGTCAGAAGAGACCCTGAAAGTTGCTCTCCAGTGTAGAGATGCTAAAGTAAATGTAAGAAATGGGGGAAGCGTAAGAGCTGGACAAAAAATTTCAAAGAGCAGCTCAAGAAAATGAAATCAAGTATTATAATGAAATGTGCAAAGACCAGGACTTGGAAAACAGAAAGGGAAGGATACACTCAGCATTTCTCAAGCTGAAAAAACTGAAGAAGACAAAAATCCAAGCCTCGACTTGCAATATTGAAGGATTCTATGGGCAAAACATTGAATGATGACAAAAGCATCAAAAGAAGATCATAGGAATACACAGTCACTGTAACAAAAAATAATGGTTGATGTTCAACCATTTCAAGATATAGCATATTATCAAAGGCCAGTGGTACTTAAGGAAGAAGTCCAAGGTGTATTGAAGATAAAGGCAAAGAAAAAGTCTTCAGGAATTGATGGAAAATTGAAATCTTTCAACAGACTGATGTAGCACTGGAGGCACTCACTCATCTATGCCAAGAAATTTGTTAGACAGCTGCCTGGCCATCTAATTGGAAGAGATCCATATTTATGCCCATTCTAAAGAGAGGTTGCTCAATGGAATGTGGAAATCATCGGATAATATCACATGCAAGTAAAAATTTGCTAAAGATAATTAAAAAATGACTACAATAGTACATTGACAGGTAAACTATCAGAGGTTCAAGCTGGATTCAGACGAGGATGTGGAACCACGGATATTATTGCTAATGTCAGATGATCTTGCCTAAAAACAGAGAATACCAGAAAGATGTTTACCTATCCTTTATTTACTATGCAAAGGCTCTTGACTATGTGGATCATGACAAGCTATGGGCAACATTATGGGGAATGAGTATTCCAGAACACTTAATTGTCGTACGAGGTACCTATACATAGACCAAGATGCACAGAATAAGGGGACACTGAATGATTTAAAATCAAGAAAGGTGTGTACCAGGGCTGCCTTCTTTCACCTTACTTATTCAGTCTGCACGTTAAGCAAACAATCACAGAAGCTGGACTATGTAAAGAAGAATGTGGCATCAGCATCTGAGGAACACACATAAACAAACTGTGATATGCAGATGATACAACCTTGCTTGCTGAAAGTGAAGAGGACTTAAAATACTTATGAATCAAAGATCTTAGCCTTCAGTATGGTTTTCAACTCAATGTCAAGAAAATAAAAATCCTCACCACTGTACCAATAAATGACATCATGATAAGTGGAGAAAAGATTCAGGTTGTCAAAGACTTCATTTTGCTTGAATCCACAATCAACATTCATGGAAGCAGCAGTCAAAAAATCAAATGACATATATTATATTGGGCAAATCTGCTATACAAGACCTCTCTAAAGTGTTCAAGAGCAAAGATGTCAGTTTGAGAACCAAGGTGCACCTGACCCAAGCCCTAGTGTTTTCAGTCACCTCATAAGACATCTGAACATTGGACAATGAATAAAGAAGCCCATAGAAGAATTAATGCATTTGAGTTGTGGTGTTGGAGAAGAGTCCTGGTATTGTAGGACTGCAAGGGTATTTGAACTGCAAGGTTGCTATGAGTAGGAACTGATTGAACAGAGAACTTTACAACAACATTCTTGGGAAAGATGGGGTTCTTATAATTGTGTATTCATTTATTGAGTGATCTTTAAAAAGAAAATAAATTTTGTAAGCAAATTTCTATCTTTTAAATCCTTGATGATAATTTAAAGTCAATGTTTTTATAATAGGGCACAATTGTTATCTGGTTTGTCTTAATACTTAGAAAGTTACACATTATCTTGTTATACATGTCCCATCCTTATATCCTGTACTCGTATTGATGGGCTTTCAGATGTCATTGATGGAGATGGGCAGAGAGAAAAAATACCCCTGGATAGTACATGTATTGTTCAGAAGGTCAGGGTTTAACGTTCTAACAGATAAAGGGAATGCAAATGATTGGGGTTCAACACTGCAATATAGTTTGAATTTTTTGCCTATTGAAATCCTAGTCTAAAGACTTTCTTTAGTGTGGATATGAAATTATCCCATTTGGTTGGCTGCCTTAATAAACTTAACTGAAGACTTCCCATGTCAACATTCTACTTTGTGCAGATACTACATCAAAGCTCATGTGAACCATTTAGTGAGCCCTGGTAATCCTGGTGTGGCTCTGCCGGCTAATGCACTGGACTGCAAGTTGGTTTGAACTGCAAGGTCAAGCTCACCAGCTGCTCCTTGGAAACCCTATCCTGATTCAGAACTGACTCAATGGCACTTAGCAACAACACGGTAACAAAACTGTTCTCCAGACTCCTGGTAGCGCTGTAGGATCAGCACTGGACTACGAACCCACAAGGTCAGCAGTTCAAACCTACCAGCTGCATCTTGAAAACTCTATACAGGGTTGTTATGAGTCAGAGCTGACTCAATGGCACTTAACAAAACACAGCTGCTCTCCTCTTTTCTAAATGCTGCCTTCTGGTTTGGCGTTGTAGGATAAGCACTGGACTGCTCACTGCAAGGTCGGCAGTTCAAACCCACCAACCATTCCTTGGACAGGGTCACTTCATAATGAAGTCACTTCAGAACTGATTCAACAGCATTTAACAACAACGTAATCTTTGAAGTCCTGGCGTGGCACTGTAGGATAAGAACTGGACTGCTAACTGCAAGGTCAGCGGTTCAAATTCACCAGATGGTCCTCAGAAACTCTATACAGGGTTGCTCTGAGTCGGAACCAACTCATGGGCACTGAACAACAACAAACAACCCTACCTCTACCAATGCTCCTGGTCACAATCCCCGGTACATAAAGCTTTGTGATATTACTTGGTTTGTCTGAAACAACTAGTTGTTTCAGGTTTTTATTCTCTACTTGGAGGAGAGTTGGTGAGGTGACTGAACAAGACCAGTTGAACAGTTAATGCTTTAACCTTGCGTATAATTTATACAATAAACAAAGTCACATGCTTCTCTAATAATTTAGATGTAAGCAAATGTTGATTTATTCAGGAAGGCTACTGCCAGAAGGAAAGCCTGCAGCACTAAAATTTGAATTAAACTAGGACAGAAGCAGGCTAGTCTATAATAACATTTGTATAATTTTATTTTTGCCCTTGGCTCAGTTCATTTCCTCGTACAGTAGATGCATGAAATTGGTTCTTCAGCCACCTTTAGCTGATGCTCATTGCTATCCGGGCCAGCAAAGGAGCAGGAGAATGCACCTTTCTAAACTTTGTGTTTTTAGTCACAACACCACGAATTCCTAGGTTGTTTCTGACAATGATGATCTTTCTTTGAATCGTGTTTTCAGCAAATATCTCAGAATAGCTTCATTTAACCTAGAGATATGGTTCCTCCTCTCTCACCATGAGGGGACTCTTAGAACTGAGACTGTTAAATAGATGCAAATGTTGTGCTGTATTTATTCGTTTATTCAAGCCCTGAGGCAGGAAATCTGAGTTCTCTGACTCTGCTTTCAGAGGTGAAATAAGGGCCTCAGGAAATTCTTTAAATGATGGTGAAAAATAAACATTAACTTGAAACAGTAAGGGACCAAACTCCCTTTTTATTCTTATAAACATTTGACTTAAATAAAACTTGGGAACTACATCTTTAAATTTACCACTTTTGTTCAGAAATGGGCTCCTCTTGAGGGAGCCCTTCTGAATCAGTGAAAAATTTGAGAGAGTAACAGAAAAGTAAGCAAAGTTTTCAACCCAAACCGAGGAGAGTTCATTTTTTTCATTGCATTTCCCTGAAATATGACACCCACCTACAGTTCACAAAAGGAAGACACATTTTCAAAACGTACAATCACTTTTTAAATTTCTTGCAATTTTTAATCCAGTCGTTTTTCAGACTCTCATTTCAGGCAAAGTCCGTCAGAGCTCTCTGGGATCAAAAATTCTACAATCAACAATTTCTTCTCTTAGGTCAAGAAATCGAATAAGCTAAAAAATGCTCCCGACCTTTTGTTTAAGAGAAGTTAGGGGGAAATCCCAATAAATAGAAATTAAAGAATTAGCATCTGCACCTTACACGACATGTGCATTTCTCTTGTACATCTTCCAGCTGAGAAGGTAACAAAACAACAGTCGGGTTGAGTCTGCTGATATTGTTCTGTCCTATTCTTGGTAAGGAAATCTGCTCCCAGGCCTCCTCGCCTCTCTGTCTGATTGCGCCCTGGGGCTGTCGCACTCAGCCAGTGGAGTCTTTCAGAAAATTCAGGCCATGTTTTGACTTCATTACAAATTCCAAATAGAAAAAGTTTTTGCCTGGCTTAGGCTTTGGTTATGAAAGTGTCCCACAGCTCTCAAAAATATACAGAATAATAAATGGTTAGGCAGGGAAAGAGAAGGCAAGAGTAATTCCATCAAAGGTTTCTAGTCAGATCATAAACCACAACTGCAGAGGATCGTGTGTCACTAGGACCCAGAGATAAAATGCTTTGTCTTTGGCCCTGAGGTCATGCATTGGGGCTGGAGCTTTGAGGTTCTGTCTTTTGTTTGCAGGCTAGCTAGGAGCTGGGACTGAGAGCGAGAACACCTTCCTCTCCTCTCCCGCGCCCCACCCCCCTTGGCTTTCCCTGGGGATACACAGGCATTGTGAAACTTTCTCACCCAAGAAATGGTTGTGAAGTTTGCAAGGTGTTCAGGCATTTCCAGTATATAAAAGCAAACATTGATGAGTTTCAGTGGGACAGCTCTGAGGCTCAGAGGAAAAACCCCTAAGGCAAAGGGTGTGAGGAGGAAACTTTTCATTGTGTTTCTAGAGAATTTTTCTCTTCCATTTTTCTCATCTTTCCTTTGGCTAGTCTCTTTATTAAGTCAAGATGTTAGATGGACGCAGCAGTTAGATATTACATGCAAACTTCGTAAGGGAACCAGTTTCTCCCCAGTTTATAGATGAGGATCCAGTTTGTCCCTATTTCTGTTCCCTATCCTTTTTCCTCCCATCTCCCTTGTTCCAGAGTCTCCCCTTTCTCCCCTCTCATCCTTCTTTGGGGAAACATAATGCATTGCTTTAGTGGCAAATTCCAGAAGAACAAACCTTATTTGGACTCTAGATAATGATCCTCCCAGATTCCCCAGCACACCTCTCTTCCTCCCACACTTTTTTATTTTAGAAAACATGTATTAGATGCTTAATTCCAACAATGGGGGAATTTAGTTCTTTTTAATAAGTAGCCTATTAACACAGGTATCCCTTCTCAGACGCCAATTTCCTTGAATCTTTATTTTTTAAAAAGCCAATAACTGCAGGCTGACAATTCCTAATCCATCACACTGACATCAGGTTGGTAGGCTGTGACTTTATGTCATCAAAGCAATTGATTATGGTATTTTCTTGTGTGGCTTACAATAAAGTCTTTGTGATTCTCCATTCATTATATGCTAATTTCTTGAAATCAATAAAGTGATGAGATGAACAGAGAGAGTACTATGGTTAGTGATTAAAAAGTAGACATAAAATTAACCCCATACCTACTTAGAAAACATCTTTAAATATGATCAAAATATTATTAGTGAGCTCTGTTTGGGAAGCATGCAATGGGGTGTCTCCATCTCTGTTTTCCACATTTAGTTAAACGTGGAAAAGCTATCTTCCAGAAGCTTCTCTTGGGAATCATACTAAATGGATACAGAAGATAGAATCTTTCCGAAAATGTGAATTCCCTTTTGCTATGCATAAACCATCTAGAATAGGATATATATCTTAATCACAAAATGGGGCTTAAGAAATATTTTCAATTTAACTTGACTGAAATTAAAATATAAAGAGCAACTGTTTCAGTGGGAAAACAAATCCACCTCGTGCAGGGGAGTCACGAAGCACGCACCTGTGCCCATGCGTATGAGTCTGCCTTAAAGTCTCCAGGAACAAGCTAAAAAGAAATTCATTCACTGTTTCAAGGAAATAAAGACCTCGGGGTTTTTGTTTGTTTGTTTGTTTGCTTTTCTTAAATGAAAATATAGCATTGGCATCAGATACTAATCATAAGGTAATTATTTTTAAAAGAAGTTTCTAAGTTAGACACAAGTACCCTTGACACCATTAGGCTGACTATGCACCTTGAAACTAACTCTGCCCTTGGTTGTATGTGAACTAGTTGTCCTTGGAGTGAATAAAAATTGCTTCCCATGTTACCCTACCCTCTTGTAAAAAGAAGAAGAAGAAGAAAAAAAGCCACTTCAGAAGATAGGGATGAAAAAAAACGCATCCGATTAAACAGCATACCTCAAGGGCAAGTTGGATGAAAAGTTAAGCTGGGCACCATCAAACTAGGTCCTTTCCTGTGAAAGACATCAAATTCAAAGGAGGAAAATAATATTTTTTAAGCTACTAATCTTTCTAATGAATCTGAAACCCACTCCGCCTGCTTTTTTTTTTTTTTTTGCAACAGTCCTTACCTAGATTGTAATAGGTAGGATTGATTTAACAGAAAGCACCCAAAATACTAATCACGTGGTAAAATGGGTTTCCAGTCATTGTTTAAGGAACAACTAGTGGAGTCCTGGTTGGCGCTGTGGGTTAATGCGCCAGACTGCAAAGTCATTTGAACTGCGAAGTCGGCAGTTCAAGCTCACCAGTTGCTCCTCTGAAACTCTATGCAGGGTCGCTATAGGTGGGAACCAACCGACTTGACGGCACTTAACAGAATTTGGAGCTGATAGTAGAATCCTCACACTGGAGAGAATGGTCCTTCTCAACCCTGGAAAGCTGTCAATGCCTGCCTTCTGACCCTAGAGCACCCATCAGAGAATTTTCCTGCCTGCGCACATCCCGTGTATTCTCAGAGGAATGAAGTCCAACACTAGGATTCCTCTCTAAAACCTCACCGTTCATAATCAGTCAACAGAGCTAGGGGGCAGTGCTGAGTCAGCGGTAGAATTCTCTCATGATTCCCAGCCAGGGCACTTCCTGTGCAGCCATCACGCGTCTGTCACTGGAGACTGAGTGTTGCTGTGATGCTGACCAGACTAAGACAGACTAGGAAGAAAGACCTGGCGAACTACTTTCCAAAATCAGGCAATTAAAAAAACCCTATGGATCACAGTGGTCTGATCTCCAACCAATCACTGGGATGAGGCAGGACTCGGTAGCATCTAGTTCTTTTGTGCGTGGGGTCACTGTTAATCAGCTTATCTTGATGGCAGCTAGCAGCAACAACAGTCAAATATCACATGATATGTCACATGTTGTAAGGATTTGTTTCAACTATAATTCCTGATTGCCTTTACACTTCATTTTGGACCTCGTATGTGTCTGTATCTCTTAACAAACCGAAGGAGGATCCAGTGGTTGGAAATAATGTCATAATCAGCGTTCTACATTCCTTTCTTTCACCCACTCATTCATTCATCCAGCCAATATTTATTGAAGAACGGATGCTGTGTCCGGCTCAGCTTCTAGAAGCCAGGAATCGCTGGTGGAGACAGCTCAGATCCCAGTAACAAGAACTGTGTTTTCTACCAGGCAGAGGCATTCTAGAAACCAGCAAACAAATAAATGAAGGCAATAACTGTAGACGATGATGAGCAAAATAAAAATAAAACAACGTGGTGAGATAGAGTAAGCTAAAATGGATGGAAATGCCTAGTTGGGGGGATGCTATTAAACTGAAACCTGAATAACCAGATTAGAATCAGTCATTCCTAATCTAGGAAGATGAATTCTACTTGTCCTTAGTCATGACTGGCTTACTCATATTACTGCAGACATCGCACAACCTCACAAATAGTGTCTCAGACAATCTACATGACTCCAAGCAGAAATCTTAACAACCAGGTATGGCAAGAACATTTACCTTTAACTTACCCACAGGAAAACCTCAGGCATTACCGCCAAGCTCACAGTATATTTAATTACTAAACATTTTCCAAACATTCTCCAAATTGTATGGCTGAAACATTTAAATAGTTGATTTTCCAAAGACTATGTGTATTCTTTGAGCACAGAAATGCCCATATTCCCTAATGAATTTGTGTATTCAATAATATATCATTCCTTTTCATTCACAATTTTATTATTATTATTCTAAACAGCCAGGTAGCTAAAGTAGGATTTGCTCTATGGCATTAAAAAAGGCACTTTATTGCTAGATGAGCAATTTTGTGTTTGAGAAAAGCAAACAGCAGTCACATACTTTCTATATCCAGGCAGCCTACTCGCCAAGCCAGCCAGATTTAGAACTGATTGCTTTAGCTTGTGGCTTACAAGGAAAGACTTCATATCACATATTAATTTTTAAAATGTTTTCTTAAGCCCCATTTTAGACTGAATGGCAAACCCTGGAAGCTGGTAAAAAAAAAAAAAAAAAGAATTATTATAATATAGTTTCGTTTCAAGGCAGAAGTTTTACCTTTGCCTTTTCCCCATGTCACATCTGGACACCCCCATTATGGTTACTTAGGTGTTTGATGGCTTGTCAGAAAGCTAACCATAACTTAGGCGGAAAACTGGACCCCATTAAAAAAACATTAAAACCTGTGGGGAAGGCAAGTTGATGTGGCATGGCTCCCAGCAATAAGGAGGCAGGAGAGCATGCTGAAGCTTAGAAATAGAAAGTGATGTCCTCATAAAAACATGGCTCTAGGCTGCTGTGCCACTAGAAATTCTTCTGTCAGTTTAGAATATTTAGCTCTAAGGGATTTCGACTTTCAAATGTATCTTTGGATGCAAAATAGGCTGCACAGAAGGAGATAGCATTGAAGAAGGGAAAGAAGCATTTGCTTCCAATTACTATCAGTTTATGTTAAACTGGAGATTCCCCCCCACACCCTCAGCTGGAATATTTGATCAGAAAGTGTACACTGGCAGGAAGAGATCCGTTGGCCTTCGTAACTAGAAAATGTTGCTGATAACTGATAGACCTAAACAATATTAAAAGCTTCAGCAACATTGTTTATCAAGGGAACCTTTCAGCCTAATTGGAAAGTACAAAGCTTCAGGCATCTGAAACTTTGGGTTTGAGGCTCTTTCTCAGCATTCCAATGCAGTCTATCCAATCAATAATATGATACAATGCACAGCACCATCACAACGATTATTAACTCCCCTAAGTTTTGTATTTGACTTGTTAAAAAAGAAAAAGAAGAAAGAAAGAGTTGGTGGAACTGTAAACAGAGATGGAAAAACAAATAGAAAAGAAATATGTTGGTCCCTAGCTGCCAAAATATCAAACAATCAAATAAACTCCAGAGCTCCAAAGAAAACCGAAAGGGCAGAAATGGAAAATATATATGAATGCATTTTTATGCACAAAATATAAGCATCTTAGGAAACCTTCCTTAGTGTTAGGTAACGTAACCATCTATCTTGGAAGGCTGATAAATGCGTTAAGATTGGATTATGATAATAGAGACTTTTCTTCTAAAACCTATAGACATAAGAGAGTGGTATTTTTCAACTCAACAGAGCTGCAAGCAGTGTGTTATGGATGCCATAATTGGAGAAACTCAGGGCAGTCTGCTTCTAGGATCCTTCGTGACTTTCGGAACCCATCTCATTGCACAGACTCAGAATGTTCACACTCTGGTGAATCCGACAGCACACTTGATTCAGATGTTGATGAAACTGTGAGTTCCAGACAACTTCCACTGCAATAACCAGGGAGTGTTTCAGCAGCAAAGACCAGAATTAGTTCTTCATCTGATTTTGAATTTTCCTTCTTGTCCAGAGGTTCACAGAGCTGCCTGCATCAGAGGTTTGAATGGTAACATAGGCAATTTGAGCAGGTATGTGGGAGATAAAGAAGCTGAAAAAGTTGGAGTACAGATAGAACCTGACAGCTATTTCTTTTATTGTCTGCAATAGTGGAGCTCTGAAACCAGGCGGCAAACTCCTCCTAGACATCCAAGTTAAAAGCTAGGCACACATGAATTTCAAGACACATATATTCACATTTTGATTTCTTAAATCAGAATGCAGCCTGCAAATCTCGGGGGCAGGCAGCAGTTGGCCACATATATAGCTATATCATTGCATATATATGTGTGTGTGTGTGTGTGTGTGTTTGTATTAAGGAGTTCTGGTAGCGTAGTGGTTACGAATTGGGCTGCAACACTTAAGGTCAGCAGTTTGAAACTACCACAGGAGAAAGATGAGGTTTTCTGCTCCTATAAAGATTTACAGCCTTAGAAACCCTATATAGGGTTGCTGTGAGTCGGAATCGACTCCACGGCACATCACCACTACCATATATATATTTATATATATATTGGCGTCCAGGTGTGGCGCTGCAGGATAATGCACTGGACCATGAGGTCAGTTTGAACTGAAAGGTTGGCAGGTCCAATCTACCTGCTGCTCCTCGGAAACCCTATACAGGGTTGACCCCCAACCTATGGTAACCCATACACAATGGAATGAAATGCTGTTTGGTCTTACGCTATTTTATAATCAACTGGGAATCAGACTATTGTGATCCATGGAGTTTTCACTGGCTGATCTTGTTAGAGGTAGATCAACAGACTTTTTTCCTAGTGTGTCTTAGTTTGGAAGCTCTAGTGAAGCCTGTTCAGCCTCATAGCAAAATAAAAACCTCCACTGACAGATGATGGAGGCTTTTATATTTTCTATGGGAAGGACCGGCCAGTAATTGAACCCAGTTTCCTACATGGATGATAAAATTTCTGCCGCTGGACTATCACTGCCTTCAAAGACTACGTCACTACCTTGGTGCCATAGTAAGTCATGTGTTGGGCTGTTCCTTCAAGGTCAGCAATTCAAACCCATCAGTTGCTTTAAGGGAGAAAGTCGAGACTGTCTGCCCCCTGTAAAGATTTACAGTCTCAGAAACCCTAGGGAACAGTTCTACCCTGTCCTACAGTGTTTTTTTTTTAAGTTGGAATTGACTTGATGTCAGTGGGTTTGGTTTGGACTTCTTCCAAGACAGATTTGTTTGTTCTTCTGGCAGTCTATGGTACTTTCAATATTCTCCTCCAACACCACAGTTCAAATGAATCAATTCTTCTCGAGTCTTCCTTATTCATTGTCCAGCTTTCACACTCATATGGAGCAATTAAAAATACCATCGGCTTGGTTCAGGTGCACCTTAGACTTCAACGTGATGTCTATGGTCTTTAACACTCTGAAGAGGTCTTTTACAACAAATTTACCTAATGCAATGGGTCCTTTGACTTCTGGACTGCTGCTGGTCCATGAGCATTGATTATGAATCCAATTAATTATTAAATCCTTGATAACTTCAATCTTTTCTCCACTTATCATGTTGTTGTTTATTGGTCCAGCTGTAAGAATTTTTGTTTTCTTAATTTTGAGTTGTAATCCATACTGAATGTAGTCTTTGATCTTCATAGCGACCCTGGATAGGGTTTCCAAGGAGTGGCTGATGAATTTTGCACCATCAACCTTGTGATTCAGTGCTTATCCCACAGCTCCACACCAGGACTCATAATAAGTTGGTTGTTTTTGTTGTTAAGTGCCATCAAGTCAGTTCTGACTCATAACGACCCTGCATAGGGTTTACAAGGAGCAGTTGTGTTTGAACTGCTGACCCTGTGGCTTGCCGTCCAGATCTGATCCCACAGCACCACCACAGGAGTCCTTAGAAGTCTTTAATTTCTTCATCACTAGTTTTGGTGACTAATGTATACATTTGAATAAAAATGTTTTTAAAGGGTCTTCCTTGTAAATGTATGGATATTAGTCTATCACAGATAGCACTGTTATATGGTGCGTTTCATTTTTGACGACTTTCTCATTTTCCAGATTCATACTTGGTACATCCCATGCTCCTATGTCAATGGATGATTGCAGCTTCTTCTCATTTTGAGTTGTGCTCCATTAGCAAATGAAGGTCCCAAAAGCTTTGCTCCATCCATGTCACTAAGGTCAACTCTACTTTGAGGGGTCAGCTCTTCCTGAGCCATACATATTTTGAGTGTTTTCTAATCATCTCAAGGTCTCATCTTCTGCTACTGCATCAAACAATGTTTTGCTATTCCTAAGGTTTTCAGTGATTAATCCCTCAGAAGTAGACTCCATATTCCTTTTTCCTAGTCTGTTTTTTGTTTGGAAGTGTCATTGAAAGCTGTCCACCATAGGTGACTCCACTGGCTTCCAGCGTGGCAGCAACACACAAGCCACAATAGTACGTACTACAAAGTGACAAGACGCGTGGGCGCAAGAAACATATAGGAGAAAAATCAATGTCAAAGTAAGTTGAAGACCTTTTTAATAAGGGTACAGTAAAATATCACTGGGCTAAAGTTGAGCATGGCCAGACTTTATCTATCATACTTTGAACATATTGTCAAGAGGGACCAGTCCCTGGAGGAGGATATCATGTTTGGTAAGGTGGAGGGTCAGAGAAAAAGACGACGACCCCCAATAAGATGGATTGGGCTCAAGCATAGCAACAATTGTGAGGTTGGCGTAGGACTGGACATTGTTTTGTTCTTTTGTGCATAGGGCTGCTATGAGACAGTACCTAACTCGATGGCATCTAACAACAACAACAAAGTTGTAGAAATGTTTCACTCATTTCTAATGGGCCATTAGGCCTTACACTGCTTGTAATCTATAATGCAATGAAATACAACATTTGCATGACCTGGAATAGTTTACGTAACCATTCTGAACCTCAGTTTTCTCATCTCCTCCCTGACAGATGGGGCTGGGTAGAGTTTACCGAAGCCTGTATTGCACATGTCTGTTCCCAGGCAATGGTAATATCTTTCTTTCTCTAGTTCACAGGCTTCTTCAGTCCAGCCACATTTGTTTAACTTGCCAATTCCACATGATGCAAACTCACTGGCATCCAGTTGATTCTGACTCAGCAATTTCACACTTGTTTGACGACAAAAAAAACAATAGGAAGGAGTTGAAAACTGTTTTTTTTTTTTTTTTTTTTTTTTTTGGTAGTCATCTGTGAAGCTGATGGAATGAAATGATTACTTGGATTTCGTGTTTCTCGTGTTCTAATAATTAATGATTGTGGCATCGAATCATATGTTTTGAATGCTACTCCAGGAGAATAGAAGGATTGGTGGTTCAAAGCCACCAGCTGCTCTGCAGAAGGGAGATGAGGCTGTCTGCTTCCGTAAAGACTTACAGCCTCAGAAACTCTATAGAGTGCTTCTATTTTGCCTTAAAAGGAGCTCCGGTAGCATCACTCTAAGTTAGGCTGCAAACTTCAAGGTCAGCAGTTTGAAAGCACCAGTTGTTCTGCAGGAGAAAAATGCAGCTTTCTGCTCCCGTAAAGATTTACAGCCTCTGAATGAAACCCTATGCAGGGTCACTATGAGTCAAAACTGACTCCATGGCACACCACCACCACCATCACTCTGTCTTAAAGGGTTGGTTTGGGTCAGAATCAGCTTGACAGTGGTAGGTTACACTAAGTTTATATATATATATCTTTCTTTTTGCTTTTTAAGTTAAAAGACTGAAGCAACAGTTATTTTTCTGATTGGCTCTCTATTTTTTGTTTTGGTTTTTTTAAAGAATTTTGTAAATAAGCAATCCTCCATCTATATTATTCTAAAAACAGCTTTGCTTTTATTTGATTTGTGCTTCTTTGTCAGGGGCGAAAACAAAGGGCCTACAGGCTTCCAGTGCTGTCTCCTTTCTTCCTTAGTATTTTCCTGCACAACCCCTCACCATGATGTTGTGGAAATCTTTCTGCTTGATTGAAGTCACAGTTGGTGGGGTTGTAATGTAGAAGAGAACAGGCCTAGTCAATGCACGCCTTAACAAATGTGCAGTCTTACCCTTTAAAATGCCAAACAGCTGTCCAGAGAGAAAGAAGACCACAAAAGTGGACTCCATGAGGACAAGCCAGCAATAGTAATGTATTCATAAGTGCGTGGTGTTCTACTGCAGAATAAAGAAAACAATGTTACCGGAATAAGTATAAAGTATAATCTAATATTTGTGAACCACAAGGCTGGCAGTTCGAGCCCACTAGCTGCTCTGCAAGAGAAAGATGAGGTTTTCTGTTCCTGCAAAGATTTACAGCCTCAGAAACCCTATAAAGGGGTCATTATGGGTTGGAATCACTATGGGTTGGACTCAAGAGCACTCAACAACATAATAATATATGCATTAGAGTCCCTTGGAAAAGTGAACTGAGTAAGTAAGCAGTTTTTGCCCTACAATGTTTTTCCTTTAATCTGCGAAACTGGGCCTCTTGGATATGCTGTTGTAGTTGTAGAAGATTCACAAAACTCATTGTTTCAGGCGGTTTGCTGTTGTGTATCTTTGCAAATAAAAATTCTGTGTCCCAAAATAAGCTCGTGCAATTTTGGCTCACCTTAGAAGAGGCCCATAAACTGAGATCATGTGGCTTTGAGCTCCAATTACACAGCACAGCTGTTGCTGAAGTTGGAGTGTTCCCTGCACTCAACCCATCGCTGTTAACTTGGCTCCATGTGTTTAGATAAATATAGCCGATGGGAGCTTCTTCAGCAGAGGTGGATAAAGATGGTACAGGCTTCTTGCTCCCACAACATGATCCAAACAGCTCTCACTAAGCATGCCAGTGGCTTAGTGAGTGGCCAAATTCTCTGGACAGTTTTTCAGCATCTCACTTTTTTTCTATTTGACCCCTGACACTCTTGAGCATGGATGGTCTGCTTAAGATCTGATCCTTCCTTGGGGACATCTGAATATCATCTTCTGATCTTAGAACCCATGAGCTCTGCTTCTTGGGTCCCTTGTTGTTGTTGTTGTTATTAGGAGCCATCGAGTCGGTACCAACTCCAACTCATAGCAACCCTATGCACAACAGAACGAAACACTGCCCGATCCTGGGCCAACCTCACAATTGTTGCCACGCTTGAGCCCATTGATGCTGCCACTTGGCCAATCCATCTCGCTGGGGGTCTTTCTCTTTTAATCTGACCCTCCACCTTACCAAACATGATATCCTTCTCTAGCATACCCCCCCTTAAATTTTGCTGTTTCCCAGGGACCATCCTACTTATCATGGAATTGAAGCATTGTCAATATGAGTATCACCTGGGAGCTTGTTAGAACAGCAAATTCTAAGAATGAGGTTTTGAAAGTCTACCTCCCTTCCAACATCTCCAATTTGAAGTCTTTTCTCTTTCACTGCCATTCTCTGAGTGCATGACCTAGTTACCCTTCATCCAGAATATTAACCAGTCTCTTATCTGGCCTCCTTCACTCCAGCTTCTACTCTTCCATCAATTTTTTAATACAATTTTTACCATGCCCGCCACCCCCCCATGTCCTTATTCTATCCCCAGAACCTGTCAACACCTTATTTTATACAGACTGCCCAGATGTGATTAAATTAAGAACTTTAAGATGAAGAGAATATTCTTGGTCGTCCGGTGGGCCCAATATAGTACCCAAACCACACCATCAAATTCATTCCAACCCAGAGTGATCCAATATAGGGTTTCCAAGGCTGCAAATCTTTACCAGAGCAGAAAGCCTCATCTTTCTCTCTAGGAGTACAGTGGTTTGAACTCCGATCTTGAGGTTAGCAGCCCTATCCTACTAGCAGAGCTCCTCAATGTAAGTGTCCTTATTTGAGGGACACAGGAGGACCTGAGTGAGTAGGAGGAGGTAGGCGAGAGGAAGCAAGAAGTTGAAGTCTTGTGAGAAAAGAGCCACAAACCCAGGAAAGCAGGCAGCCCTAAAAGATTTTAAAATGCAAGGAAATACATGCTTCTTGTAGAGCCTTTGAAAGGAATGCAGTCCTATCTTGATTTTCAACTTCTGGCCTCCAGAACTGTAAAATAATAAAGTTGTTGCTTTAAGTTACTGAGTTTGTTGTAATTTGTTATAGCACCAATAGGGACCTCATACAATGGCACCACCCTCTTCTAAAGTCTCTCAGCACTTACTTGTCCCATATGATCTGATTTCCAGTCTTAATACATTATTCCCAGACCCATTCACTGAAGCCAAGCTCTTCCACCCCTACAGATCTGTTCACATGCTGTTCCCTTTCATTCTGCCAAATCCTCTCTCTCTCTAAATCCATATCAAATTACATGTTTTCTTGCGACACCGGTGAAATGATCCCGCCTCCTGTCTATCCCCTCATAACCAGTTGCCATTGAGTCAATTCCAACTCACGGCAACCCCAGGTGTGTCGGAATAATTGCACACCAAAGGGTTTTCAATAGCTGATTTTTCAGAAGCAGATTGCCATGCCTTTCTTCTGAGGTACTTCTGTGTTAGGCAAAAACCTTCCCCTTTTATTAGCAGTGCAGTGCATTAACTGCCATACACTGTGCATAAGGAGTCCGGACTGCTAGGCTTCCTTAACCTCATTATAAAACTGTTCTCAGTAAGAAGAAGGGTTGTTTTGTTTTGTTTTACCCCCTATTTCTTATGTTAAAAGTACATAACTTCTCTTTGCCTCATGGAGAAAATGGAAATAATCATAATATCTTTTTCACTGAGTTACTATGATGATTATGTTGTTGTTGTTGTTAAGTGCCATCAACTCGGTTCCCACTCAGAGTGACCCTATATATGGTTTCCGAGGAGTGTCTGGTGGGTTTGAACCTCAGACCTTGAGGTTAGCAGTCCAATACTTATCCTAGAGCACCATATCGGGAACATAAGTGCTCAATAATGTTAGCTATTAAATACTATCATTTATTAGCACTTAACTAAAAATCATTAGTATTTACTGAAACTTTATTATACTCCTGGATTCCTGGTATGGCACTGTGGGATAAAACACTGGGCTGCAAGGTTGATTTGAACCACAAGCTTGGTGGTTCAATCTCACCAGTCCCTCTTTGGAAACCCTATACAGAGTCACTATGAATTGGAACTGACTCAATGGCAGTTAACAACAACAATTATACTCCAAGTACTGTGTCAAGTGTCAATATAGTGACTAATTTAATTCCAGATACTGCTTGAGAAGATAACATTACTGCCGATACAATTTAACAGATGAGAAACTGAAACACAGAGAAGGCAAGTGGCTTGCCCAACGTCAAACATTATATAACATGGCAAAGGTCCAAACTCCAGCAGACTACACAGAACCATGTTGTTGTTAAGTGTCATTAGTAATCCAGTGCTTATCCTACAG
>NW_006408533.1:4924884-4950035 GCF_000296735.1 Chrysochloris asiatica | reverse complement strand
GTGCCTTGTTCTTTGCTTCAATGCACCTTGGACTTCCTCCTTCAGTATCATTGGCTCTTGACCATATGCTATCTCTTAAATGGTTGAACATTGATCATTTCCTTTTGGTACAGTGATTCTGTGTATTTCTTCTATCTACTTCCTGTGCTTTCTGAATTATTCAATAATTTCCCCCAGAGAATCCTTCAATAACATAAATCGAAGCTTGAAGTTTTTCTTCAGTTCCCTCAGCTTGAGAAATGCTGGGTGTGTTCTACCTTTTTGCATTAGGCAAATCTGCTGCACAAGACCTCTTTAAAGTGTTCAAGAGCAAAGATGTCAGTTTGAGGACCTAAGGTGAACCTGACCCAAGTCATGTATTTTCAATAACCTCATATGCATTCGAAAGTTGGACAGTGAATAAGGAAGACCATAGTAGAATTGATGCATTTGAGTTATTATGGTGTTGGAGGAGAATATTAAAAGTACCATGGACTGCCAAAAGAGCAAACAGTTCTGTGTTGGACGAAGTACAGGTAGTAAAGTGCTCATTGGAAGCCAGGATGGCCAAACTTTGTCTCTCATGCTTCGGACATATTATAAGGTGGGACTAGTTACTGGCGAAGGATATCATGTTTGGTGAAATGGAAGGTCAGAGAAAAAGAGGAAGACCCATACGAGATGGACTGGCACAGTGGCAGGCAGCTTCAACGGGCTCAGGTGTAGCAACGATCAGGTAGTATTTTGTTCTGTTGTGCATAGGGTCGCTATGAGACGGTACTGACTAGATGGCAACTAATAACAACAAGATAGTTTACTTGGCAGCATTTTTCTTTGGGGTCATAAAACAATGGCCTGTCTTACAATAAACAAGATAACGGCATCTTGGATTCTATGAAATACATCATGTTGCTTAATTACAAATCAGTATGAAGAAATTCTGATTCTTACTGAAGTTCTCAAAGAAGAGGCCGCTTCAAAAACCAGAAAAGCGATTTGGGACTCAAGTAGAAGACTTTGATTTGCAGGAACCTGAGACATTCATTTGTTGTAAGGAGAATGCTAGGGGTAGGAAACTTAACCTGATGTTTGCTGAGTGACAATTGAAGCCTTCAGGGACAGCACTAGGTCAGAGGTGCCCAAAAGGGAGGTGGGGGATGGGTAGTCACTCGGAAGGCTTGTCTTTTACCCAGAAGGTATGGAGTGCAGGATTCCTGAGTGTGTTTTCAGAGGTAGCCAAAGTTCACAGTAACAAACATCTAGAAACGGGGTGAGTGGGAACACTACTTAAATAGAAACCATTTCATACCGAAAGACCAAGCTAAAGGAAGTTTCCTTATAACATCTGTAACCAAGCTTATACTTCAGTATAGGGACAGTTATGCGAACAGAACCATTTGCTTTTGTTTTCTGATAAGACCATTATATTCAGCCTAAATTCATGCTCTTTTCTTTCCTAGCAGTCCTGAGGTCCCTTCTCCGATGTTGAGGCTTGGATAAGACAGCAAACATCCTGAAACAATGATTCAATCTAACAGTTAAATCCCTCACAGTCCCTTGGAGATCCTGCATGGGGCTATCAGTTCACGGGGTTGGCAGCTAACCGAAAGACTGGAGGTCTGAATCCAATCTTTCTTGGAAGAAAGACCTGGAGATCTAATTCTGACAGGTCACAGCCTTTGAACCCGATGGAGCAGAGTTCTACTTGACTCCATAGGATCACCATCAATTCTGACTTTGTTTTGTTTTGTTTACACAGGTTCTTAATACCAAAGGTATTTGTGGACCAACTATTAAGAATGAATGAATGAATGAAAATGAGCAGTAATATTTTCAAAGCCCCAGAAGTCTAGAACCAGAGCCAGTTTTCAAGAAGTCTGTTTGGATTCTGCCTGAATATAGAGCTCAGGGTCAAAGTCATGGCCACAAATGCTTACATTGTGTCCTGAACCTGAAACGTAAAATTAGAATTCTTAGCATAATCTCACTACCATCAAAGAAGCAGAACCAGGAGTGGAGTGTGTCCTATAGATCCCAAGATCCCTGCACCCTAAACCTCCTTGACCCAGGGACAGAAGTTATAACATCAGCGGAGCGGTAGAGAAGCAGTAACTGCAGAACCAAGAACCAGAGCACGAGACAGAGCAGTGGACTTCCCAGCCCACCAAGTAAGTGAAACTGAGTGGCTGTGGGCAGGAGGCTTGTATGTAGAGTGGGGGGGTCTTCAGGCACTTACATGGGGGATCTAGGTTTGCTGACCCATGGAGCTAGAACTGGGTGCCTTCAGGATGAGGATTAGGGGGGAGTGGTGTGTCCTATGAGCATTTATCAGAAGCTGTCTGGAACAACTGTGCCCTAAGCATTTCCTGATCCTATATTGTAACCTATTGGGAGCACTATGGCTCTATACAATAAGCACTAGACTGTGAACCACAAGGTCTGTGGTTCAAGTCCGCCAGCTGCTCCGTGGAAGAAAAATGAGGCTTTCTGCTCCTGCAGATTTAAAAAGCCTCAGAAATCCTATACAGGGTCACTGTAAGTAGGAACCAACTGGAAGGCATGTAGTAAAAAAACAAAGAAAGCATGTTCTTGGACCCTAAGAATTCAGGGTGGTCCTGAATAGTTTGTATATGTCTTGGTTAGACAGAAAGATGGGGAAAAGCGTGAAGGCGTTTTGGGGCTGAGCTGTTTTGTAGGAGTAGGAAGTGGAAATGGGCATACCTGGGCAAAGAAGTGACATCTGCTAAGGCTTGGAGCCTAATACAGATGCTGGCTTACAAGTTTGCCTTGATCAACAGGGTGAACAAAGTCTGGAGCCAGCCGATGAAGGCAGACAGTCAGGTGGGTAAGGGGAAAGAAAGCTTCACTATGATTCAACACACACACAAACACACACACACACACACACACGCTCACGAAATTCCAGTTGAAAGAAAATGAGAAACTACTTAATAACAACAAAAAATCAGACTTCTAAAGGCGCCCACATGGCACTGTGGGTTCGGTATTGGGTTGTGAACCACAAGGTTAACAGTTCAAACCCACCAGACGCTCCTTAGGAGAAAGATGAAGCTATCAGTTCTTGTAAAGATTGAGTCTCGGAAACCCTGAATAAGGCCACATTATGAGTCAGAATTGACTTGATGACAGTGGATTGATCACATTGGGTTTTTGGTTATTTGGTTTCTAAGGCTTCTGGTGTGGCTCTGTGGATCAGCACTGGGCTGTGAACCACAAGGTCAGCAATTCAAACCTACCAGCTGCTCCTTGGAAACCCTATGTAGGGTTGCAATGAGTTGAAACCGACCCGACGGCAAACAACACCAGGTCGAAAGGCATTACGCAGTGGCCACACAATGGTCTCCAGCATATCAAAGATGAGGAACGTGGTGCGGGACCAGGCGGCTGTAGTGCATGAGATTGCTGTAAGTTAGAGGCAACTTGGTAACAATTCACAACAGACACTGAGCAATCGCTCAAATTGTTAAAACTATAATAGTAATTGGAACAGTAGTAGTCTGGGTTTTTTACTATGAATTGCACTAGGTACCATCAGGGGAGGTGATGGTCTTCTATTTAATAAAAAACTTGTTCTTAACAAGACTGTACTGAGGAGAGAATTAATTCAGTCCTCTGTAACAGGTGTAAGTCTGAGCAGCCGGATCACCACAGAGTTAGGTTTGATATTGTAATTGAAGGTGACTTCCAAGAGCAACTCTTTGTCAGTGAACTTGAGGGAAAGGGCATGCTCTAGGAATAAGAAGGAAATGGTTAATGGCAGGCTGAAGGGCAAAGAGAAGTTCAACCCACAGAATCAGCTGGCAGCACATTAAGACACCATGTAGAGGTGCATGAGGTCTTTGTGCCTCTGAGCACAAAAACCAAAGTATGAAAGACAGAGGTAAATTGCAGACTTTTAGAGATGTAGGTTTATGAAAGCAGCCTTTAGAAATGGCACACTTTTTCAGAACCTAATGAAACAGAAGACTCTTCTCCCTCCTCTCCCTACTGCCTTTACCATCACTAATCAAAAGAACTGAAAAAAACAAAACAAAACATAAAGGCTAGGAAAACTTAGAAGAAGAAAAAGGAAAATAAAAAGACGGGCAGGGAGGGGTTGGTAAGGAAAAGAAGAGAATTCTACATCTGAAGGCTGGCAAGACTGAGGGCAAGAGTTTCCAATTACAGGGAAAGGTGAAATGGCAGAGAAGATATGAAATATCGGATTTGTGTTTGTTCTCTCCAGAAAATGAGGCTCTTCCTACCCCAAGGACAATTTTCACAGAAACTGCAATGTATTGTGAAGGAGGATGGGGTCTCTGTGCATTCACAAAGCAGCTCACACAGAGCTGTGGCTGGACACAGAGCTGGCAGCGGTGGCCGGACATCCAACCCCGGTGTGAGAGCTATGAGACTCAAAAACGTCCCTTGTCAGTCCTTCATCCCAGAGAAGAGCATCTACTGTGGACCTAATCAAAGCACACAGACGACCACCGTGGAAAATGTCTCCTTTTTGTCCAGAGACTCCACAGTTCTCCAGCCTCCAATTTGTTTTAGAACCCATATCACAATCCATGCTGCCTTCTGCTACCTTCGACATTTGACCTTCTCGACCCCTCCTTCCACCCCGGGGAGGCCTTAGGCTGGTTACAAGGTTAATTTTGAATGAAGAAATCCAGTATTATATGATTTACATTGGTGCCCCAGCATATATCCCACAATGATTCAAAGTAAATATTCCCTTCTGTTACTTCAATCCACTCTGTAAAACCACGGTCACATTCTCGGATCACACAGTCTGTTTTCTCTCAGCTCTGCCATCCTGTTCTTTTCTACCTGACTCCTGGTGTGGTGTTGTAGGTTCAGCACTGGACTGTGAACCAGAAGGCCGCAATTCAAACCCACCAGCTGCTTCATGGGAACTTTATACAGTGTTGTATAGGTCAGAATCAACTTGATGGCACTTAGCAACAACAATTGCATATCTCCTAAGAGGCACTCCTTTTTAAAAAATATTCATTTTTATTGAGATGAATTTCACAGATCATATAATTTACCTATTTAAAGTGTACACTTCAAAGGTTCTGAGTATATTCAACACAGAATTGTACAACCATTCCAGAAAGTTCTCACCACCCCCAAAAAGAAAACTTGCATCCATTAACAGTCACCCGCTTTCTCCTCCCTCACTGACCCCACACCATCCACTCCAGTTGTTGGTAACTACTAATCAACTTCCCATCTTTATCGATGATCTCTCTATTCTGGGCATGTCACATAAACAGAATCCTGCAATATGCGGTCTTTTTAAACTTGTATCTTTCACTTAGCATGCTATTTTTAATATATTATGTTGTAATCTAATCAGTACTCTGTAATATTTTTATTGCCCAACAATATTCCATTGTGTACACATACCACATTATGTTTTCCCATTTATTGTTCATGGACATTTGGATGGTTTCTTCTTTGGGGCTACTGTGAACACTACTGCTATAAGCATCCATGTGCATGTTTGGTGTTTTTTTTTTTTAATGTTTTATTGTGAATTATGCGGTAGTTTACATGAGAGAACATTAGTTTTACATTCATCCATCCTATCATGGTTACAATCCCCTCCATGCATCATCAACCAACCAAAGGGTATACACTACAAGCCTGCCCCCCAGGTGGTCAGCACACAGCCCTGCTCCCTCTCTGGGTCTACAAAGTTTTGTATATACATACGTTTTCATTTCTTTTGGACATGCATCTCAGAGTAAAATTGCTGGCTCATATGGAAATTTTATATGGTATCTAGAATTCTGAGACACTGCCAGAGGGATTTCCAAAGTGGCTGTCACATTTTGCAGACTAGTGGTAAAACAGGGACTCACTTCTGTCTGTCTGCCTCCAAACTCCACTTTCAAATACGACCCCAGGGGACTTTGCAAGCTAGCTCTGGCCCCTAATGATCCTTTCTTTCTCTGAAATATGAACTAGTAATGGGTTCACATACCACCATATCTTGTTCTCTGATTGTTTCCTGTATAAGGTGTTATCTTCCCAAGGAGACAATAAACATTGTTTTGGCTGGGACTATTTCCCCTTCACTTTGTACTAGGAAAATAAAAAGATTTCATAAACACTAACGAGTTGATAGAAATTTGGAGAGTCGGATTATGTTTTAGGGGTCTTTTCCCCTGAAATGTTGGTTATACGTTCAAGACAGGATTTCCTTTATAGCTTGTTTGCATGATGCTTTAGTGAAGGAAGCAGGGAAAGACTGTGACAACACTCACAAACTCACATAACCTCAGCAAAACTGTAGAGATCTGTTTCAGAGGGTGTTTCATGACTGCTGTTTTAAGCAAGTCTTGATAAATGAAAGAATAATGCATAATTTGGATTTTCCTTAGGAATCCAAAATGCACACTCATATATACAGGTACAATTTTGCATGTGCATTATATGCCAGAGATCTAATATATGTTATCTTTGATCCTTCTGGAAGTACTACAATGCTGTTATTGTTAAGTGCTGCCGAGTTGGTCCTGACTCATAGCGACCCTGTATAGGGTTTTGAGGAGTAACTGGTGGGTTTGAAACACCAGCCTTGTGGCTAGCAGTATAGTGCTTATCTTACAACGCCACACAAAATAGACATTAGCTCCCCCATTTCATACAGAAGCAAACTGATTCATGGAAGATTCATTTGAACAAAGTGACACAGCTAGTCAATGACAGAAGCAGCATTGGACTTGAACCTGATGTTCTTTTCACTGTACCACATGCCTCACAGCTGTCTAAGGAGGCCATCCATGTAGCTTAGTTAAAGGGTTTCACTCGTGTATCCTCTTCTCAACTATCAGCAACTACCCTGTGGCCACCACAGCCTGTTCCCACTCCATGTCCACTCATCTTGCATCACCAGCTTCACATCCTCTACCCCAAAATGTTCTGATCAGACAGTGAGAATTTACATTAGAGCATTCTGGAATAAAGAGCGGGTGCAGTTTGGATCCATGGGCCTGGAGCTTCCAGTTTTGAAATGAAACACTACAACTGGATGATATTCAAATAAACTCTTCAAAATGTGCTCAGCTACAACGGATTCCAAAGTGTATTCAAACAAACCCTGTGATGATGGTAGGGAGCATTCTAGTTAAAATGGGGTCAAGCTTGATCATAGGGTCATTAGTAACATCTCCTAGACAACTTTGAATGAATATTATTGAAAGAACCTTCGATTAAATCTAGACAGCTTGGTTCTAATCAAATACGACATTAGTCACTTAGTCTCCCTGGGCCTCTGTTTCTTTTACTTAAAAAATGGATTGAATGACATGATCCCTAAAATCCTCTTTAAATATGAAATTGTATGGTTTGTAGAGGTCTCTCACAATGAAGGAAGGGACCTCTCTGCAAGGGAGAGAGGTTCGAGAGCAGAATAATTTACCTAGAGTCTATAGGTGAGCTTCAAGGGGAACAAGAACCCCTGGGAGGGTATGCAGAACATCGGAATGGAGAGCATTTGTAGTTTCCTTGGATTTTCCACAGAATCAGTAACCCCCTAAAATTTGACTATTGGCTCTAGATAGAACTATACTGTAGTTGAGGGAAATGGTCTTCCCCAGAGGGTTGAATTCATACTATGGGTAATCTCAAGGCCCTCCTCGTCTCTTACAAATGGTACAACACTAATTACATAGACTAAGTATACAGACTTCTCTGAGTACTCTAAAAGTTCCTATTGTAAGGTAACAAGCAATGCAGACCCATGTTCCTCAGTATGTGAGGAGACTTACCTGCATCAGAATACACTTCAGAGATAGCTTAGGATGCAGACTTTTACCACTGCCCCAAAATTGTTGGATGAGCATCTTTAGAGCTGAGGTCCTGGAAATCTATTAGGGTTTTTTACCCACAGTTCAGATTACTAGTCTTCATTTGAAAACCAACGTTAGAGTTTTCTAGACCAGTCATACATCTTGGCGCATAATCCCAAAGAAAGTCTAGATTTGGCTTTAAATACTAGTAATTGTCTTCTGGATTTTATCAAGAGGATATAAAATTAGGAATATCATTGCTGACATCAGATGGATTACGGCTGAAAACAGAGACTACCAGAAAGAAATTTGCTTGTGCTTTGCTGATGATGCAAATGCATTCCACTTTATAGATCATAACAAACTCAATGGATAGCATTGAGAAGAATGGGTATTCCAGGACACTTGATTATGCTCATGAGGAAACTGTACGTAGACCTAGAGGAAAATGTTCAAACAGAACAAGGGGATAGTGAAAGTGTTGTAACCTTTCACCATATTTATTCAATCTGTATATTGAGCAAATAATTTGAGAGCTGGATTATATGAAGAAGAATGTGACATCAGGATTGGAGGAAGACTCATTAACAACCTAAGATATGCAGATGACACAACCTTGCTGCTGGAATTGAAGAGGACTTGAAATACTTACTGATGAAGATCAAAGAATACAGCCTTCAGTATGGCTTTCACCTCAATGTCAAGAAAACAAAAATCCTCACAACTGGATCAATAAATAACATCATGATAAATGGAGAAAAGATTGAAGTTGTTAAAGACTTCATTTTGTTTGGATCCACCAATTAATGCTCATGAAAGTAGCAGTCAAGGGATCAAACAACATATTACATTAGGCAAATCTGCTGCAAAAGACCTCTTTAACTTGTTAAAGGGCAAAGACATCACTTTGAGGACTAAAGTGTGCTTGCCTGACCCAAGCCATAATAATCTCATATGCATGTGAAAGTTGGACAATGAATAACAAAGACAGTAGATGAGTTGATGCATTTTAATTAACAGTGCTGGAGAATAATATTGAAAGTACACTGGACTGCCAAGAAAACAAACCCATTTGTCTTGGAAGAAGAATAGTAAGAATAGAGTCTGTCCCACATACTTTGGACATGTAGCCAGAAGGGATGAGTATCTGGAGAAAGATACCATGCTTGTAAAAATGGAGGGTCAGTGATTAAGAGTAAGACCATCAACAAAATAGACTGGCACAGTGGCAACAACAATAGGCTCAAACATGAAGACAATTGTGAGGAGGGCATAACACTGGGTAGGGTTTCATTCTGTTGTGCATCTAACAATAGCATCTAACAACACAACAATTTTCTCTTCCATTGATCCATCCATGAGGCCATATTTTAGTTTAGCTCTATAAATAAACGGTAGATTAGACCTGAAAGCCAATCAAATTTACAAATTCATAGGAAATTTTAAAAAGGACTGTATTCGTTTCTTCTAGAAATGTCTCTGACTTCAAAATATGGAAGTTTGCATGAGGTCCAACATCAGGACTACTACTATCCTTCTTTGGGGAGAAGCAGTATTCTGTTACCTTGGCATTCATAGCACAGTCTGCCAACCTTTCCCAAGACCCCACGAGTATAAAAGGAAGAACTGAATGTTTTTAAAACAAAATACAAAACAGGTATATTTTAAACAAATTCTGGTAGGAGTAATAGGTCTTTATTTTAAGCAAATGAATTGTGAACTTGAGGGGGTATGGGATTTTAGCATAAACTCTCCAGGATTTGGGGAATTATAGCAAAGATGAAATTTTAAAGCCAAACTCACTAAGCCGCTAAATCCCTAGGGCACATATTCTTCCCCTAACTGGCACCTGTTAGCAACCTCAGTTTTTTTTGTTTATTTTCGGCCCTTTAAAATGTTGCCCCTAATGTGTCTTTTTCTTTATATTAATTCATTCCTTTAATAATAGTTTTAAAAAAAAATATTGGACACATTTCTTGGAAACCCTATATAGGGTCGCTATGAGTCGGAACCGACTGGATGGCATTTAACAACAATTAAGTGTCAAATGTTGTTAGGCCTGGGAGATACAATGTGAAAAAAGGCAGATACAGTCCCTACCTTATGTCAGCAGATGGTAATCAAATAATCCCATAAATCCGTAATTGTAAACTGATTAGCACTGTAAAAGGATAGTGCAAGGAGTTATGGGTATGTATAACAGAGAGCACCGATCTGGTCCTGGGAGGTAGGCAGGCTTCCCCAAGGAAATGTTGTGCCTGTTGAAGGATGAGTAGAACTACAGTAGAGAAAGGGAAGGGCCTATGAAGAAGATTTACCTCCTGTGCAAAGGCCCTGAGGCCACTGAGCTGAATTAGGAGAAACAAAAGGAAGTTTAGAACATCACAGAGAGAGAGAAGCTTCATGAACCTGCAGAGAGAGATGGGACCAGATCAAGCTTGAGAGATTTTGGTCTTTCTCCCAAAAGTTGAGGGAAACAAGTGAAAAAATACATCTGTTAAGAGCTGGGTGAGGACCAGGTAGCTACTATCAACAAAAGAAGTCTGTCTCCTGGGGAAGCATGGGAAGAGGGTGTCCGTCTCTTTGTACTACGCTTGTGCCTTTCCTGAGTGTGAACACAGGCTTTCAGTATCAGCAGTTGGCAGCTTGGATTAATATTCTTTCAAAACGTTTCTTTTTATTATCCAGACAACCACTACTATGTTGTTGTTGTTATGTGCCATTGCGTCGGTTCCAACCCATAGCGACCCTGTATAGGGTTCCCGAGGAGCAGCTGGTGAGCTTGAACCACCAACCTTGCAGTTCAAACGACTTCACAGTCTGGCGCATTAACCCACAGCGCCACCCCAGAACTCAAACCACTACTATAGTACTTCACTATGGATATAGAGTTTAGAATTCCTTGTCTGCCAGGTCTTTTGTTGACTACCAAGGACATTTGGCATTATGCAAGCCAAGCGTAATCAATACTCATGCTTTAGGTTATCAGACCACGCATGGGGCTTGGGGTAGATGTTTCCTTTTGTATATAAAATGGTACAATTGACTTAGTGCGTGCTGGGTTCTCCTCTCCCTCACCTTGATGTAGTAGTCTCTGCCAGAGGCAAGGTACCCGACTACCCAGATCAGGGTCCACTTCTGTTTGGATAATCTTAGACTTGTTTAAAAAAGGTGGGATGAAGCGACTTGTTTTCACTTGGCAAAGCATTTTCCTTTTTCTTCTTTAAAAGGAAGTAGACATATCTCTATCTGAGGTTTATGTGGAATTGAACATAGAAACAGCACAGGCAGAGGGCAAAATGCGAGAATCTTATGTGGTGCTGTAGGATAAGCACTGTGCCATGAGGTCTGTTTGAACGGCAAGGCCAATGGTTCAAACTTACCAGCTATACCAAACAATACAGGGTCACTATGAGGTGGAACCAACTCAATGGCACATAACAACAGCAACAACAATGGTTTTTAAGATGTTCAGTTTAGACCTCTGCAAGATTTTTCTGTGATCTTATACATATGAAGCATACCAGGCCACCAACGTGTAAAAGGTTCAAATTTCACTGAAACCAAAGTTAGGTGAAGTAATTACAAAGAGAAAGGGTGCCATTTCCTTTGGGTGGTAGCTGGGTTTTGGTACACAGCTTGCCTGGGGGAGGCATTATCAGCATTCCCATGAGGTTTTCCTAATCTAATTAGGAAACATACACAGTCAAGTTTCTCCGAAATGAACAGCCAGCTAATTAGGCTGTGACAACATTCCTCTAGCACTTGACTTGGTTGGTTCTCATTATTTGTCACCAACAGAGAACATGGGAGGTGCTAAAGAGGAGCCAAATGAGGTTATGTAAGGTTTTGTTTTTTGTGTTTTAGATGGGGATGGAGTATGAATAGGGTATACCAAGAAATGAAGAGAGACTCTGTGTTCTGCCCTTTCAAGTCCCATCTATGTCCACACTGCCTCAGTCATCCACAGGTTGGACCCTGAGAGCTAAATCAAGTTACAGGGATTAGAACATGTGGTAACATAGGAACATGCAAAGATCTTTTCTGCAACTTTTCTTCCTTCCTGTCTCCCTCCTTCCCAGTTCCAAAAATGGAGGCAGAGTTGGACAATGCAAAGGTTCAAGCTCTTCCGTTAATATTTACTCTTACTTCAGGGCAAAGTCACCATTTCCTGCTCGTTTATAGGACAGAAAAGTCTTACTGAGGTTTCCAGGGACAGTTGCATTTTCTGTGTTGTTGGTTTAACTAACCCTCCAATGAAACAAAACAGGTTGGCTTCTCTCGGAAGCCAGGGTTTGTCTATAAAGAGACTATCATAGAGTCTTGGGAGGCTGTACAAAGGGTGTGATATCAGAGACACTACAAAAAGCAGTCTTCATAGAAAAGGGAAAGAGAAAGAGAGAGGAAGAAGAGGGGAAGGGAGGTGTGCACCATCATGCAAACTAAGAACTTGGTATCCCATGAATAAAGAAATTGGTTGAGCCTCCTGTTTTGCTTACTGAATATTGAAGCATAGAATGAATTATAGTGAAACTTGAAGGAACTGGAACTCAATGGCACTGCCTGGTTTGTTTGGGTCTCCTAAGTGTTCCGCCTTTGACAGAGTGCAGTCTCATTTTCTATTAGTGGAAAACATTTGAGCTTCCTTCTCTGACAGGTTTTCACTTTACACAGGTTCTAACATTCCAAGGTTTTGTTGTGTTTGAAAAGTTCACTCACTACTTCAGTTTACATATGATATGGCTGGTGTTTGTCAAGGAACCAAAGATAGGTACAGAATAATGACTGGTCATCTAGTAAAAAGCCCTGGCGTTAGCCTAAAGGTGGCTCTGCCTCTTGGTTTATGACTTGAGGGACCTTTCTGAACCTCTCTTTCCTCTTACTGAATGCAATTGGTATAGTAATGGCCCCGGGTGAGAGGACTGAATTATGTAATGAAGGTGACAGAATTTTGTAAATTGTACAAATACAACTTCTCACTGTCTAAGTCTAAATAAGGAAAGTTAGCAAAAAGGAAAGTTATAATAGGAAAACAAGACTTGGTGAAATAGTGTCAGCTAGCTCAGGCTAAATTGATCATAAAATAAAACAGATTTAAATCTCTGTCAAGATGGCTTTGAAAGTAAACATGTTGCCTAAAGAGGAAGATTAGTGTTCTGATCATAATTTGCTTCTTTCGGTTCTTTAAGGAATGAGAGTAAAAACTTGAGATCTCTAAGAGCCCAAAGGGGACGAAGGAAGTAGGTTTATATTTTCTACATCATCCCAACCCCAATTTTAGTCACCATAAGCCTGCAGAGTATTGGACTCTGAGCTTGGTTTATCCTTTAATTTAGTCATTAACAATTTGTATTTCTGTATTAAATCTCTGCCAGAGTCATAATTCAAGCACAATGAAAAAAACTTCTAAATCCTTTTAGAATTCCCTTTTACTTAGACAACCTTCTGAGGGACCCACACTACAATTGTAGGAAGACCAGCTGAATAACACCATTCTCTAGGAAAGGCAGAAGTCCTGGTATGGCACTATAGGATAAGCACTGGACTGCTAACAGCAAGGCTGGCGGTTCAAACCCACCAGCTGCTTCTTGGAGTCCCTATATAGGGTCCCTATGAGTTGGAACCAATTTAATGGCACTTAACAAGAACTGGGAGTCCTGGTGTGGCACTGTGGGTTAATGCGTGAGACTGCAAAGCAATTTGAACTGCAAGGTCGGCGGTTCAAGCTCACCAGCTGCTCCTTGGAAACCCTATACAGGTTCGCTATGGGTTGGAATCAACTCGACGGCACTTAACAACAACAACAAATAAGTCAGAAATGAATCGACAGCACTTAACAACAAGGAAAGACATGTCTCTAAATGTAATTACTATAGGTCACTCAAAGAAACCTCAAGAAGAAATCCAAGATAAATCACACAGAGGTCAGGGTTTAGGTTGGACAGCTTTTAAAATTAGAGTGATGCCCTTACGTGTTTTTACTCTTTAAAATCTAAAAGTTACTTTTGTTATTATTTCAAACTTAACAAACATCTGATTCTGGGAAATAAAAGGGCACCAATAAAACTGTAACGTTACAAAGGAAGTGAGAGTTGGTCTGAATGAGTAGATACAAACATCTTTAGATGGCATGAGAAATTAAGCAAGAAAACAAAAGCTATCAGCTATAAATAGTCTATCTAACCTAACCCAAACATCAAAAGAAATGAAAAAGTAAAAACATAGGTTTTTTATTCATGCTTCTAAATAGCCAATTTAGTTTATTACTCTACTACTGTGCAAGCTGTTTTAGACTTTGTATTTCTAGGTACCTAAAAATAACTCAATAACAAACATAATGTATATATCTAAAATGTTGTCAAGCACCAGACTGCTTTGCCTATATAATCCCAGTATCCAGACTCACAATTCAGCAATTTCCAAACATTTGACCTGGCTCAAATAATCAAACTTTCATATCACAGTGACGGAATCTTCAAAGAAGGAACCTTTTAGCTTATTCGGCACAGAATGATGAAGTAGCCTATTCAGACTCACACTTCTTGTTGTTAGGTGTTCGGTGCCTTCAAGTTGGTTCCAACTCATAGCAACCCTATGCACAACAGAACGAAAAGCACTGCTCAATCCTGTGCCAGCCTTACAATTGTTGTTATGCTTGAGTCCATTGCTGCTGCCACATTGGCAATCCACCTAGTCTTCCTCTTTTCCACTGACCCTCCACGATGTCCTTCTCCAGGGACTGGTCCCTCCTGATAATATGTCCAAAGTATGAGAGACGAAGTCTCACCATCCTTGCCTCCCAGGAACATTCTGGCTGTACTTCTTCCAACACAGATTTGTTTGTTCTTCTGGCAGTCCATGGTACTTTAAATATTATTCTTTAACATCATAACTCAAATGCATCAATTCTTCTATGATTTACCTTTTTCATTGTCCAACTTTCACATGCATCTGAGGCAGCTGAAAATATGATGGCTGAGGTCAGGCGCACCTTAGTCCTCAACTGGTATTTTTGCTCTTGAACACTTTAAAGAGACCTTGTGCAGCAAATTTGCCTAATGCAATTATATATCATTTGATCTTAATCAATATGAGTGTTGATTGTGGATCCAAGCAAAATGAATTCTTTGGCAACTACAATCTTTTCTCCATTTATCATGATGTTATGTTTTGGTCCAATAATGAGGATTTTTGCTTTCTTTACATTGAGGTACAATCCATACTGAAGGCTGTGTTCTATTATCTTCATCATTAAGTATTTTAAGTTCCTTTCACTTTCAGCAAGCAAGGTTTTAGCATCTGCATATTGCAGGTTATTAATGAGTCTTCCTCCAACCCTGATGCCACATTCTTCTTCATGTAATCAAGCTTGTCAGATTATTTACTCAGCATGATGTTGCTGCTAAGTGCTGTGGAGTCAGTTCTGACTCATAGTGACCCCGTATAGAGTTTCCTAGCCTTTAAATCTTCCAAGGAGCAGGAGCCTCATCTTTCTTCCACAGTGCAGCTGTTCTGTTTACAGGTCAATGCTTATCATTTGAAGCCACTTGTCTCCCATTTGCTCAGCGAAAATATTTAATAAGTAGGGTGAAAGAATACAGCTTTGGTGCACACCTTTCAGTGACTCCTTGTCCTGTTGGAATGACTGCCTCTTGGTCTATGTACAAATTCCTCATAAGCACAATCAAGTGTTCTGGAGTATCTATTCTTCCCAATGTTATCCATAGCTTGTCACGATCCTCACAGTCCAAAGATTTTGCATCAATAAAGTGCAAGTAAACTTCTGGTATTCTCTGCTTTCAGCCAAGATCCATCTGACATCAGCGATCATACCCCTAGTTCCACATCCTCTTCTGAATCCAGCTTGAATTTCTGGCAGTTCACTGTTACTATACAGTTGCAGCGTTTTTAAATTATCTTCAGCAAAATTTTATTTACATGTGACCTTAATGATATTGTTTGATGATTTCTGTATTCTGTTGGGTCACCTCTTTGTTGAAGGGGCACAAATACAGATCTCTTCCATTCAGTTGGGCAAGTAACCATCTTTCAAATTTATTGACATAGATGATGAGTGAGTGCCTCCAGTGTTTCATCAATTTGTTGAAAGATTTCGATTTGTATGCTGTCTATTCCCACAGCTTTTTCACAATGCAGCTTGCACTTGGTTCTTCAGTATCATCCTTGATCATATGCTACCTCTTGAAATGGTTGAACATAGACCATTTCTTTTCTTTTTTTTTTAAGGTTTTTATTGTGGATTGAGTGAAAGTTTACAGGGCACATCATCAGTTTCACATTCAGCCATTCACATGACTTGTTTCATTACATTGATTACAATCCCCTCCATACATCATCAGTCAACAGTGTTTCTCTCTATCCTCTTTGGCTTTTCTCCTTTTTTGAGGGGTGGGGGTGGGGAAAACTTTGCCTTTTTGGAATTTACAGTCTCTGCTTTTAGGGAAGGTTTTTACATTTATCTGTGGATATCCAGGGCTCATGTATGTGATTACTAACAAGCATAACTGAATAATCAGATGAGGAATAGTTTGCTATGTCTTCTAGGTGGCTGAAGTCTGATCCTCAGAGCCTATGGTTTGGACGGTCTGCAACGCTTGAGCCCATAGGGCCTTGAACTCCTGGCCGGGTCTGCATGGTCTACCTCCGTTTCCCCCTTATTTATTATTTGTTTAGGGGATGCTGCCTGTCTTAGGCAGTCAGTGAGAATTCCTCCATCTTACCTGTCATCAAAACTCATTGCAGCATGGCAATGGCTCTGTCTTAGGTTGCCGAGGTTCCACGTGATCCTTACCTGTCTCTGGCCACACGTCCAGCATAAACAGCCAGGAGGGAGGAGACCGGCTGGGGACCCCATACGTAAGACGTTGCCAGACCACCACCTGCTTTAAGGTGACCAAGCAGGGTCACTACGCTGAGGTTCAATTAAGTTCTTAGGGGATCTTAATCTCTAGCAGGGGTAGCAAATTAGTAGCCACTCAGTGCTCAACTTGAGAATTACTTATATCAGAAATTTGAGCATGTAGCTGATGGATATCCACAGGCAAGTGGATATTATTCCACAACCTCCTAAAATGCTGTTGAATTAAGTTCCAATCAAGTTCTGGATTACTGAAAGTTAATGCAAATCTATTTATTTCGTGAACAACCTTAGCTGGGAGTGTAAACTGGATATATTGAATCTTATTTCTCTTGAGCGATCTTCCTTTCTCTAAAGCATTTAGTCTGTTTTGTAAGCCTTTATCTATTTACTCTTGGATCGTATGAACGAGACTAATATCCCTAGACAGTTGATTTACATGGTGGGCAGGGCAAAAAAGGTAACAATTCCTATTTGTGCAGTGATTCTTGACATGAGAGCAAAGACACGTGGCACGTTTAAGGGCCAGGCACCGCAATGATTGCCTAGCTTCTGAAAACATTAACATAGACCATTTCTTTTTATACAGTGACTCTGTGTATACTTTCCATCTTCTTTTGATGCTTTCTGTATCAAACTCACACTTTAGTAGGATTTTACATGTGATGATACATCAAACACAGAACTGAGGGTTTTCTGCCACACTTCTTTACCAGCAGCCACTACCAGGTGCGATTTGCTTGTTGTGGATGTACATTTTAGTTGTAACACTAGTTAGGAAGGGAGTCAGTGAACTAGATAACCTTGTTGTTGTTATTGCTTTTATAAACACATTGTTTCTAACCTCCCCAGCCCTCCATATATATATATATAATGTTTTATTGTGAATTATGTGATGGTTTACATGGGAGAACATTAGTTTTACATTTATCTTATCATGTATCATTTCACTACCATGGTTACAATCCCCTCCAAGCATCATCAACCTACCCTGCAAGCCTGCCCGCCTGTCGTCAGCACACAGCCCCTCTCCCTCTCTGGGTCTAAAGTCCCCAGCTGCTCCATCTCTCCACGTCATCTTCTTTGCCTCCATCTCTGGCGTCACTCCTTCTCTGGGTAGGGTCCCACTCTCCGCTCTTCTCCCTTGATGGTCCCAGGGACCTCCGCTCCTAGACTGCAAAGTCAGTCACTCCCCTCCTTGTTACAAAACGTCTACCTTTACATTTCAACCCTCACAATTAGTCCTGATAACAATTATTCACCACTGTATCACAAGAGACCTAAGCGCATTTCCTTTCATTAGCCCTGCCTAGACAGATTGGATACTACTCAGTGGAGATTTTACCTTCCTCCACACCCTCTGGATCTAGGGTCCCTCTTTAAAGTTCGTAAGCCAGTCACTTCTTGCCTTTGTAGCTCCCCCCTCCCCCATTTTGGGTAGCCAATGTCCAAGTTGCCCATCCCTGTCTACTATGTATAGAGGGGGTGGGAATGATCCTTGCTGTAAAGATTTGTTCCCTCTTTTGAGCTATTGCATCCATAGGTGTAGGTCAAGTTCATTAAATTGTATCAGATTACTCTGTTCTTCCTCTTCTTTCTTCTTCTAGTTGAGCTCTGATCATCCAGTCATAGAAGCCAGGTCAAGTGGGTATTATCTGCAAGTGTGGGTGTACTTATGCATGTGCCCTCTCTTCTTATCATCTGGACACTTCACTCTCCACTCTAGTCCTCTGTGGCTATGTCACTGATCCCAAGAGTTCCCAGGTCTTGCACCACTGCTGGCCAACCAGGTGTCCATCTGGGTTCACAGGAGTTTATTGAACGTTGTAGGGCTTAGCTTGCAGCTTTATTGCTGTTTTTCCCTTATCAGTGACGAACATGGTCACCAATCAGCGCATGTATTCCCATTGAGTCTTAGTCTTGGAAGGGGGTTTGTTCTGAAGGGACCCAACCACTTGCCTTGATGTCTCCTGGGCTAGCAACTTGCTTTTTCTTCCCATACACTGTAGGCACGCTGGGGGCAGTGTGATGGAATTCTCTGTGATGGAATTCTCGCCTTCCATGGGGGGAGACCCCGGTTCAATTCCTGACCATAACACTTCATGCACAGCCACCACCCATCTGTCAGTGGAGGCCTGCGTGTTGCTATGATGCTAAATAGGTTTCAATGTAGCATCCAGACTAAGAGAGACAAGAAAGGCCTGAAGATCTAGTTCTGTTGTGCATGTGGCTGCCGGAAGTTGGGGGCTGGCTTGATGGTAGCTTACAACATTCCCAACATATTTTGATAAGGCCTTTCTGATCTAAAAACTAGAAATAGCTAAACCCAAGGTGGAATAAGGACCCCTGATGGCACAATGGCTAAGCACTTAACAAAATGTCAGTTGTTTGAACCCACCAGACATTGCTCAGGTGAAAAGACTTAGTGATCTGCTCTCACAAAGATTAGCATACCCTATGGAGCTCTGGTAGCGTAGTGGTTACGAATCGGGCTGCGAACCTTAAGGTCAGCGGTTCGAAACTACCAGCCGCTCCGCGGGAGAAAGATGAGGCTTTCTACTCCCGTAAAGATTTACACCCTCGGAAACCCTGTACAGGGTCGCTATGGGTCGGAACCGACTCGACGGCACTTAACAACAACAACAACAATGGTACACGTCTACTGTCTTGTGGAGTTATTCTGAGTCAGAATTGGTTCAATAGTACGCACCACCAACAATAAATAACACTGAAACAATGGGTTTTTAATTAATACTGATCATTTTACAGAATCTGACTTCCATGCTTTCTCCTTGGCATTTCTCTTTGCTAGGAATCCTGGTGTGCTGCTGTGCGCTGGACTGCAAGGTCGGGGTGGTTCAAGCTCACCAGACACTCCTTGGAAAACTTATACAGGGTCACTATGGGTCGGAACAGACACAATGGCACTTAACAACAACAACGTAATGACAAGATTCAAATTATGAATCTGTTGCAGACCAAAAGCTTCACACTCTCCTGACCCTCAATTTTTACAAATAGGTTTTAATGTAGAAGAAAAACCTGGGGAGGTTCTCCCTGCCTCAACTAGGAAACAAATGAGTAAGGGGATTGCAATGATGTTTCTACCTATCAAAAAGCTTCAGAAGCAGTGGGGTAAAAGAAAGCCAGTGAGTTACGATCATGATTTTAGAAGCTTTTCTACTGAGCTTTGCTTTTGTTTTGTATTTAGGGACCTCAACAATTAGTTAAAAAAAAAAGACACACAGCCTTTGTTTTCTCAGCAGGAACTGCTGTATGTTTGGTACAATGAATTTTTTTCTTTTTTTTAAAAAAAATTAAGATATCCATTCTGTACAAAGCAACCTCAGAGGGACAGAATGAGGATTTAGTTTTAGAATTTTATGTCTGACTTTCATAGCCAGATGGTCTTTACACAACGGAAGTTCCCAACCATCATTCATAATTGTTTCTTACCACTACTATTGTTATTAATAAAAAATAATGTTGAAGTCATGTAAGTGTTCATGTTGAATAATATTGTGTCTAGTTTCTCACCTTATGGTATCCATTTTAACTTATCAGACTTATACCCGTTAAAACCTCAGAAAAATGCGTTCTTTCCAGATAATTGGAAGCAAATACAAATCTCACTTCTGTGGCAATATATTTATAATGGCCTTTTACCAAAATTTGAAGTGTAATACCTTGTTTCTTCTCTATTTTAATTATTCTTCTTGACCAATTAGGTTTTTATTCTTGGACTGGTTGAGGTTTGTTTTTTTGTGTGTGTGATTTATTTTGTTTTGCTGGTTAGATTTTCATGACTTAAAAAGAAAGAAATGTCATGCTTTTAACTATAACATGATTCCATTGGATAAATTTTATAGATTTTTTTTTTCCAGGGGTGGAGCAGGGAAAGGTTTTTTAAAAATTGAAATATGGCATCCATATCATTAGGGTTCTTAAGTTAGTAATGTGCTTAAGGCGGATATTTTATGGCTAGCAAATCTGAGAGGTTCCGACACCCAAAGGATGCACGAAGAGATAACTTACATAAATGTGTATGGTGCCCCGGAGGTTCCTCAATTGTATTATGGGGTTTCTCATGAACAGCCTTGGTTCAGACAGTAGAACACTGAAGCAAATCTAAGTGGTTCTGGACTGGATGGGCTGTGAATGGGACACATTACATTGCAAATAGAAGGCCCTTTTAATGCCAGTTAGTTCACTATGAGGCACTGAAATATGAAATAATACCAAATATCTAATGAAATGTTTAGTTTATTAAAAATGGTTCTTCAAAATAGCTACTGCATAGCTTTAAAAAGGATAGCCTAACAGATTACATGGGGCAATCTAAAAATGATAAGGTCTAAAGCTGAGGAAAGAAGGGTATACATAAACCAGAGAATGTAGAAAATTGAGTAATACGATATAATTGATTGATTGAACTATTCTTAGAGATTTGAATCAGCCCTGAAGTTCATTTCTTCTGATTTTAAAAATGACATTTCCTTTTTTGAAATTTTTGCTTTTAAAGCATTAGCTTGTACTGATTCTTTAATTCCTGAAAGGCAAAGAGCAAATAATTATGAAGAAAGAGGTTTATGGCAAAATTCTAGTCAAGTCTCATTTTTAGAGTAGCAATTATACAAAACGCTTAATTAATTGTTTTATATGTGTGAGGCATTCTTGTCAAAATCAAGGACCCTCAAAGGAACAAGTATAGTCTTCCCTGGTAAGCAGTATCACAGCCATATGGTTTTTCATCACTAGAATTTGCCTTGGAGAAAACCTCATTTTACCACATTATTTAGGAGTCCTAATGGTGTAGCACTTAAGCACTCCAATGCTGACCCAAAGATCTACAGTTCAAACCTACCAGCTGCTCAGGAGAAAGATGTGGAAAGATTGGCTTCCTTAAAGATTATGGCCTTGGAAATCCTGTGGGGCAGATTTACTCTGTCCTATTGGTGTGGTATTGCAGGATAATGCACTGGACCACAGGGTCTGTTTGAACCACAGGGTGGGCAGTTCCTCACCAGCCGCTCCTCAGAAACCCTATATATAAAGTTGCTATGAGTCGGAACAGACATGACGGCACTTAACAACAATAACAACGGCTCCCTATGAGTCAGAATTGTTTTGACAGCAATGGGTTTAATTTGTTGTTTGTTTTTTTTAAAGTGAGATGTTCATGTGATTTCTAGATGAAATTATAAAATAGGGTTCAGCTATCTTTCTTTACTATCAACCACAGAGATTTGATATGTTGAGTATCTCCCACTCTATAAATATTCTTCTTGTGTGCTATTAAGGAAACCTTGGGTGGCACAATTGGTTAAGCACCCCACTATTATGCAAAAGACTAGGGGTTTATTCCTACCCAGAGACTGAGTCCAAAAGGTTCTGCTCACCACACACGGGGACACTATGTATCAGAATCTACCCAACAGCAACTCATCTGTGTGCAATTAACAGTAGCATTCTGCTAGGCAACATACTATTTATTCAGCAACTACTATAAATTATACTGATAATAATTATTATCATATACTGAGAGCTTACTGTATGCAAACCACAGTTCCACATGTTTTCCACATATTATCCCATTTTATCTCAGTATCACCCTTTAAGACAAGAATTTTCACTCATGTTTTATGGTGAAAGAAACTACAGATCAAGTTACACTGCAAGTGAGGCAGAGTTACAACTGTAACTCAGAATCATAAAACCTACTTGTAATTATTTATTCAAAATAATGGCCAGCCAAGAATCTTACATGTCAGTATTCTAGAAATACAGATGTGTCATAGTTCTTCATATAACTATTTTCTTGCCCACTTTTGTATTTCTCAATTGAATAAGATGAGTTCCAGTAGGTGATGTAGGATCAGTATTGGACTACGAACTACAAAGTCAGCAGTTTAAACCCACCAGCTGCTCCTTGGAAACCCGATACAGGGTTGTTCGCTATGAGTCAGAGCTGACTCAAAGGCACTTAACAACAATTGCAAGGTCAGTGGTTCACACTCACCAGCCTTTCCTTGGAAACCCTATAGAGGGTTGCTATGAGTTGTAACAGACTCGACGGCACACAGCAACAACCACTTAAATTGGCAGTCCAGACATCTGACCACAATTAATGAAGACGTGGTCTCTTTATTCACTTCAGTATTGTTTTATAATGTGAGATTATAATCAGTACAGTACTTACATGGAATAATTATAAACTTTTATAAAAGACCAAACTGACTTAAAGGCCTTAAGTACAAGGGCTTGATATCTATTTCTATCCAGAATTAAAGGCAAACTGAAAATGATGTCCATCAGCATGTCTGCCATTGTTAGAACATTTACCTTTAGAAAAATGGGACCTTCGAAACTCACCATTGACAGGATTCTAGAAAATAAATACGTTTTCCAGAGACTAATTATAAACAGGTGGCGGCTGCAGCCAAACTCTAGGACTCACATACCCATTCTGTTTGAGCTCATTAATGCTTCTATTCAACTGCAGGAAAATGTGCACATTCCACAGCATTACAGGCAGTCTCAGGTTGGCTGATCAAAAACAGGTGATTTATCCCTGCTCAAGGATAAAATGAAACAATGTATATTGGCTTCCTGTTCTGGATGGTCTCTCATGGTCCTTATAGGTGGGTCCTGCCAGAACAGTGATGAAAATACTGTCCTGTAGTGTCCAGGTGGGAGAAAAAGTGTGACTGGCCCTGGTGATAATATGCACATTTGTTCTGGTACAGTGGAAGGTTGAACCCAGACACTGAGATGTCTCTCTTCTTCCTAATAGAGAGTGCAATCGAATTTTAACTTGGATTTGAGCATCTGGCTGCTTCAGTGGAGGGCTCTTCAATTTCACATTTCATCTCAGCAACTAATGTTCACGTCTTGTCAAATTGCCACCAAGAATGTACCGCAGGGCTAACCCTGGACAAAGCTGTGATAGTCTGTGTGAACTTGTGATTTGAGGGTTCAATGACTACAGAGCTACCAAATGAGCTGTCCCCGTATTAACATTAGAACGGGACTCCTTAAAGAACTTCCAATTTTCTCTTCCAGAACGGTCATGGCAGGAGACTTTTTTTCAGTTGAGTTCCTGATTTCAATTCAAAGTGTCCTATCATTGTTTTTATGTCTTTAAAAATGGATGGGGATGCATTTTGATAGTGAGACCCCAGAAAATGAAAAAGAGGTCTGGGTTTTCTTCTAGATTGTTCTCTTGCTGACAACTTTACTGCTATTATCTTTGATGTAGCTAATGTTTGTTAGGCTGCTGGTTTCACTTACATTATTTATTGAAAAAAGTTAGATTTTTTTTTAATGTACTCATTTTCTAAATGCCTTAACGATCAGGAAAAAATACTGAAAAAAAAAAAAAACACAAAAAAGAAACAGAATAGAGAAGTTGACTTGCATAGGTATTAACTGCATAAAATTACTTTGGGATAATAGAAAGAGGAGGCTTTCTGCTCCCGTAAAGATTTACAGCCTCAGAAACCCTGTATAGGATCGCTATGAGTCGGAATCGACTCCACAGCACATAACAACAACAACAATTTTATAATTACAGAGGTTGTTTGAAGTAATCACGTAAGTTCTATCGAACAGTTACTGCCCAGTGGATGTAGACACATGATGTGTCATTGTAGCTTTAGTGGCTGATTTGGGGGAAGCATTGTGGCCAGTCTTTTTTTTCAAGGTGCCTCTGAGTCTATTGAAATCATCAACCTTCCATTGTTGTTGTTGTTAAGTGTCAAGTTGGTTCGGACTTACAATGACCCTGTAGAGGTTTTCCTAGAAGCAGCTGGCGAGTTTGAATCTCCGACTTTGCAGTTCCAACCAACCTTGCAGTTCCAACTGACCTCGGTCCAGAGTACTAACCCACAGTGCCACACCAGGACTCCAACATTTCCATTGTTGTTGTTAGGTGCCGTGGAGTCAGTTCTGACTCGTAGCAATCTTGTACAGGGCTTCTGAAGCTGTAAATCTTTACAGGAGCAGAAAGCCTCATCTTTCTCCTGCAGAACAGCTGGCAGTTTCGAACTGCTGACCATGAGATAAGCAGCCTGATTGGTAACTATTACGCTACCAGAGCTCCTTAACCTTTACATTGTTGTTGTTGTTATGGCCGTGGAGTCGGTTCCGACTCATAGTGACCTTGTACAGGGTTTCCAAGGCTGTAAATCTTTACAGAAGCAGAAAGCCTCTTCTTTCTCCCACGGAATAGCTGGCAGTTTCGAACTGCTGACCTTGCGGTTCACAGCCCAATTCGTAACCACTACACTACCCGAGCTCCTTAACTTCTACATCGCTGTTGTTGTCAGGTGCCATTGAGTCGGAATCGACTCATAGCGACCCCATGCACAGCAGTACGAAACAATGCCCGATCCTGGGCCAACCTCACTACCGCTGCCACACTTGACGCCATCAATGATGCCACCTGGCTGATCCATCTCATTGGGGTCTTCCACTTTTTCTCTGAC
>NW_006408533.1:4918155-4922549 GCF_000296735.1 Chrysochloris asiatica | reverse complement strand
AGTGGTATTAACTGGGCTTCCCTGTAGGCGCATGGATATTATCTTCTCACTTATAGCATTGTACCTCATGACTGATCTGGATATGTTCTTTTTGACAATGAATGCAACACCATTCCTCTTCAACTTGTCATTCCCTGTATAGTAAACCATGTGGTTGTAAGATTCAAAATGGCCAATACCAGTCCATTTCAGCCCACTAATGCCTAAGATATCGATGTTGATGTGTTCCATTTCATTTTTGACAACTTCCAATTTTCCCAGATTCATACTTTGTACATTCCATGTTCCGATTTTCAATGGATGTTTACAGCTGTTTCTCTTCAGTTTGATTTGTGGCCCATTACCAAATGAAGGTTCTGTGAGCTTTTCTCTACTTGGAGGAGGCATTTTTTTCCCCCAGTCTCATTCTGAGTGCCTTCCCACCTTCAGGTCCTGTATCTGACAGTGTTTCTCTGCTTTGCATAGAGTTTTCAGTGACTAATGATTCGGAAGTAGTTTGTCACTCTTTCTTCCTAGTCTGTCTTTGTTTTGTAGCTCATCTGAAACCTTTCCACCATGGGTGACCCTGCTGGTTATTTAAAATACCGGTGGCATAGCCCTCAGATTCACAGCAATTCAAACCACCATTAGCAACATGTTAATTGGTAAAATATGGACCCAGCTTTTTACTTGTCATTTCATTTACATAATTTATTCTAAAATGTTAGATAAATTGTCTTCACCATTGATTTGAGGGTTAAATGCCTATTCATCTCTTTGTATTGCTTGAAATAAAATAAGTTTTCTAAATTATTCTTTCACTTTTCCTCAACTACATTTTTGACTGGACTCCTGGTGTGGCACTGTAGGATTAGCACTACACTGCAAATCACAGGGTCAGCAGTTCAAGCCTACCAGTCGCTCCTCAGAAACCCTATACAATGCTGCTATGAGTCAGAACCAACTCAACAACACTTTACAACAACATTTTTTATTGTAATCTGACTCTTAATTCCCATAACCTCAAATTAGAGTTCTTTAAGAATGCAAGAAAATTAACATCCTTACCACAATAAAATGGGAATTTACTCTGCAATCTGTATGCCCCTAGGACCAATCTGCACAAACTCAGGCAACACATGACTAGGTTGGATCCATTTAGAACAGCAGTGACCTGATGCTTACCAAGAGCGTCACAAATAAGTAAAGTTAAGCTAAGGAAAATTAAGCAAACATTTCAGAATTTTACATCTCTTCAGAGAAGTTACCTTGAAAAGCAAAGTCCTTGTTTTACCAATAATTTCATTGCTTAAAATGTTCTGAGCACTGAGCACTGACTGTCTTGTCAGTTTAGGAACAGAAGGAAAACTGGCCTCACTGTTTTTAGTCCTATTTTCTTTCTTTTTTGACTCCTAACAGCATAGCCCATCTTCATCATCCATTTAGTCCCCAGACCTGGTCCCAGGTTCTTGTTTGTTTGTTTGCGGGTTTTTGTTTTTTTTGGGGGTGGGTGGGTGGGTAGGAAGGGGCAAGGGAGGTGTTTCCAAAGTGTGATTACCATAGTATAAAACTCTGTTACCATCAGAGATATTTAAAAGAATGTGCTATAGACTTTGATGGAGTCCTGGTGTGGCGCCATGGTATAATTACTGGACTGCTAACCACAAGGCTGGTGGTTCACAGCTATCAGCTGCTCCTTGCAAACCATACAGGGTCATTATGAGTCAGAATTTATGTAACAACAGCAACATAAGCTTTGATGGCAGTTGTAGAAGGGAATTCAAAGTCTGTTTTAGGCCACAACAGCATGATTTAGAATACTGTACAGAGCTTCTCAAAATAGCATGTTTTCAGAGGGACTCCACTAACATTTCTTCTAGTCCTGCCTCTAGAAGCTAGTCTCTGTGGTGACCTAAGACTAGCTGCTTTAATTTCCTCATCTGTAAAATAATGGGGAAGCCCTAGATGCCAGCAAAAGATCTTTTCAGTGGCAGCCTTCTAGGACAATGATGCAAAGATCCCTTGTTTTTAATACAATGTTACTTTAGGCCACACCAGGAAATATTAAGTCATCACTTCAATGACTGGGTATGTGTCTTCCATGGTCTCTATTCTTCACACTTTCTCCTACATTAACATTTAGTACCATTTGGGGGCAAGAACAGTTTTTGTCAATTTAATTTGGGGTTTTATGGAAATGTGTTTATTCTATTGTTGATCAAAGGGCTGCATCTGCTTTGTGTGTGAGGTGAAAGAGAATTTACAAATAATAATGTGATCTTGTTTTGCTGTCTAAGACATTATTTTTTCTTATATGGCACTGATATTCTCAAAACAGATACCCATGTTACACAAACCAGTTACACTAAGGAAAAAAAATCTACCAAACACCTGATTCTCAATATTACATGATTCTTTCATGCTATTACAGTACTGATCTGATTAACTATATATTTCTAAAAAACTGTTGGCCCTTTCTGCTAGTAGTTGCTTTAAAAACAAACAACGAACATACAAACAAACACTTCCTGTGAACTCTTGCCAATGCAGGTATTTGTGGGACATGTCTGGTTCTACTTAGGAGATTTAGGAAGGGTTTTTTGGTTTTTTTTTGGATTTTTTTTTTTAGTATCCTTGGCCTTATAGCCTGGTCTTTTTCATAAGAAATGTCAGCAAAGTCTTTGAATTAATGAACTGTGACGTGCTTAAAAAAACTACTATTTAGGAAAGTATCTTGCAAAGATGTAACACTTATGGGAGGTGACCCTTGAGTTTATAACCAAATATTCTAGTCTAACCAAAAAGAATTAAGGTAACAACTGGCTCCCACACAATGTCTTTGAACAAAGACCTAGAGAGGGAGGGGAAGTGAGGAGGAGAGGGGGGAGGTCAGAGCTAGAGTAGCAATCTGGGGAAATGTGTTTATGTTAGAGTTACTTTAGCTTTGTTGAACACTTCCGTCAAATGATGGAATTATACAAACCCTCCTATAAAAAGACACCAGGTGGTGGGGTTAAGAGAAGGGAAGAGGAGAGGTGTGTTCAGAAGGGTGATCAAATAAATCTAAATGGTAGGTCCTTGGCCATACCTAATGTAGATTTTAAAAAAAAATTGTTATTTAAGAAAAAAAATATGCGGTGTAACTCCTTCAATCTTTTTGCAATTCTGCATGGTTGAACATTTGAAATGAGTTTGTGTATCACCCCCAGGCGCTGATTCAGACTTGATTGGGGTAAAGCAGACTGCATGTGCTTATTTTTATCCACGTCATTTGGGACGTTCTGTCGCCAAACGAACCAAAAATGTGCTGCTCTATTGCCAAATTATCACCTATCCTTTGATCAAACAGGGCGGTGATCCTCATCAACAAGTTGCGCGACCTTAGTATAACAGTAATGTCAGGTCAACTTGAGAAAGTGAAGACAGAGCCCCAAATACAAATAAAAAGAAACAACCAACAATCCTTATAATTATCATCATCTGCTGCTTTTCCCTCTTTTGGCAAAGAAACACTCCATCCATTTGCAGAAATCGCCCGCGGAAACGTTACATCAAAACTAATCACAACGATTAAAATCAGCTTTTCTGTGCAAGAGGAGGGCAAAAAGCAAGTTGGAGGCTGGAATGAGACTGTTTTTCCATCAAAAAAAAAAATCTGGAAATTTTTTTAAATATTTATCTATACATATATGTAGAGCTTTATTTTTGAAAGAGATCAATTGTCTGCCCTGTGATCAGTTAATCTGATTTAAGTTTTATTTTGGAGATTGATTTAGACTGGAGGTAGAGGCATGAGCTAATTGTATCCTGATCCTTGCCTTGAGGGGTTTCAAAGCCCTGGAGCAACTCTTCTCTGTATTTTGTTCTGTCTACCTTAGCCAAGCTATTGCATTTCTCTCTGGTGTGGCGAGCCGAGCAGATCGCTGGGAGAGAAATCGGAAAAGGGGGGAGAGGAAAAGGAAAAGGGGACTTGGAGAGAGACTTTGTGCTTCAATGTTTCAGGTAAGATCTGACGGTTTGGGTTTGTTATTATTTGCTAAGGAGGGTATGGCTGGGACTTTGGGCGCAACTCGCTTTTACGCATGTGCCAGGCATGGGGCGAGAGCGCGGCACACTCGCACACACACAGCCCGCCGCGGCGACTCGGGATCCGCTCGGACTGGCGGCGGGGCAGCGGCTGCTGCTGCCTCCTCCAGGGCTGCTGCGGCCGTTTCTCGGCTTTCTTCCTCGAAGAGGAACGTGTGAGAGCCGGGCGCGGGGCGAAGAGGAGAGTCCGTGGGGGCCGGGGCCGGGCCGGCTTTCCGGATCTCGGTGCCGAATTCCGGATCTCGGAGCAGAGCCGACGCGCCACCCGCCGCTCCGCGCGGCCAGCCTCCCGGCTGCGCCCCGCGGCCGCCCGCCCTCCTCCCCCCTCC
>NW_006408533.1:4898505-4917982 GCF_000296735.1 Chrysochloris asiatica | reverse complement strand
CGCGCCCTCCTCGCGGGCAGCCTCGGCGGCGCCCCGGACGCCCCATGAAAGACGCCATTGTGGCTGCCGAGCGGGTTTGGCCCCGGGGCAGCTTTTCCTTCCCCTTTGGCCCGGGAGGGACCGCGCCGCTGCCCTTTGTGCGCGGCGGACGGTGCCCAGCGCTGTCCGCCGTCTGTCTCCGGCCACGCTGATCCGAATTCGCCTTCTCCGCCGGCCCGGGCGCCTTTAAAGCCCCCTTCCACCCCCCCTCTCCAGCCCACCTCCCTCCCCCCTTGGGTGCAAACGTTTCATTTATTTTTAAAAAGCTCTCATTCCTTTTCCTCCCACCTCCTCCCTGTAAAAGGGCACGGCACGGCACATGCTCCGGATTAGAAGTCTCCTTGGGAGGCGGGGACGGGAGAGGGCGCTGGGGTGGGGAGGGTGGGAGCGCTGCAGGTAATGGCTGTGGCTTTGCCGCGCTCGTCTCTTCCTCGGGGTGCCTGCAGCGCCGAGGTCGGGGCCCGCATCCTTGCCCCCTTCTGGCTGCCAAGGTTCTCTTAAAGGGACAGCGTTTTCTGGCCTTCTCCCGCCGCCGCCGCCGCCGCCTAAACCTGCGCTCAGGGCGCTGAGGTGGGCGGGAGGGATACAGCTCGACTCCTTTCTGACCTCTTTCCTCCCCCACCCCCACCCTCTTTATTGAAATGTGAAGTGTTTCCTCTCCCTCCCCCAAGAGGGACCTGGCAGGAAAATAAAGATTCCACGCCTCCTGGAAAAAAAGAGAAAGGAGTGAGGGGCGCTTTCTGGTGGATCCAAGTAAAAGTGAAGTCCAGCCCCGCAAACAGCCGGGAGGACACCCACCCTTCTGTGGTGAAGGAAACCCTTACCTTGATACGTGCTCCACACAGCCGCCCTGTGACCGAGCACACCGCAACTTCCTAGCTAGAGCGGTCCAGGGCGTCTGCCTTTGTGCTTTCGAACACTTGCACTGTCGTGGAAATGATTTTCCGGTATCAAAACGTTTTCATTGGGACTATGCTTCGGGGGCCGGCTGGGAGGACGCCAACTAAGTTAACAAAAGTTGCAAATGCGGCTGTCTGCTTTTGCGTGGAGAACAGCACGCAGGAACTGTCCAATATCCCGGTGGCGCTGGCTTGCTCTCTTAAGAGATGCACCACCGTAGGCAGAAGTAATTTGGTACAAACACTGCATTACCTTTTAGATCGTGAGAGCAGATCCTTGACTCTGTGTGTGTGTGTGTGTGTGTGTGTGTGTGTGTGTCCTTGGTGCGGTGAGAGACAACAGTTTAACATACTCATTCTTTAAGAAACGTTTGCCTTCTGTTTTCAATCAACTAAGCTGGCAGCTAGAGATACAAGTTTATTTGAGAATACCCTCTGGGTACCAAGCATGCTTGGATTGTTTTAGCAAATTAAAAATGAGCAAAATGCTTTTACCTTCTCAGCAGTAGACTCCTTAAGAGACCTCCTGTTTTGTGCGTGTTTTTTTTTTTAGGGAAACATTTTCTGTGTGTATCTCAAATGTGTTTTTAATGTGGAAAAGGGGGAAATAAAGGATTTTAAAGGCTGAGACTGATGCCAAGGAATGATTCATTAAATTTGATTCTACACTGAGGAATTTACCTGCCTATTTGGGAATCGGTGGAAACTAATAGCTAAACTACTTGGTGGATTTAAAATAGTAGGGCATCCATTTGTTTCCTGGAGAATGGGCAATGTGCCGATTTCTGCCTCCTGTTTATTATATTTGCGTGGCATTTGTCTTACTATATAAGGGATTGGGGTTCCGAAGGCTGCATGCTGACATTTGGCTCTGGAGTCTCACTGTTGCTTGAACAGAAAGAGTTGTTAGCAATTGTTCTGATGACACTAGGTTAAATGTCTATTAATTAGGTTGCATAGGTGACCACAGAATCTTAAAACTTTGCATCACAGAGAAAACTTCATTGAGTTTAAGGAATATGTTTATGAAAACGAAAGTAAACCAATTAGGCACAAACAATAACAACAACAACAACAAACCCTTATACGTTTGCTGGGAAGAAGTTTTGAAATGAATTGAGTGTGCCTAACAGTTGACAAAAATCTCTCAACACAGGATTCAAAATGACTGCAGTGATTTTGCTGTATTAATTATGCCAGAAGCACAATATAAAGTTCTCTAACACACACTAGAGGTCTCTCTTCTAGCTGTAAGATTTTCATGTTTATAATTCTTTGCTAGCCCTTGAGTAGTAGAGGTGTGCAGTAATAGCTTGGTTTATACTTATTTAAGTAATAGTGATCTACTGACCATTCAAATTACTGTGATCTGAGATATTTCTTTTGGAGTGCATTCAATAATTATACAAATTATGCTACCTAACTGCTGGGAAAATAATGCACTAAGACTTCTAGATGGTGATTAAAACATATTATTCAATTTGTAGAATAGTATTATGGACCTTTTGGCATGAAATTATTTATGCAAAGCAATTTGTTTTTAAATTTAAGAGTAGTTAGTGAAAGATGTATTATGTCAGAGAGAACTTTCTGAAAATTCAAGTTCCACTTAGCTTTGGATTTAAGCTATAGCAGTTCCTTGCACAAATACTTTCTTCTCTTGACATTTCTAAAATCACAAGTTTTGATCTTTTATGCTAAGATTTTCCCATTTGCATTTTCTTTGAGTCTTAATTCAAAGGATGCTTGTTTGTGAATCCTCTTCGCCAAGGTATTTGTTTAGTTTCATCTTAAAGTGATTCTGAACCTTTTATTTTAGGTGGAGGCTACAGTTTCTAATTTCCTAAGCAAAGGGAGCATTAATTTTCTCTGTTTCTAATATAAACCATCTTGGGAATAAAAATGAAACATTTATAAATGCAAGCATGTAAGCTTGTTTTTCTAGTTTACTCATGCAGAAGTAAGAAACAACTCAATTTTCCTGGGTACTGTATTAGCACTCTCTTCATTCATAAAATCATACTAGTTGTGAATATTACGCTTGCTGAGGAGTTTGCTTGGTGATAATGCTACTGAAAGCAAAGCAGAGAGATTACCACTTAACAATAACAAACCTGTATTCATTAAGTTCATGTATTTATTCAACAAATATTTATTGATTGTCTGCTGTATGTAAGACCCTGTGCTTAGTGCGGGGGACATGATGGTGAGAAAAGGCATTCAGAATCAGGGTCTTCCAGAGTGTGTGATCTGGACTGGGAGACAGACGCTCCTCTAATAATTGAACAAGTAACAAACAGACATTAGTACTTTGAAGGAAAAGGGACATGGGGTTTTGGTACCATTAACCACAGAAGGATAGAATGACCAGGGTTGGGGTCAGAGTGCCTTTGGAAATGCTAGAAACAGAGATTTAAACAAGAGACTTTCACTAGGTGGGAACAAGAGAAAGAGAACAGAGAAACAAGGGAAGGGAGAAAAAGTTTCTAGAAGAGGGAAGAAAGAAGAGCATTTGCCAAGCTAGGGGAGGTCCTGCAAGTGGGGGTGGGGGTGGACTCAAGGGTTAACTGGCTGGAGTTGAGAGGGAGCAGGCAAGGATGGGTGAACAGAGAGGGCCCTAGATAGGCATCTGGAACTTTAACCCAACCGGAAGAGCAGTGTGAAGGTGGGTGAGGGGACTGGGAGAGGGGTAGCAATTACATAATCAAATTTGGGTTTGAAAGGATAACTCTGACAGCACTGTTACAAATGATTACAAGGCTGAGAGCAGATGTAGAGTAGCTTTCGGAGGGCTACTCATCCAGACGAGAAAATAGTGGATGGGTTAAGGTGGGGGTGAGAAAACAGAGTGGTGGCAAGGATTCAAGATCCATTTAGAAAGTAAAATAGAGATTGGAAAGGGTTGGCTATGGGCAAACAAGAAGAGAAGTGAACTGGACTCCTCCGTTTCTGACATGTTAACCGAATGGATCTTGGATTCTGAAGACTGTATGGATTTTAAACCCTTCTCTTCATATCTAATAGCCAGAATGCATAGCAATTGTGTACCATCATCATGTCTTATATGGCTGATTTCACAGAAGTTCAGGAATCCACAGTACAGAAAGAATTGTTAGAAGTTGTTATGATGTATAGGAGTTCTGGTTGACATTGCAAGATAAGCACTGGACTGCTCACCATAAGGTAAGAGGTTCAAACCCACCAGACACTCCTTGGAAAACCCTATATAGGGTCGCTATGATTCAGAACTGACTTGGAAGCACTTAACAACAGCAACAACATTATGAGGACAATAGGTTAATTGCTTACTAATTGTTGTTAAATGCCATCATAAGATTTCCAAGGAGTGGCTGGTGAGTTTTGACCACTGACTTTGTGGTTCAAATCGACCTTGCAATCCAGTGCTATCCTATAGTGCTACACCAGGATCCTGCTTACTAATTGTTGTTAATTGCCATTGAGTTGATTCCCACCCATAGCGACCCTGCATAGGGTTTCCAAGGAGCAGCTGGTGAGTTTGAACCGCCGACCTTGCAGTCTGGCGCATTAACCTACAGCGCCACACCAGGGTTAGTAAAAATGAAGGACGCCCTCAATGAGATGATTGACCTATTAGCCAAAAGTATGCATTCAAATATACCAAAAGTCCTGAAGATGGCACAGGCAAGCACCATTTCATTTTGCTGTACCTAAGAGCCAAAGATGAGGCTTTCTACTCCCGTAAAGATTTACACCCTCGGAAACCCTGTACAGGGTCGCTATGGGTCGGAACCGACTCGACGGCACTTAACAACAACAACAACAAGAGCCACAAGGTTATTGTATGTTTCTTAGCTAGTGTCGCCCCAGTGCAATATTTTCATACTATTCTTAAATATAATTTTTTTGTACTTTAATATCTTGTTCATTTTCCTTTTTGTTCTTGTTGTTGTTAAGTGCCTCGAGTCGATTCCAACCCATAGCGACCCTGTACAGGGTTTCCAAGGAGCTGCTGGTGAACTTGAACCACCAACCTTGCAGTCAAATGGCTTTGCAGTTTGACACATTAACCCACAGTGCCACACCAGGACTTCCCTAAAATTCAAGCATAAAAAGAAGGAAATAGTGTTTTGTCCAATACATTAGTCTTCCACCACCAAAATAACGCTGACTAAGAGCAGTTAATGAATTTAAAAATAATCTCAAATTAAGCATTCAGTTTTTTTTCAATGTCAGAATTTATTAGGTTGACAAGTTCAATATAATACATCTGTCATGAATGTTCCTTCCAGGAAATTTGGGTTTCTATTGGAGTCCCAGTGTGGTGCTGTAGGATAAGCACCGGCCTATAAACTGCAAAGTTGGCAGTTTGATCTCACAAGCCGCTCCCTGAGAAAAGGATGAAGCTTTCTGCTCCTGCAAAGATTTATAGTTCCTGAAATCCTATACAGGGTTGCTGTGAATCAGGACCATCTCAACTGGATGTAACAACAGTAATAATATTTTATATATTTATATTTACATAAGAAATTTGAAATCACTCTCTGCATAGATATTTGATGCACAATTATAATTCCACACAATACTTTTCTTGGTGGTTCTCATGTGGGTGGCCTTGAGGTCTAATTAGGGAAACATCATTTTAACCAAAGCACTTGAGGATTCATTTCTTCAGTAAAATGGGGTTGCTAATCGCTGCAATCTGCTCATAGGATTGTTGAGAGGAAAAGTAAGATTATGTTTGTCAAACTCGTATGCAAAGAGACTGTTGTGTAGGTAAGTGCTGTCGAGTTCATTCCCACTCAGCAACCCTGTATAAGGAGTCCAAGGAGCAGCTGATGAGTTTGAACTGCCAACCTTGCAGTTGAGTGTTTATCCTACAGCGCCACACCAGGATTGGTGATAGATAACACCAAGCAAATTTAAGAGACCTGGCGTGGTGTTGTAGGATAAGCATTGGACTGCTAACCACAAGGTCAGTAGTTCAAACCCACCAGCTGCTCCTCAGAAATCCTATAAGGGTTGCTATGAGTTGGAACTGACTTGAAGGCACTTAAGAAAAACAAGCCAACCTAAAAGATAACTTGTCTGAAGCAACTCCTGAGTTCTGTCTCCCGCTGCTCTAGTTTTCAGACCTTCTGTATGGCAGTGGTGGGTGCTTGGTAGCATGCTTGTGTTTCATGTAGGAGATTTGTGTTTGATTTCCAGCCAATGTACCTGGTGTGCAGCCACCACCCACCCATCAGTGGAGATTCACAGACTATGATAGACTAAGAAGAAAGGCCTAGTGATCAGCTTCTCAAAATCAACAGTGACAACCCTCTGGATCACAGTCATCCCATCTGGAACCAACCACGAGGATGGCCCAGGACCAGGAAGTTTCACTTGTGCACAGTGGTGGGCGCCAAGTCTATGACAGTTAATAACAATAACAGTGTACATCTGTCCCATGGTTCCTGGCTGCCTTTGAATCCTGGAACGCTGCTAATATCTGTGCTAAGATTCATGATCTAGTACCAGTCTGCATTATCACACTGAACTCATGACACAACCCTGGGAGGCAAGTATTGTTATAACCTCTTGCTGAAAGATATCACTGGACCACAAGGTCAGTTTGAACCACAGGGTGATAGTTCAAACCCACCAGCTACTCCTCAGAAACCCTATACAGGATCGCTATGAGTTGGAAATGACTCAATGGTACTTACAACAATAACCCATTTTACAGGTGGGGAAAAAAACAAACACAAAAAGATAAGAGTCCTGGTGTGGCGCTATAGGATAAGCACAAACCAACTGCAAGGTTGGTTTGAACCCTAAGGTTGGTGGTTCAAATTCAACCAGGTGCTCCTCAAAAACCCTGTACAGGATTGCTATGAGTGGGAATTGACTGGACTGCACTTAACAACAAGGATTAAATGGGTTGTGTGATTTGAGAACTAGGCTAGTGACAACTAGCTGAGGCTGGTTGATTCCAAACCCTATTGCTAGCCACTATGTGCTAGTTTTCTCTGCCCAGGAGACACTATCTGAACACGTATCATAGGCACTTGGCAGAATGTTTTCCCTCTCTGCCACCAGCTTCCATTCATCCCTTCTCCCACATCCCCATTTCCTACCACCATCTGTCTTGGTGAGCTCCAGAATCATCCAAACAGTACTTTTCCAAGACCGATCCGCCACATCACTCTTCCACCGAGAAAGAGAACAATAAGAAAATGGTTTAAGATTGTTGGGATCAGGATATCTGAATAGCTATTCCTGAGCAAATCATTTACTCACACATACTCTTGTCATGCTGAGCAAAATACAGATTTGTTTCCTGTCCAATGAGAACTGACAACAATCCAGCCATCGCTGCCAACACTAAGGCTGCTATTACTAGGAAGAGTTATGAACTGAAAGGAATGTTAACTAGATAGATTTCATATGTTTGCTAGAGGAAGGGATATTCTTCCTGATAAATCTTTCCAGACCGTCTATTGCCATCATCAGTTACTGTTTTTTTGTTGCACTTTCACTTTGTTGGACATTTGTAGCTAATGGAACAGAAAATGTGTGTGAAACAAAAGACTCTATGTGAAGAAAACAAATAAACCACATTGGTCCCTGTTAACACTGGCCTATCTCCCCTCCCCCACTACCAAATACTCAAACCCATTTCTCTCTCTCTCTCACTCTGTTATCTTGGGTAAATTACTTAATCTCTCTAAGCTTCTGTTTTCTGAACTGTAAATGAAATAACAATACAAGATAACTATAAATGAGGTAATAATAGTTCCTAGCATTGTTCCGAGGATTAAATGAGATGAAAAATGTACATCGCAGTGTCCAGCACATAGTAAGAACTTAGAGGATATCCTGGTTATTAAGAGTTGTTGTTGTTAAGTGCTGTGGAGTCAGTTCCGACCCATAGAGATCCTATATAGAGTTCCAAGGAGCAGCTGGTGAGCTTGAACCACTGACCTTGACGTTCAAACGGCTTTGCAGTCTGGTGAGTTAACCAAGGCACCACACCAGGACTTCAGTAGGAACTATAAAAATAGTTCCTACTGGAACTATTTAATTGGGACTATTTTTAGTCCCTACTAAAATAGTAGTGAAGCTGGCCCAGGATTGGGCAGTGTTTCGTTCTGCTGTGCATAAAGTCGCTATGAGTCGGTACCAACTCGATGGCACCTAACAACAAAAAATAGTAGGGACTATTTATTCATCCTGGCTTCCTCAGTTTGTAATACAGTGCCTAGAAAGAACATAGAGCAAGTGCTCAGTAAATAATTGCTGGGTACATGAACCCAGTGAACACAACAGTAGATGGTGATGGGCTTTTCCTAATCAATTAGAGCAGCCATTTTGGAAAAGACCAAATGTGATCTAGGAACTATCGATGCCCAGTAGTACGTTGGTTCAAAGAGGGACATCAGTTTTACCTTTTGGACTTCCAGGTCATCGGAAGTAATCTTCTGTACAGTTACCATAGAATTGCCCAAGTCTGCAGATATTTCAAACATATGTGCAAATGCAGTGCTCAGCTCTGAACCCCCAATGGGAATCCTGGAATTTGCTTATTACATAAAAGACGCGCCACAACAGGCCAGGTACCCATTCCATCCAGCAGATGGCAGTAATACACATCCACAAACAAATTCTTGGACTTGTCAGTCTTTGGTCTTTCTGTTAGTTTCATGCTATTACCCATCCTGAGTGGAAAAGAGAGGCAGGACCAGATTTAAAAATCTGCTTTAGCTTTTTGGAAGGAACAATTGAGGCTCAAAGGGGGCAGCTGGAAGAATCCACACTATGGAGCTTCCGACTTTTCCTGCTGCTGTGGACAGGGAAGAGAGGGAAAGCAAATACACATTATCTATTAGAACCCACCCAGAGATACTAAGGATAAGTAAGAGTTCTGCTTCCGTACTCATTTAATCAAAACAACAGAAGAAAGTGTTATCCACCATAAGCCTTTGTTATTTCCATGTGCTATGGTCTGAGATCACTTGATGCCAATTGTTAAGTGCCATCAAGTCAGTTCCGACACATAACTACCTTGTATAGATTTTTCAAGGAACAGTTGGTGGGTTTGAACTGCTGATGTTTAGGTTAGAAGTCCAGTGCTTATTCTACAGTGCCACAGCAGGACTCCTGATGCCAATATATAATCTGAAAATGTTAGAAAAAAATGGCCCAGTTTTGGGCAATCATGTGCTGCCAGGGATTGGAACAATGCCACATGCTACTGAAGACCCACTTGTAGACCTCCTGTGGGGTGGTGAAATGAATTTGGTCTTTCATCTGCTTTGAGCTGTGGAAGCTCTGTTACCTGGGTTACCCCAAGCGTGGTCTTACTCTCTGTATAAAGGAAGGTAATGACAACCATTGTCGTAAGAATTAAATATGTAACACCAATATAATGCTTCTCCTTTTCCAGGACTTTGTTGTTGCTCTTGTTAGTTGTCATCAAGTCGATTCCAAGTTATGGCAACCTCATGTATGCTGAGTAAACTAGGACCATTTAGAATTGTCTCCTGTTGTTGTGTGTCGTGGAGTCGGTTCCAACTCATAGCGACCCTGTACTGGGTTTCTGAGGCTGTAAATCTTTATGGGAGCAGAAAGCTTCATCTTTCTCCCGTGGAACAGCTGGTAGTTTCGAACTGCTGCCCCTGAGGTTAGCAGCACGATTTGTAATCACTACGCTACCAGAGTTAGAGGGGTTCAAACTGCTGACCTTTCAGCTAGTAGTCCAGTGCTTAAACATTTGTGCCACCCAGGGCAAATTACTAGGTATGGTACTGTAGGGTAAGCACTGGATTGAAAAATCGGTTTGAATTGTGAGGTTGGCAGTTCAAACCCACCAGCCGGTCTTTGGAAATCCTATTCAGGGTTGCTATGAGTTGGAGTTGACTCTACGGCATTTAACAACACCAACAGCCTCTTATTGGAGTCCTGAAGTGGAACTGTATAACCCCATACTGTGGGTTATAAGCAGCCAATTAACAGCTTATTATCAGGCATAGTGGGACTGTAAGGAATGGCATTAGAATCTTGGGAAACCAAGATAAACGATGCTGGGTGACCAAAGTGCACTGAGGGTTAGAGCCTATAGGGCTATTGTTGTTAGGTGCCGTCAAGTCGGTTCTGATTCATAGCGACCCAATGTACAGCAGAACTCAGGACTGCCCAGTTCTGTACCATCCTTACAATGGTGAATGCTTGAGCCCATTGTTGCTGCCACTGTGCCAATCCATCTCATAGTGTATGTGTGTGTGGGGTCTTCCTCTTTTTCTGACCTTCCACTTTACCAACACGATGTCCTTCTCCAGGGATTGGTCCCTCCTGATAATACGTTCAATGTATGAGAGACAAAAGTTTCACCACACTGACTTCTAAGGAGTATTCTGGCTGTACTTTTTCCAACACAGATTTGTTTGTTCTTCTGGCAGTCTACAGTACTTTCAATATTCTCTTCCAACACCATAACTCAGATGCATCAAATCTTCTATGGTCTTCTTTAGTTTTTTCAACTTTCACATGCATATGAAGTTTTTGAAAATACCATGCCTTGGGTCAGGCACACCTTAGTCCTGAGGCTGACATCTTTGCTCTTCAACACTTTAAAAAGGTCTTGTGCAGCAGATTTGCCTAATGCAATATGTCTTTTGATTTCTTGACTGCTGCTTCCGTGAGTGTTGATAGTGGATCCAAGCAAAGAGAGGAGTGGATTGGAAGGTTTACTGAAGGTGAAAATTCAGAAAGACCTTAGAGGCATAGGCAAGACAATGAAGTAAACCAGAGCTCGATCTGTTAAAGGGACTTTCAGAGGTAGAGGCATAGAGATCTGCTTCCAAAAGGTCCCAGGTTTCAAAATCCTCTGACGCACATATAGGGTCACCACGAATCAGAATTGACCTAAAGGCAATAAGCAACAAGTCATAATGACTTTATCAGCCACCCAGTTTCTCAACGATCCTCATGATTTGACTTGACTCCTTCCTTTCCCTCACCTCCCTCCTAGACAGACACACATACCATAAGTCGTTTCAGCCTCCAAAATGCTTCTATATCCGTCACCTCTTCTCCATCCTCACTTCCATTGCTTTGACCTCATTCTTCATCATTCATGTGGACCATTGCAACTGCCATTTAACTTGTTTCTCTCCACGAAGACCCTCCAAACTGCTCCCCACCCACTACAACTCCTCCACACTCTCACCAAAATTCCTTTTATAACCCAGATTCAGAGAATTGGAATGCCAAACTTTTTAAAAACAAACTTTATATGTCTCTCTGTATATGTGTGTGTATACTTATTCATACATTATGTAACCACTGAGAAGAACTGTAACCTAAAGATTAAGAATACAGGTTCTGGAGCCAGATAATGTGGGTTCAAAACCCACCTCTGCCTCTTACCATCTGTGTAATCTGGAGACACTTCTTATCCTCATGTCATCTATAAATAGGAATCAAATTTGACCTTATCTCACTGTGTTTTTGTGAGAATTGACCCAGCAAAATTCTTGAACAGTGCCTGGCATGTGGTGCACACTCACAAAACAGTAACCATTATGAAAGAAAGGGAAAGAGACAGGACAAAAATCTACATAGTAATGTGATCGATGTTTATGTTTATCTAGTGGTTATAGAATTTTATTTTCTGCTATTAACTTTTCTCTATTTTTCCAATTCTTGATTGTAACTGGGAATCCTTTTAGAAGCATTAAACTGATAATTTCCTGGGGAAATATGCTGTTTCATCCTTGTTTAAAAATGTTCAGTAGCCTCCCACTGCCTGCAAGATAATGCTCCAAAGCCCTTGGCCTGGCCTGGGGAGCCTGCACCATCCAGCCATATTCACTGGCGCCCCTCCCACAGCCCCACTTACATGCTCTGCAGACATCTTTGCCCCCAAGTACTGGTCCTTTCAACATCCTCACTCTTTTTTTTTTTTTTAAATAAATGTTTTATTGTGAATTATGTGATAGTTTACATGGGGGACCATTAGTTTACATTCATTCTATCACACATCGTTTCATTGCCGTAGTTGCAACATCAACCAATCAAAGGTTATACCCTGCAAGCCTTGTCCCCCCTTACACCCACCCACCCCCACACCCCTGTCTTCAGCACACAGTCTCTCTCCCTCTCTGGATCTAAAGTCCCCAGCTGCTCCATCTCTCCACGTCTCTGCCTCCATCTCAGGCATCACTGTTTCTCTGGGTAGGGTCCCGCTCTCCGCTCTTCTCCATTGAGCAACATCCTCACTCTTGATTGTGTTCCATCTTTCTAGGGGATCTCATCTCCTTTGACTTTAGTACCCCCAAATGAGGTTCTGCTCACACTGCAAGACACAGTTGAGATCACAACTTCTTTGGGGCCTACTTCTCCCTGTGGGTTCCCCTTGTACTCTAATTTAGAGAGAGCTTCCAAAGGCAGTGGGCAGAGGGCTAGTACTTTGGTATCTCCAGGCATTTGTCAAATGTTCAGATGTCTGATGAAGGAATGAAGGGATGTGGAAAGAAAGGCGGGTCGGAGGAAAGAGGGGAGGATATAGTGAGGTTATTTTCTGTATTTTGGTGTTTTTTTTTAGGTGCCGTCCAGTCGATTCCAACTCTTAATGACCCCATGTGACAGAGTTCAGAGTAGAACTGCACGTGAGGTTTCTTAAGCTGTAATTTTTATAGACACAGATCTCCAGGTCTTTCTCCCACCAGAGCCATCATTTTAATTTAGCAGCCAAGTGCTAATCTAAGCATCCTTGAGGCTGTTTAATACAGGACTCTTAGTGCAATCAGCAGAGAATTTTGAAGATTTTTTTTTTTTTTTAATAGAAGGGCAACATTATAAAAGTAACATTGGCAAATGCATGGAAAATGGATAATGTGGGAAGGCCAGAGAATCAGTGGAGAGAGGCAAGGACAATAATAGTTCAGTCAAGAGGAGATGAAGCTTTGTTCTAAGGTAGACAGTTCATTGCAGACAGCCACCAAGAGCTGTTCATGAGGCTCTCGGCCTGGGCTGCTCCCTCGGAGCACTTTTCAGAACTGGCCCAATGGCGCCAAAAGCCTTTATGGCAGGTAAGGGATGCCGTGCCTACCTTCTATGTGGGACTTGATCACATAACTGACTGCTAAGCATCAGAGACATGATTCAAACCCAACTACATCTAACCCCAAAATGAGAGTGGCCAACTAAGGCTCCCACGCTGTGGCTCCTTCATCAGGCAACACAATGCAGGGTCTTCAGAAGAGAAAAGCTAAAGTTGAAAAATGAAATCAGTATGCAGTCGTGGTGTGCTCACCTCTGGAATATTTTTACAAATGTACTTCAAAAAAGACTTAAAGTTATTACAGGAAATTTGATGAAAGATACATTAATATTAAAGGGACAAAATGAAGATATTTCAGTGTCCAGGAAATTATGACGATTATGAATGGTGGGGTGAATGTTGAATGACTCACCATTGAAAAGTGAGAGTGGGAATTTGGGGATTAAAAAAAAGCTTCTAGTTTACACGGAGTCCCTGGGTGGCTGCTACCTGCAAAGTAGGTAGTTCAAGTACACCCAGAGACACTTCAGAGGAAATGCCTGGCAATCTACTTCTGAAAAACCAGACACTGGAAATCCTATAGAACACAGTTTTACTCTGACACACATGGTGTGGCCTTCAGTTGGAATTGATGTAACAGCATGGGTGGTTCTGGTTTCTTACATAACAGACTCTGCAAAATGTTTAGCCAGATAATGGATGGCTGGTTTGCAACTGATTATTTTATTTGGTTTTTTGTTTTTGTTTTTAAATAATACATCCACTCTTCACTTATCAACACTGTTAAGTTCCAAAGGAAAACTCCGCATTATGGGAAAATGTATACATCACATCACAAAATGGAGGATGACTCCATCATTGAATTACTGCCAGATTACATCACTACATAACGAGAACCACTGAGAATCAAGGCCCAGCCAAATTGACACAGTATTTTACCCATCCCAGCCAGCATCGCTCTCGTCTCCCACTTTGGGGTTCATTACTGCCAGACATACATGTTAATGTGCAAAAGAGTAGATTTTTATCACTATTGCCGTTAAATGCAAATGGTCAGATAATTAGATAGTTGAGACCTGCAGAAGAGGTATATTTTGTTGACTTTTTGGTGAAAGATTATCCAGAAAATTAGGTTCCCCTTTAACAAGTTTTATAAATCTTATTCCATGCCATTGCTTACAATTTTTACAGTGTGTGTCAGCATTCTCATAATTTCCATTCTGTTTGATCTATTAAATTAGCTTCTCTTTACTTCCTTGCCTTTTCATCGTTACTTTTGGATAAATAGTGACCATTTTGTCTCTTATAGTTAACTCTTTAATTACTCATGAATGATATTGTTTATTTTGTCAGACAATCTATGCTTTGCTGAAAGGTGACCTGCAGAAACACCTTGAATTCCAAGCTCAAAGGATATCTTAGGGCATTACTCTCAGGGGCTCCTGTAGTCTCTATCGGTCCAGTAGGCCTGGTTTTTTGAGGAATTGAAGTTTGGGTCTACATTTTTCTCCCATTCTATCTAGAACCTTCTAGTGCATTCTAGGTCTGAACAGTCGGTAGTGGTACCCAGGCATATCTAGCTCTGGTTTTAAGTTAGAGAAGACTGTTTCAAGGTCATGTGGGTTCTTAGTCCTATGGACCAGTTTCTTTTTTGAGCCTTTTGTTTACTTAATTCTCTTTTCCTTCATAGGAGTAGATACCAATAGTTGTATCTTAGATGGCCTCTCGCAAGCTTTATTTTTTCTAGTCTCATATTTTATTTTGAGAGAGGGTATTGTTGTTGTTGTTTAGTCCCGTCGAATTGTTCCGACCGTAGCGACTCTGTCTAGGGTTTCCAAGGAGCGGCTAGTGAGCTTGAACCACTGACCTTTAAGGTTCAAACCAACCTTGCAGTCCAGCACATTAACCCACAGCACCACACCATGCAGCAAATCTACATGATGCCAGAGGTGGTACTGTAAATTTGACACTAAAAAAATAGCAGTTGAAAATAGGAATCACAATTGAGATTTTTGTACTGTATTACTCCTCAGATCTGAAATCAGAACTCAGACGGATTTTTCTGATGCCCCAAGATGTCAATCCATGTCAGGTTGCAAATTTTCTATAGAGAGGTGTGGCAGAGAATCCATCTTTATGTTGATTTGATTAGCAGGGAGCAAGATTTCATTTCAGAAGATAGCTGCTCCAAACACAGGTACTTCCAAACATGGACAGAATCTTTGCACAGTGACTTACATTTAAGGTAACCGTTCCCCAGATATGTGTAGAATGCTGGTGCTCCAACATCATCATATTTAGTTTCAGTACAGTGTTGCATTGCAAGTCAAAGACTTCCATTTGTAGCTCTTCACTCACATTATTAATACTAACTTTCAAAGATGAACTGAACAAGATTCGCTCTTTTTCATGAAGCTTGAAATCAGAGTACCTCGTCTGGAATTCGGTCTTCAACTCTCTGACGTTTGAGATACAGTCTGGGCCGTCCCTTTCATTTCCAGAAACTAGTTTCAGTGTAGAAAAGCAGGCCAGGTGGTTCTTTGTCAAATGAGTTTCCCAAATACAAAGTTTACCTAGGAATGAGCAATCAGAATCATACATTTGTGCAACCACTTGGGGAGTCCTTTCAGAGAAACATCCATCCAATGCATTTAGATGGGTCATAATGTCCACCAAAAAGGCTAAATCTTTAGCCCAACCTTTGCTAGTAAGCAAAGGCAGAGACTTTCCTTCAGAAGACAACTAAAGGTCAATTTTCCCAACAGTTCAAGAAACTGCTTTAGAACTTTGCTATGACTCAGCCATTGAATGTCCATGCAGGGAAACCAACCACCATATTGAGTATCGAGTTCATTGAATAAAGCATTGAACTTTATGTTGTTAGAGCCATGGCAGGTAGCCACTTTTTTATGGCGGAAATGACAGTGTCCATGATGTGATCCACTTTTAACTTTTTAGTGCAAAGTGATTCCTGAAGAATGAGTTCATGCACAGACTTCAGTTCTGTGTCTCTGCAAAGTCCTGACACCAGAGATTCCAGTTTGTAACAAACAAGCTGTTGAATATCAACCATGGCAGAGCTACCATCTGGTTAGACACACTCACTAATTTGGATCAGTCTACACTAAATTTTTTTTTTCTTCTTAAACATTTTATTGTGAATTATGTGATAATTTACATGGGAGAACGTTAGTTTTACATTCATTCTATCATATATCGTCTCATTGCCATGGTTACAATCCCCTCCATGCAATCCTTCCCCCGTACCCTGAGGTCTTCAGCACACAGTTGCTCTCCCTCTCTGGATCTAAAGTCTCCAGCTGCTCCATCGCTCCACATCATCATCTCTGTCTCCATTTCAAGCATCACTGCTTCTCTGGGTAGGGTGCCGCTCTCTGCTCTTCTCCCTTGATGGTCCTAGGGACCTCCGCTCCTAGACTGAAAAGTTAATCACTCCCCTCCTTGCTATAAAACGTCTACCTTTACATTTCCAACCCTCATACACTAAAATTTTTAAGACTTTTCTCAACACATAAAATCATCTCCCTAGGTTGTATTTGTCATGGGCACCATAACCAAAAGTTCTTTGGTTACATCAAAAGTTTCATCAACACCATGAATAAATACAGCCCGCTGGGTGGCATTATTTCTATCAGTGCTCTTGTGAGCTGCAAGCAAGAAAGTCATGAATGACTGGACTTGTCCAGCAAGTTCTCAGCCATATCGTCAATTTGCAGAGCCATAATACTACCAGTGAGTCTTTCATTTACAAATGTTTGTCTCTGTTCAGGGCACATAATTTCTGTTGCGCTCAATAGACATTCTTTTATAAACTCGTTTTTATGCCCAGGCAATTTTTTCACTCAGTACATAACTGCATTTCATCACAGTATTGCTTATTTTATTCAGGTTCAAAACCAAGTCAAGGTGCAGTTTCAGTCTGTTTTTTCAGCTCATTGAATTTCCTATTATGCATCTTTTCTTTATACACATTATGCTTCTTACTATAGTTTGTTTCATAATGGAGCCTTACGGTATGTTCTCTTGATACAGACAGACTTTTTCTGCATGTTAAACATACAGGGATATCCTTGACCTCCACAAAGAAATCAGTTCTCTCGCACTTTTCTTGAAACATGTGGCTCTCCTGTTCCATCTTTCGATTTCCTTCCAGAGGCTGCTCCTTCCATCTCCGTTTACTTGGACCCGGCTTCTCTCTTCATTTTGGCAAGTCTGTGAACTTCTGTGTCCTGCTTCTCCTCCAAGGCTCTCTCTGCATCGGCTTGTGACTTGAATTCAATATAGGCGATCCTGGACAAGCTGACACCAACAACTGGGAGATCATTTTGAGCAAACAATTCACTGAGGCCACTTTTCAGTTCAGTGGCAGTTTTTTTGAAATTCAGGTTCCTACAAACAGCTTGAAAGTGACAGGTGGTGACTCAGGCACTGCTAGTCTCTGGTTTCTGGGGATGCTCTGTCTTTGGCCTCTTCTTCTGTTTTTTTTTTCAGGCGTTTTTTGGATAGGCTATGCCCCATCCTGGTTCGACTCTTGGCTCTCGCCTCATAGCTCTCCAATCCATTCTCACTGCCCTCTAGCTTGCTGCGTCAGTCCTTTGCACACCTGGCCATGTGGCTTCCCTGATGCTTGGTGATGTTAGTTTGTCAGCAAACGTGGAAGCCATCTCCCCCAACCTTCTTTTCCTGGAGCAGTGGCCACCTTCCTGCCATTCTTCAGAGGGATGACACCCTGTCAAAGTGAAAACTGAGAAATGAACTCAGAAAGAGTAGGGGCTTTGGAGTCAGCCCACTGATCTGACTCCCAGCTGTCACTTCTGAGTTATGAAGCTTGAGTAAGTTAATCGTTCAGTCGGTTTCCCCATCTAAACAATGAAGCCAACGATGTCTATCGTCTCTTCTCTACTGCCATTATCTTTATCTTCTGACATCTCACCTTCCCCATCTTCTGTCTCCTTTGGGGAAAGACCCAATTTCTTCAGTTAACCTTGTTTTTTTCCTTTGCTTTTGCCAGGATCTACAAGTAAAAATTCTTCAGGGTAAAAAAGCGAACTTCAAGGATTCCCTCCTTTCCTCATTCTTCTTTCCTTATCACGCGTTTCCAAATAACAGGTGTGTTTGTTTGTTTGTTTAAAGGCGATTTCCACTCTGGGCTACTCAACTGGAAGCACGCAAGGCAAAAATGAAATCCCCAAACAGGAAGAAAATGAACTCAAATGTTTTCTTATCTCTCCCTACTGAGAATTACTGTAAACTAAGGCAACTTTCATCATTGATCTCATCAAAATTGTAATGCAAATAAGGGGTCACAAACAAGAGCCACCTCTCCCTCAACCACCCAGGGTCTGGTCCCTAATGGGCTCTCCTTCCTCCAGACTGGAACGATTGCCGGCGCTGCCTCCCTGAGGTGGACTAGGGTACCGGTTGGCATCTGTGGTCCGTCTTGCACCATACACTGGGTAGGGAGCCTCCTCCAGGCAAAAGGCCCCAGCACGCTCCCAGCAGCAGCCCTGGGATCCAGGACCTGGTGGAACACGGCAAAAGTTTTTAAGATCCCAGATGGTACTCATCAAATTAGTTTATTAATCTGTTGTGCATGAGTTAGAACCATTATTTTTGTGAACTAATGTTTGTTTGTTGTTATGTGCACAAAAGAATAAAATATTGACCATTCTGTGCCGTCCTCACAGTAATGAGTATGTGAAAGCCTATTATGGTAGCCACTGTGTCAATCCATCATATTGAGGTCTTCCTCATTTGATGCATTTGAGTTATGGTGTTGGAGGAGAATATTGAAAGTGCCATGGGCTGCCAAAAGAACATACAGATCTGTGTTGGAAGAAATGCAGCCAGAGTGCTCCTTGGAGGCCAAGATGGCCAAACTTCGTGTCTCATACTTCAGACATAGTGTCAGGAGGGACCAGTTGCTGGAGAAGGGTATCATGTTTGTTAAGGTGGAGCGTCAGAGAAAAGGAGGAATACCCCTAGCGAGATGGATTGGCTAAGTGACAGCATCAGTGGGCTCACGTGTGGCAACCATTGTGAGGTTGGCCCAGGATCGGGCAGTGTTTTGTTCTGCTGTGCATAGGGTCACTATGAGTCTGTACCAACTTGATGGCACCTAACAACAACGACTTTACCAAGCACGTTCTTCTCTAGGCACTGGTCCCTCCCGATAACATGCTTAAACTATGTGAGACAAAGTTTTGCCATCCTGACATCCAAGGAACATTCTGGCTATACTTTTTATAACACAGATGTTTGCTCTGGCAGTCCATGATACATTCGATATTCTTCTCCGATGTTGGTTTTCCACAAAGGTATCCATTCTTTGGTCGTCCCTATTCATTGTCTAACTTTCCCATGTATTATGAGGTGATTGAAAATATTATGGCTTGGATCAGTGTAGCTTAGTCTTCCAAGTGACATCTTTGCTTTTTTATCATTTCAAAGAGGTCTTTGAAGCAGATTTGCCCATTTGATTTCTTTTTTCTTT
>NW_006408533.1:4894778-4898360 GCF_000296735.1 Chrysochloris asiatica | reverse complement strand
TTTCTCTCTATCCTCTTTCCATTTGATTTCTTGACTGCTACATCCAAGAGTGTTGATTGTGTCTCAGATTATTTGCTTAATATACAGATTGAGTAATTTTGATGAACGGCTACAACCCTGATTTCTTGATTTTGAACGAAATATCCTTTGTTTTGTGCAAATTACTGCTTCTTGGCCTATTTCAAGCAAAAAAATATCCTTTTATTCTGTTTCAAAAACTGCATTTTGGTCTGTGTACTGTTTCCAATAAAGTGTTCTGGAATTCCCAGTCTTTGCAATATCATCTATAACTTATCATGCCAAATATCTTTGCATACTCAAGAAAACACAAATAAGCATCTGGTATTTTCTGCTTTTAGTCAAGATCCTTTTGACATCAGGAATGATATCCCTTTTTCCAAGAACTCATCTGAATCTAGCTTGAATTACAAGCAGTTCTCTGTTGATGAGCTATTGTCGTTGTAGTTACATTCCATCTAGTTGGTAGTCAGTAAAGCACAGGTAAACATCTGTCTGCTATTCTCTGCTTTCAGCCAAAGTTCTCTGTAAATGTTTGGTTGCAGCTGCTTTTGTATTACTTTTCGTAAAACTTTACTTGCACGTGTTATCAACTATAATGTCAGATGATTTCCGCATTCTGTAGGGTCACCTATCTTTGGAATGGTCATAAATATAGATCTCTTCCAGTTAATTGACCAGGTAGTTGTCTTCCAAATTTCATGACATTGATGAGTGAGTGTCTCATCCAGTACCAGATCCGCTTCTTAAAAGATTTAAGTTTGTATTCTGTCAATTTCAGGAGCCTTGTTCTTTGCTAATATCTTCAATACACCATGGACTTCTTTCAGAATCATTGCCTCTTGATCGTATGCTACCTCTTGAAATTTGTGAACATTTACCATTTCTTTTTGGTACAGTCACTCTTGTATTCCTTTCATCTTCTTTCTGTATCCTTCAATATTTTGCCCACGGAATCCTTCAATATTGCAATCGAGGCATGAATTTTTTCTTTAGTTTTTTCAGGTTGAAAAATGCTGAGAATGTTCTTCCTTTTGGGTTTTCTAATTTTAGGCCTTTGCGCATTTCATTATAATACGTGACTTTGTCTTGTTGAGCTGCCCTTTGATGTTTTCTGATTAGCTTTTACCTCATTTCTTCCATTTGCTTTAGCATCTCAATGCTAGAAAGCGAGTTTCAGAGTCTCTTCTGACATCCATATTGTTTTTTTCCTGCTTTCTTGTTTTCTTAATGACCTTTTATGTTCTGTCTGTATGATGCTCTTGATGTCTTCCCACAACTCCTCTGGTCTTTGGCCATTAGTGTCTAATGCACCACATTTATTCATGAGATGATCTCTAAATTCAGGTGGGGTATGTTCAAGGTTGTATTTTGGCTCTCATGAACTTGTTTTAATCTCTTCAGCTTCAGTGTAAGCTTGCATATGAGCAATTGATGGTCTGTTTCACAGTCTGTGTTGGGCCTTGTTTTCTCTGGTGATATTGAGATTTTCCACCATCTTTTTCCTAAACAGAGATAGTCAATTTGACTTCTATGTATTCCATTTGGTGAAGTCCATGTGTGTAGTTGTCTTTTGTTGTTGTTAGGTGCCATCGAGTTGGTACCGACCCATAGCGACCTTATCCACAGCAGAACGAAACACTGCCCCGATGCTGCCACTTGGCCAATCCATGTCGTTGGGGGTCTTCCTCTTTTTCTCTGACCCTTCACCTTACCAAACATGATATCCTCCAGTTACAAGTCCCTCCTGACAATATGTCTGAAGTATGAGAGACGAAGTTTAGCCATCTTGGTCTCTAAGGAGCATTGTGGCTGCACTTCTTCCAAAATGGATCTGTTGGTTCTTTTGGCAGTCCATGGCACTTTCAATATTTTCCTCCAACACCATAACTCAAAGGTGTCAATTCTTCTATGGTTATCCTTATTCACTGTCCAACTTTTGCATGCACATGAGGTTATTAAAAATACCATGGCTTGTGTCAGGCATACCTTAGTCCTCAAGCTGACATCTTTGCTCTTCAACACTTTAAAAAGGTCTTGTGCAGCAGATTTGCCTAATGCAATACGTCATTTGATCTCTTGACTGCTGCTTCCTTTTATGTTGTTTAAAAAGAGGTATTTTCAGTGAAGAAGTTATTGGTGTTAGAAAATTCTATCATGCATTCTCCAGCATCATTTCTATCATCAAGGACATATTTTCCAATTACTGACCCTTCCTTTTTGTTTCCAATCCTCTTCGCATTCTAATCACCAGTAATGACCAATACATCTTGATTGCATGCTTGTTCAATTTCAGACTGAAGAAGTTGGTAGAATTCTTCAATTTCATCTTCATTTTCTTTACTGGTTGGTGCATAAATTTGAATACTACCAGTCCTAACTGGTCTTCCTTGTAGGCATATGGAGATCATCCTATCACACACAGTATTAAATTTCAAGATAGATCTTGAAATGCTCTTTTTGATGATGAATGTGACAATATTCCTCTTCAATTTGATGTTCCAGGCATAGTAAACTACATAGTTCAAAATACCAATTCATTTCATTTTACTAATACTTAGGATATCGATCTTTATGTCTTCCATTTAATTTTTGACAATTTCCAATTTTCCTAGATTCATACTTCATACATTCTGTGTTCTGAAAGCTCTGTTCCATTTGTGTCATCAAGGCTAATTCTACTTTGAGGAGGCAGCTCTTCCCCAGTCAAATTTGAGTGCATTCCAACCTGAGGCACTCACCTTCTGGCACTATATCTGACAGTATTCTGGTGCTATTCATAAATGTTTCAGTATTCAGTATTATGGTACTATCTGAGTGTTTATAAGGGTTTGAATGGCTAAACAGTCAGAAGGAGTCTGCCTCTCCTTCTTTGTGTACCTTAGTCTGGAAGCTCAGCTGAAACCATTCACCTTGAAAGAAAGTGCTACTGTTGTTGTTATTCTAAGTAACTTTGTGTCAGTTCTGACTCATAGTGATCCTATATAGGGTATTTGAATCTTTACATCTGCCTGGAAGCAGAAAGCCTCAGTTTTCTTCCATGTAGTGGCTGGTGGGCTCAATCTGCAGACCTTGTAGTTCGCAGTCCAGTGCTTATTGTATGGATCTACCACAGTCAATGGGTGACTCTACTGGTATTTCTAGTACTGGTGGCATAGCTTTCTGCATGACAGTAAGCCACCAGAGAATGACAAACTGATTGGGAAGTGGCGGTACATATGCCTTACTGTATACATATAGGCAGTCAGAATTTCATATGTAACCACACATATATTTTTTGGTTGTTTTTACCATTGTAAAATTGTAGATGTTATAGTATTTTGTCTCATTTTCTAGTGCATTTCCTAGTGTCTTTGTTTCCCTTGACCAAATTGTGCTGATTTAACCCACATTTGCATTTATTTTTTCCATAACCAAAGTCACAAGTGTCAACTGTGTAGGAATTGGTTCTTCTTCCCTTTCCCTCCCACCCCTGGTAACTAGCCAATAACTTTGCTTTCTATGTGTATATCTATTCTTGACTTTTGCAATAGTGGGACCCTGCAAGATTTTTTTTTTTTTTTT
>NW_006408533.1:4890881-4892652 GCF_000296735.1 Chrysochloris asiatica | reverse complement strand
TTCCGTTGATGGGCATTTAGATTGTCTCAATGTTTTTGCTATTGTGAATACTGTTGTACTGAACATGGACGTGCATGTGTCTCTTTGTGTCATGAATCTTATTTCTTGAGGATATATACCAAGCTCAGGTATTGCTGAGTCATACAATATTTCTATTTCCAACTTTTTGAGGAAACACCACACCATTTTCCACAGTGTTTGCACTATTTTACAGTCCCACCAACAGTAGAGGAGGGTCCTGGTTTCTCCATACGCTCACCAGCAGTTGGTGTTTTCTGGTGGGTTTTTTTTGTTTGTTTTAAACTTTGCTATTAATATGATGTCAGATGATATCATACTGTTGTTTTTATTTGCATTTCCAATGACAGTCCTGGTGTGGTGCTGTATGGTAAGCACTGGACCATCAAGTCAGTTTGAACCATACGGTCAACAGTTCAAACTCAATCAACTCTTCCTCAGAAACGTCTACAGGAACTGACTTAACAATGCTGGACAACAGCAGTGACTAATGATCATGAACATTTCTTTACACGTTGTTGGTCACCTGAATGTCTTCTGTGGTGAAGTGTCTGTTCATGTCATCCTTTTAAATGGATTATTTGTCTTCTTCTTGTTGAAGCATTAAAGTATTCTATAAATTTTAGTTAGTAGTCCTTTGTTTGATATGTCATTGCTAAACATTTTTCCCCAGTCTGTGAGCTCTCTTTTTACTCTTTTGGTGAAATCCTTTGATGCACATTAAGGGTCTAATTTTTAGGAGGTCCCAGTCATCCATTTTTCCTTCTGCTGTGTGTGTGTTTTCAGTTATGTTTGATAGTGTATTGATACCATGAATCAGAGTCCCTGAAGTTTGTCCCTATTTTTTCATTGATGATTTTTATAGTTCTAGGCTTTATTTTTAGGTTTTTAATCCACATTGAGTTCATTTTTGTATATTCTGTGAGATGAGGATCTTGTTTCATTTTTCTGCTAATGGATGCCCAGTTTTTCCAGCTCCATTTATTGGCCTTTGTCAAAGATTAACTGACCATAGGTGGGTGGTTTTACTTCTGGGTTTTCAATTCTGTTCCATTGATCTATGTGTCTTTCATTGTACCAACACCAGGCTGTTTTGACTACTGTGGCTGTGTAGTAGGTTTTGAGATCAGGAAGTGAGAGGCCTCCTACTTTGTTCTTCTTTTTAAGTAAATGTTTTCCATTTCCATCTCTTTAATGAATGACGTTGGAATCTGCACTGAGATTGCATTATATCTATTGCAATCTTTGCATATTTATTCTTTGGATAGTAGTGACATTATTACAATGTTAAATCTTCCTATCAAGGAACATATTTTCCTCCATTTCTGCATGTCTCTTTTGTTTCTCATAGCAGTGTTTTGTAGTTTTCTTTGTAAAGGTCTTTTGTCTCTGTGGTTAGATTTATTTCAAGTATTTCATCTTTTGAGTGACTATTGTAATGGTATTGTTTTCCTGATTTCCTTTTCAGAGTTCTCTTTATTAGTGTACAAAGGAATCCAACTGATTTTTGTATGCTGATTTTGTACGCTGCCACTTTGCTGAGTCCATCAATGAGTTCTAATAATTTTTTGGCTGAATTTTTTGGGATTTTCTAAGTATAGGATCATATCATCTGCAAAAAGAGAGAGTTTTACTTCTTCTTTGCCAATTTAGATGTCTTTAATTTCCTTTTCTTGCTTTGTAGTCTGGCTAAGACTTCTAACATAACATTGAGTGTTGTTGTAAAGTGCCATCGAATTGGTTCCAACCCATC
>NW_006408533.1:4865898-4890380 GCF_000296735.1 Chrysochloris asiatica | reverse complement strand
AGCATTTTTATATCTATGTTCATGAGGGATATTGGTCTATAATTTTCTTTTTCAGTGACGCCTTTGCCTGGTTTTAGTATCAAAGTTATGCTTGCTTCATAAAATGAATTTGAGAGTTTCCCATCCTTTTCTATATTCTGGAATTTTTGAACAGATTTGGTGTCAGTTTTTCCACGAATGTTTGGTAGAATTTACCAGTAAAGCCATCAGGGTCTGGACTTTTGTAGTCGGGAGTTTTATAATGAGTTGATCAATTACTTCTCTTGTTATGGGCCTGTTCAAATTTTCTATTTAAGTGTGCATTAGTTTAGGTAGCATATGTGTTTCTAGAAATTTGTCCATTTCTTCTACATTTTTAAATTTATTGGGGTACAGTTCTTAATAGTATTCTGTTATTAACCTTCTTATTTCTGTTGGTTCTGTTGTGATGTCACCCAATAATTTATTACTCATGTTAATTGTATCTTTTTCGTTTGTTAGATTTGCAAATGATTTGTCAATTTTTATTAATCCTTTCAAAGAATCAATTTCTAGTCTTGCTGATTTTTTATATTGATTTTCTGTTTTCTATTTCATTTATTTCTGTTCTAACTTTTATTATTTCTTTTCTTCTGGTGGCAGTAGGCTTTCTTTGCTGCTCTTTTCCTAATTGTTCAAGAAGTTGGGTTAAGGTATCAATTTGGTTCTTTCCTTTGGCTGTGTGTATTTATTGATATGAATTGCCCTCTGATTGCTGCTATTGTTGAGTCCCAAAGGTTTTGGTATTTTGTGTTTTCATTCTCATTTGTTTCAAGGATTTTTTAATCTCATTTTTTAATTTAGTCTGTTATCCATTTGCTTTTAAGCAGGGTGTTATTCAATTTCCATGTATTTGTTTTTTTCCCCATGATCTTCCTATTGTTGGTTTCTAATTTTATAGTGTTGTGATTTAAGATTATTTTTAGTATTTTGATGTTTTAAAATGTATTGAGGTTTGCTTTGTGACCTAACATACAATCATTTCTGAAGAATGTTCCATGTGCACTGCAAAAGAACGTATACTGTGCTGTTGTTGGGTTGAGTGATCTGTATATGTCTATGAGTTCAAGATGGTTGGTTAGTTCTTCTGTGTCTTTGTTGAGTTTCTTTCTAGCTGACCTTGAGATGAGAGAGAGAAAAGGATGGGCTGCCTGGTTTGAAGTTCAGGGAGACGTGTGAACTCCTGAGTCCAAGGACACTGACCTTGCCACTGGGGGCTAGAGTTAAGAGTGAAATAGCCAGCTGGTCAGAAGTGGGGGGAGGCATGCAAGAACTCCCAAACTTGCAGATAGTACTCATTTAACCTAGCTTATTAGATGGCTTGCTGACCAGAACTCAATCAGATGAAGATAAAAAAAGAATTTTGATACAGGGAGCAAGTGTCAATTGCTACAACATGATGAAGTGGACCTTTGCTTATGGATGAAGTTGGCCAAGATTACAAGAAAATAAGGAAGGATTTTTCATATCAAGGATCAAGCGTGCCTCCTCAGTGCACTGGGTTAATAGGGACGGTCAACTTAGACTTTGGCTATCAAAGTTGGGAGGCTGTAAAGGCATGAAGTGGCAGGCTTACAAGCATTCATGAGGGTACTTAGTGTCAGAATGAGGGGAATGAGATAGAATCCCCCGCTGAATAGTTTTCCTCTTGTCCAGATGACTCTGGTGATGAAGGATTGTGTGATTCAATTGTGAGTAATTATTATCAGGGCTAATGGCGATTGTCAGAACTGTAAATGTAGGAAAGGGTAAGTAAAAGTGGGGAGCAGTTAATCTGTTATTTCAGGAACAGAGGACCCTAGTACCATCAAGAGGGAAGAGCATGAGAGGAGTGTGAGGGATCCTAACCAGAAAAGCAGCAACAACAGAGATGGTGGCAGAGACGATGGCATAGAGAGACAGAGCAGCAGAGGACTATAGGCCCATGGACTGAAAAAGGCAGTGTGCCTGCTGGCAGGAAGCTGGCTTACAAAATGTGTCCTTTGGACATTTAAATGAATATATATTTTCAGTATGGCATGTGTACATAAAAAAAAAACGGCAATAGAGGTAAATACTGTTAGCTGATGGTACGTGGAGGAGATTGTAACCACTGCAATGATTTAATGAATGTAAAATTGATGATCTGCCCTGTAAACCTTCACTCACTCAACTCACAATAAAAGCTTTAAAAAAATAAAAGGAAGTATCTTTTTTTAAAGTGGTATATTAAAATCTCCTACGTGTAGTGGTTATGGATCAGCTCACCTAGTGCCTAGGATATCAATGCTTATGCACTACATTTTTGACAACTTCCAATTTTCCTAGATTCATACTTTGTATATTCCATGTTCTGATTGTTAATGGATATTTGCAGCTGTTTCTTTTCATTGTTTGTTGTGCCCCATTAACTAATGAAGGTCCCTAAACCTTTACTCCATTCACATCATTGTGGTCAACTCGACTTTGAGGAGATGTGTCTTCCCAGTCACCATTTGAGTACCTTCCTACCTGAGGGGTTCATCTTCAGGCACTATATCTGAAAATGCTCTTGTTCTATTCATCATGCTTCAGCATTCAATATTCTGGTGCATTCTGACAGTGTTTCACTGCTATCTTCAAGGTTTTCAGTGGTTAAACATTCAGAAGTAGACCAACCCCCAGCTTCCGAGCCTGTCTTAGTATGGAAGGTCAGCTGAAACCTGTCCACCATGGGTCACCTGTCAGCATTCAAAATACTAGTGGCATCGTTTCCAGCATCACAGCAACATGTAAGACACCTATGCATAACAAACTGACAGATGAGTTATGATTATTGCCATTAGTGTGATATATTTTTTCCATCCTTTGGTTTTTAGTTTATTTCTGTCATCGTGTATAAGATGTCTCTTGTAGACAGCATATGAAGGATCCTGTTTTCTTATCCATTCTGTTATTCTATGTCTCTGGACTGGTGCATTTAAGCCATTACATCCAGTTTAATTATCAGCAGGTATGACTTGATTGCAGTCATTTTACTGTATGTATTTTTGTGGTGCTGCTGGTCACCCTGTAATTTATCAATTTTCCTCCCACTTAAAACAGTCCATCTTTGGTGGCAGAGGCGGAGGCATAGAGAGATAGAGCAGCTGAGGACTCTAGTCCATGGACTGAGAAAGGCTTTGTGCCTGTGGGCATGAGGCTGCCTTTCAAAATGTGCCCTTTGGACATTGAAATGAATGTATATATTTTTTTGTTTTGTATGTGTAAATCATGTTTTTGCTTTGTTCATTTGTGAAAATTAAACATAAAATGCAAGCTACGTGGTGGAGGCAGGGTAACTGTTGTTACAGGGAGGGACGTGTTATTAATGAAATGAAGCAAAATGTATGATTGGTTGAAACTAAAAAAAAAGAAACAATCTATAATGGCTACGGGTAGTGGGGAGGAAAAATTATTTAACAAGGGTGACGGGGCAGGCAACATACAAGAGAAGAAGGAGGAAAGCTGACATAGGAGAATGTAATATTAAAGTGAATAGAGGTAAATACTGTTAACCATTGGTACATGGAGGGGATTGCAGTCATTGTAAGGAAGCAAATAATGTGATTTGTTGAATGTAAAACTGATGATATGCTCTGTAAACCTTCACTCAATTTAAAATAAAGTTAAAAAAACAAAAACAAAAAAACCAGTCTGTCTCATCTTGAAATCTATTTGACTTTCTGGTTATTTGGAAGTTCTGTATCTATACCATTCCCTTTTTTTGCTTTGTAGTTGACTTCATTATAAATAGATATTTCTGGTTCCCTATTTTCAGTCTTGTAAGTTTGCTTTACTTCAAATACTTCTGTACCTGGATTGAGTTCTGGGTGGTGGTATCATGTATGTTAATCTCAGGTTGTTTTCTGTTGTTGGTTTTCAGTCCAAAGAATACCCTTTAGAATTTTTTGAAAGGTTGGACTGGTTTTATAAATTCTTTTAATTTCCATTTATCTGAAAATTTATCCTAATTTCACCATTGTATTTGTGGCACTGTGGGAATAAGAACTGGACTGCAAGATCGGTTTGAAACACAAGGTCGGTGGTTCAAACTTAGCAGCCACTCCTTGGAAACACTATAGAGTCATTATGAGTCAGAACCAACTCAATGGCACTTAACAACAACAAATTTGAGGGACAGCTTTGCTGGCTATTTGATTCTTGTTCTGCAATTTTTTTCTTTCAGAGTTTTGTATGTGCCATCATCCCATTGCTTTCTTGCCTGCCTAGTTTCTGCTGAGAAATTAGAGTTTAGTATTATTGATTCTCCTTTGTTGGTAACTTTTTATTTTTCCTTAGCTGCTCTCAAGATTTGTTCCTTGTCTTTGGTTTTGGAAAGTTTGATTATGATATGTCTTGGTGATTTTCTTTTGGGATCTATCCTCTTTGGGTTTTGTTCAGTTTCTTGTATGCTTGTCTTCTCATGATGTTAGGGAAGTTGGCTTCCAACAGCTCTTTGACAATTTTCTCTGTGCTTGACTCTTCCTGTTCTGGAATTCTGATCACCTGTAAGCTGTCAGCCTCCCTGTCTTGCCATCCCTGCTCAGCAAGCAGTCAGTCCACTTCTCTGACCTTTCCTTTTAAGTTCATGGGTCCAGGATTTTCATGTGTCTGCTTCATTTAGTCTCTCTTAACTTTGTTGTAGAGTCCTGGCTTGGCGCTATGGGCCAATGCATCAGATTGCAAAGTCGTTTGAACTGCAAGGTCAGGGATTCAAGCTCACCACCTGCTCCTAGGAAACCCTATACAGAGTCACTATGGGTCGGAACCCACTCAACTCACTTAACAACAACTTTGTTGTAAGGCGTCCTAGTGTAGGATAAAGAACTGAATAGCAAGGTCAGTTTGAACTCACCAACCACTCTTTGGAAAACCCTACACAGGGTAGCTATGAGTTGGAACACACTGGCAGCACCTAACAACAAAAACTTCATTGTAAAGGTCTGTGTAGTGCATTTGCCTAGTCTGACATCTTGTAGGAAATCCAACTGTTCTCCCACCTCACCCCCATTTTTTATTGGACTGTATATCTTTTTGTTGTTGATTTGTTCAATTTTCCTATGTATTCTAGAGATGACACACATCTCAGATATATTATTGCCAAAGTTTTTTTCCCCAGTCTGTAGGCATCCTTTTTTATTACCTTGGTAAAATTTTTTGATGCCAGTAAGTATTAAATTTTTAGAAGGTTCCAGTTATCTAATTGATCTTCTGTCCTTCATGCAAGTTTACTTATGTTTGCTAGTCTATTTATGCCTAAAATTAGGTCCCCTAATTTGGACAATGAATAAGAAAATTTTTCTTTAAAATTTCCAAGGAAGAATTGATGCCTTTGAATTATGGTATTGGCAAGGAATACTGAATATATATATCATGGACTGTCAGAAGAGCAAACAGATCTGTTGTGGAAGGAGCAAGAATGTTCCTTAGAAGGGAGGAAAGTGAAATTTCATCTTGTGTTCTTTGAACATGTTATCAGGAGGGACCAGTCCCTGGAGAAAGGACATAATGCTTGGTAAAGTAAAGGGTTATCAGAAAAGAGAAAGACCCTCAGTGAGATGGATTGTTGCAGTGGCTGCAGCAATGGTGATGGTTGAGAGGATGGTGCAGGACCGGCTGGTGTTTTGCTCTGTTGTACATTGGATTGCTATAAGTCAGAACCAGCTTGATGGCACCTAACAACAACAATAGTTTTTGCTCATTGTTATCTTCCAGAAACTTTATAGTTTAGTTTTAACATTTAGGTTTTGGATCTGTTTTGAGTTTGTTTTTATGCATGGTGTGAGGTATGGATTCTGATTCATTTTTTTGCATATGGATATCCAGTTTTGCTAGCACCGTCTTTCAAAGGACTGCTTTTCCCCTTTTGTTGAAGATAGGCTGTCCATGTTGTTGTTGTTGTTGTTAAGTGCCGTCGAGTCGGTTCCTACTCATAGCGACCCTGTACAGGGTTTCCGAGGCTATAAATCTTTACGGGAGCAGAAAGCCTCATCTTTCTCCCTCGGAGCAGCTGGTAGTTTCAAACTGCTGACCTTAAGGTTCACAGCCCAATTCGTAAGCACTACGCTACCAGAGCTCCTTTAGATGGATGGACATGCTTCTAGGTACTCAATTCTATTCCACTGATCTATATCTCTATCACTGGACCAGTACAGGCTGTTTTGTTTTTTTTTTAAACTTTTTATTGTGAATTGAGTGAAGGTTTAGACAAAATCATAAGTTTCAGATTCAACAAATCCTGCATGTCGTTTCATCTCAATGATTGCAGTCCCCTCCCTGTGGTGCCAGGTTCCAGTCCACCCGCTTTCCCATCTCTGCTCAACTTTGTCCTTAAGTAAATGTTGCCCTTTTGGTCTTGAATTGTTGACCATCCCATGGTGAGCATACCTCACTAGTGTTGTCCCCCCTATATACTTATCTACCCCTTAGCTTAAAATGGGGCCACAAGAGGCACCCTGTTTTGATTACCGTAGCTGTATACTAAGTTTTGAAGTATGAGGCCTCTTACATTGGTTTTCTTTTTGCAACTGATTAATTTAAACAAACTAGATATATGGTGAGGATTCTTTTTTTTTTTTTTAAAAAGGGTCACCTAGGAGATAAGATCAAACCCACGAAACCTGTGGCCATTGAGTTGATTCTACCTCACAGAGAACTTGTATAGTGTTTTCAATGCTGTAAGTCTTTATGGAAGCAGAAAGCTTTATCTTTCTGGGAGATAAGACAGTCTAAGGTAGATGAATGTGAAAAATAGTCACAATGCCTCTATAATAGGTACTGTATCGACATCATAACAACCATTTGAGGGAAGAATTACTGCTCCCACTCTTTAGATGAAGAGATGGATGCCTAGGGTGACCTACTTAATAAAGTGGAAGAGCTGTTCTTTCCACGATAGCAATTACCTCTAAGGTGGGCTGATCACTTCAGTCACACAGAGGCAGCTTCCTTATACTTTGTGTTCTAGAATCCTTTCTAACACCTCCCAAGCAATGAGGCTACTTCTCTCTGTAGAAGGAATGAAAAGCTTCTTAGTCATGGCCCCACTTCTTTCCGCCTCTGAAATCAGCAGAGTAGAGGGTAACAACGCTGGGTGGGCTGACCCCATAATAGAAGACATTACACTTTCTGCTTTCCTGCCCACCCCACCCCACCCACCACAGCACCTCCTCTTCATAGCTAACCTTAGCGCCACCCCCAGCAATCTGGAGAGCCCTGTGCCGTTTGAGAAAACATTCTTAGTAGTTCTTCACAGTTTCTGGTGCTCACATAGAGCCAAAGTTAAAGCTTTGGGTTGATACCATCATCTTGTGACAAATCTGGACCATGGCTCAGAATGAACATGCGACATTCCTAATTGGTATCAGTCAAAAGAGATTAAAGAAGGAAGGAAGCAGCAAAGTGTAGAAGGTACTTGGCGTTTTCAAGTACAATGCAGACAGGTTCAAAAAAAAAAAGGCAATTTGAACACAAGAAGCAGTTTTGAGATGTCAGTTGTTGTTGTTAAGTGCTGTTAAGTCAGTTTGAACCCATAGTGACCCTGTATAGGGTTTCTGAGGAGCAGCTGGTGTGTTTGAACCACCGACCTTGCAGTTCAAATAGCTTTGTAGTCTGGCACATTAACCCACAGCTCCACACCAGGACTCTGTCAGTAGTAATAAACTGGGGAGCTGAGTCATCCCAGGGAGCCAGCCTTGACATTATTAACAAGGTGGTGGTGGTTATGGGCCGTGGAGTTGGTTCTAACTCATAGCGACCCTGTACAGGGTTTCCGAGGCTGTAAATCTTTACGGCAACAGAGAGCTTCATCTTTCTCCCGTAGGGTGAGGAAATGCAGAGGGTTTGAGGACAGTGTCAGGAGCCTGCTCACCCGAGTTTGAATCCCATCTCTACCACCTTCCAGTTGTGGAATTATGTGAGAATTGTTTAACCTCAATTTCTCTTTCTTTAAAACAGAAGTCTTAATAATTGAGAGCACCAGCCGTCCATCAGTTTGTGTACTGTGGTGGTTTGCATGTCACTAAAATGTACCTTTAAACAAACTAGATATATGGCAGGGAATTTTTTTTTTTTTTTTAATTCTTAAAGAAACAACTGGGAGCTAAGACTGAATGCACAAAGTCTCCTGCTATTGAGTTGATTCCTCTTGATAGTGGCCTTGTATAGTGTTTCCAAAGCTATACATTTGTATGGAAGCAGAAAGTCTCATCTTTCTAGGAGATAAGACCGTCTAAGGTAAACAAATGTGAAAAATAGTCATAGTACCTCTGTACTAGGCATTGTGTTGACATCAGCATTTGACACCAGTATTTCAAATACCATCAAGGTTTTCTTCTATGGTAGACAAGTTTCAGCAGAGCTTTCAGACTAAGATAGACTCAGTATAAAGTCCTGGTGATCTACTTCTGAAACTGAGCCAATGAGAATGTATGAATCACAACAGAACATTGTCTGATACAGTGCTGGAAGATGAGTCCATAGTCACTCAAAATACACAGTAGCCACAGCAATGGACTTGAGCGTATGAATAATAGTGAAGATGGTTCAGGAAGACACAGTGATTCATTCTGTTGTATGTGAGGTCGCCATGAGGTGGAGCCTACTTGACAGCAACTAACCACAATAATTGAGAAAGTGAAAAATAGCTTTGACCAATGAGGCTCTGAGTAGGTCCATCTTTGGGTGTTCACAGCCTCAGGCATATAAATATTTTTTTCTGGGGTTCCATCTATATAAACTAAATGAATCAGTACAAATCAGCATGTCAGCACAATTCTGGTTGCTCAATCTTGCATGGTCTTGCAAAAGAAATATTGCGTCAGTCAACAATAACAATCTATTCCTCAGGCAGCCCATTTGGGACAAATGTCCAGTCATAGCACCACAGGATGACCTCACAGGTATGAGTCCTCAGGACACCAAGTCCACCCCATGCTCAGGGTAAAGATTCAAAGAGGCTCCAAAGGGGAAAAATTGGAGCTGGGGCCAATCAGAGTTCCAGTCCAAGCTCAGGGCGTCTGCCAGATGGCACCTATAGCTGTAGCCGGGCACTGGAGCGGGTCTTGGGGAAATCTCTGAGGAAGCTGATGCAATATGTAGGACCTCTGAGGTACAAGGCCCTGTGTGCCCAAGCCTAAGGACAGTACTGGTTGGGATGTTTCCAAAAGAACATAAATATCACTCACAGAATAAAAACAGTGAACACTCCATGACTGTGTTAGCATAAACCATAGACAAGGCCATTCATGACCGCCTGTGAGACAAAACAGAGGTAAGGCCATTCTGCAGCCACAGACATAAGTAATGTCCTGCTATTCCAACTTACGGGACTAACTGTGCCTTCTCTATCCAGGAAGCTCTTTTTGGTGTTTCTTATTAAGTGCCTTCTAGTCGGTTCTGACTCATAATGGTAGGGTTTCTGAGGAACTGCTGTTGGGGTTGAAGCCCAGCTTTGCAGTTAGCAGTAAGGTGCTTATTCTACAGTGCTGCACCAGGACTCCATGACAGTTGTAGCTCACTTTAACCCTCCACCCTTAAAAAGGACCAAGATACCCAATCATCCATCACCCTCATTCTTGGTCAATATCCAGCCTCAAACTAGATCCCCCTGTCTTAAGCCCTTTGTAGATTCTCCCGTAAGAAGCCAAAATCTCATCATAAAGCCCCTCCCAACCTTCTATCTGTGTGGCGCTGTGGGTTAATGAGCCAGATTGCAAAGCCATTTGAACTACAAGGTCGGAAGTTCAAGCTCACCAGCTGCTCCTTGGAAACCCTATTCAGGGTCGCTATGGGTCGGAACTGACTCAACAGCACTTTACAACAACAACAACAACCTTCTATTATGAGTCCTGTTGTGGCACTATATGACAAGCATTGAACTGCTACCGGCAACTTCAGCAGTTCAAACCCACCAGCCATTCTGTGGGAGGAGGAGGATGCCTTCTGTGCTCATAAAGATTTATAGCCTCAGAAACTCTATAGAGGGGCTCTGCGAGTCAGAATCAATAGGACAGCAGTGAGTTTGAGATTTAAGCCTCTATTATGAAGACAATCTACAGTTCTTTTGGCATATGTTTTCCCAGGGTGCAGCAAGAAAAAGCTGTGTTCTTAGTGGGTTTCAACATAACAGATTTGGGGGGCTATTGAAGAATTACAGTGCTCAAACAGTGACTGGCATGTAGTAAGCTATTACTATTCTGGTGTACTTCTTGTCTTTCTGACCAGGTAGGATTCCCTGGGTGGTACAAACAGTTAATGAGCATGACCACTAATAGAAAGGTTGAAGTTCAAGCTCACTCAGAGGTGCCTTGGAAAAAAGAACTGACAAACCTGCTTCCTAAAATCCAGCCGTTGAAAACCGTATGGAGCATGGCTCTCCTCTGACTCACATGGGGTCGATGCCATGACAAGTGCTTCTTTGCTTTTGTTTTCTGTTCTGACCAATTCCTGTACCCTGTCTAAGTAGCTCCTCACTACTCCAGTTGAAGTCTGTACATCAAGGGAACTTGTTAGTGATGCACAGCCCCGTGTTCCACGCAGACCTTCTGAGTCTGATTGTGCTTTTAATAAGACCCTCAGGTGATGTGGACACACACTCAAATTTGAGAAGTGCTATTCTTGCATAAGTGGTATATTCTCTTGCCTTATTCTGGAGGGCTTGGGGGTGATGCCATGATTGAACAAGGTTATTGCAGCCAGCTAAATGAAGGACTCTCTCAGAAACAACAGAAGAATGTAAGAATGACAGGAATTTTCCAGGCCAACTGCATAGGCCTGGGATTTAGAGACTATTTTAGGAACAGATTTGATGCATTAGACACTAATGACCAAAGACAAGGAGAGTTGTGGGATGACATCAAGAACATCATCCAGGAAGAAAGCAAAAGGTCATTAAAAAGGCAAGAAAGAAAGAAAGAAAAGACCAAAACATATGTCAGAAAAGACTCTGAAACTTGCTCTCCACTGTAGAGATGTGAAAGAGAATGGAAGAAATGAGGAAGTCAACAAGCTTGAACAAAACATTTCAAAGGGCAGCTTGAGAAGACAAAAGTCACATATTATAATGAAATGTGCAAGAACCCAAAGTTAGAAAACCAAGTGGCAAAAGCATGCTCAGCATTCCTCAAGCTGAAAGAACTGAAAAAAATAGTCAAACTTTGACTTACATTATTGAAGGATTCTATGGGCAAAATATTAAGTGATGCAGAAAACATCAAAAGAAGATCAAAGTAATACACAGAGTCACTGTACCATAAAGAAATGGTGGGTGGTGATTTATTGCAAGAGGTAGCATGTCCTCAAACTACACTGAAGGCATTACAGAAAACCACGACTCCTAGAATTGACCGAATATAAATTGAAAACTTTCAACAAACTGATGATGTACTCAGGTGCTTACTCACTTATGCCAAGAAATTTGGAAGACAGCTACCTGGCCAACAGATTGGAAGAGATAGATATTTGTGCCCATTCTAAAGAGGTAACTCAACAGAATGTGGAAGTCATTGAATAATATCATTAATATCACATAAGGATAATATGGGAGTAATATGTAAGTAAAATTTTGCTGAAGGTAATTCAAAATGGCTACAACACTACATTGACAAGGAACTACCAGAAATTCAAGCCTGATTCAGAAGACGATATGGAATTGAGAGATCATTGCTACCATCAGATGGAGCTAGGCTGGAAGCAGAGCATACCAGAAAGATGTTTACTTGTGCTTTATTGACTATGTAAAGGCACTCAACTGTGTGTATCATAACAAGTTATGGCCTATGTTGCCAAGAATGAGTATTTCAGAACACTTAATTGTGCTCACGAGAAACCTGTACATAGACCAAGAGGCAGTTGTTAGAAGAGAACAAAGGGATACTGAATGGTTTAAAATCATGAAGGGTGTATGTAAGAGCTATATCCTTTCACCATACTTATTCAATCTGTATGTTGAGCAGATAATCTGAGAAACTGGAGTATATGAAAAATAATGTGGCATCAGGATTGGAGGAGGACTCATTAACAACCTATGACATTCAGGTGATAGAAGCTTGCTTACTGGAAGCAAAGATGGTTTAAAATACTTATTGGTGTGGATCAAAGACTACAGTCTACAATGTAGAGAAAACAAAAATCCTCACCACTGGCCAATAAATAACATCATGACAAATGGAAAAAAGATTGAAGTTGCCCAAGACTTCATTTTGTTGGATCCATAATCAATACTCATGGAATCAGAAGTCAGGCAATCAAATGGCATATTGCATTAGGCAAATGTGCTGCTCTTTGAAGTGCTCAAGAGCAAAGATATCAGTTTGAGGATTAAAGTACGCCTCCTCCAGCCATGGTATTTTCAGTAGCCTCATATGCACATGAAAGTTGGACAATGAATAAGGAAGACCATTGAAGAATTGATGCATTTGAGTTAGGATGTTGGAGAAGAATATTAGAAGTACCATGGGCTGCCAGAAGAACAAATTTAGTACAACCAGCATGCTCCTTAGAAGCCAGGATGGTGAGACTTTGTCTCACATACTTATTAGTCCCTGGAGAAGGACATCATGCTTTGTAAAATAAAGAGTTAGCAAAAAAAGATGAAGACCCCCAGCATGGCCGCAGCAGTGGATTCAAGGGTAACAACAATTGTGAGGACGAGGACGGTGCAGAACCAGGCAGTGTTGTGTTCTGTTGTGCATAGGGTCACTATGAGTTGGAGCTGACTCGAGAGCTTCTAACAAGTGCACATGGAGCAGATTTTAGGCTAGGAGGGTTCAACATGCTTATCACTTCAAAAGTGTATATACCTTACTCAAGCGATTTCTTATCTTTTTAGTTTCACGCCACAGCCCTGTGACGTGGCAAGAAAATGATCATTCACACTTTATAGATAAGAAAATGGAGCTTCAGTGTTTTGCTTCGTTTTTTATGTTGGCCAATTCGTGAAGACAAGACAAGCCAGGCTGAGACTAGGGCAAGGTAAGTGAAGTACTTGGCAGAGGCACAAAGTGTAAAGGGGTACCAAAAACTCAGGTATCAGGATTAATAATATTTCAATGTCATGTTTTATATATAAAAATTAAGGGAAAAATAAGACCCACAGAGAGGAAGTGGGCTAACTGATGTTATGTGGAGGGATTGTAATCAATGACATGAAGTGAAGTTTATGATTTGTTGAGTGTAAAACTGATGATCTGTTCTGTAATTACTTCACTCTATACACAATAAAAAGCTTTAAAAAAATCTACAGTGATCGAAATACTAAATTCTAGATAAAGACAGTCTAACAGGGTTGAGGGAATGATGAATTGGATTCAGTTTTGTAGTGATAGAATAATTGTAACATCCAGTCACATTTAAAAATGTCATTCTAAGTGAATATAAAGAATCCATCAATCTCAAAGTTGTTAGGTGCCATTGAATCGATTTTGACTCATAGCAAGCTGATGTGAGAGTAGAACTGCCCCACTGGATGTTCTAGGTGGCACTGCAGGATCAGCACTGGGCTGTGAACCACAAGGTCAACAGTTCAAACCCACCAGCTGCTCCTTGGAGACTCTTTACAGGGTCACTATGTGTTGGAACTGACTTGACGGCACTTAACAACACAGCAATCTTCAGATTGCCAGCTCTTTCTCCCTTGGAATCACTGGGTCAGTTTGCACCCTAGAGCTTAACTGTAGTGCCACCAGGGATCCTACACCTCAAAATGAGTTGTTAAGTGTTGTTGAGTGTGGGTTCTGACGCATAGTGACCCTATATAAGTTTTCAGCGGCTGTATATGTTTGTGGGAGCAGAAGCCTCATCTCCCTTGGAGCAGCTGGTGGGCTCAAACTACCGATCTTGTGGTTGGCAGTCGAGTGCTTATTGTACGAAGCTGCCATGTTTCCCTCAAAGTCGGTTGTTGTTAAGTGCTGTGGAGTCAGTTCCAATTAATACAGTAACCCTAGATAGGGTATCCAAGGAGCAGCTGTAGGTTTGAACCTGGCGATTAACAGTTCAGTGCTTATCCTACAATACCACACCAGGACTTCTCAAAGTAGGTGCTGTTGTTAAGTGAAGTCAAGTTGGTTCTGACTTATAGTGACTCTGTATAGGGTTTCCAAGGAGCAGCTGGTGACTTTGAACCACTGACCTTGTGGTTCAAACCAACCTTGTGGTTCAAACTGACCTTGTGGTCCAGTGTTTTATTCTACAGCACCACACCAGGATTCAAAGTGGATTTTTGTTGTTAAGTGCCAACCAGTCAGTTCAAACTCATAGCAACCCTATATAGGGTTTCCGAGGCTGTAAATTTTTACGGGATCAGAAAGCCTCAAAAAAGAAAAAAATAAATAACTAAAAAGAAAAAAAAAAAATCTGTGTGAATAAGCTGAAATACCAAAATGTTTTTAAAGTTAAAAGGTTGAGCCAACAGTTGTTTTTCTCTGACTTAAAAGTTTCTCTCCAACCCAGAGAGGAAGTGGGAAGCCTGCTGGTACATTTAAGAGATTGCAGCCCATGTCACAGAACAAAACATGTATAAATTATTAAATGGAAAACAAATTTGCTCTGTAAATTGTCATCCAAACCACAATTCAAAAAAAGAATAAAAAATAAGTAAATGTGATTTATAAATACAAAATAAAAACTATTATCAAGTGGTTACGAGTTGGGCTGCTAACCTCAAGGTCAGCAGTTTGAAACTACCAGCCGTTCAGCGGGAAAAAGATGAGGCCTTCTGCTCCTGTAACAATTGACAGCCTTGGAAACCCTGTGCAGGGTTGCTATGTGTTAGAACTGACTCCACGGCACACCGGCACTACCGCCATCATATGGGATCAAATACACAATAGCAACTTGAAAGAGGAGACGGAAATGTTAGGGGGCAGTGAGCTATATTAATGGGGGAGGAGCAGTTTGGCAAAGGAGGGTGAAAAAGGTAGCCCCACTGAAAGAACGTCCTTGACATCACTGAATTGGTGTACATTCTTCTGTTTATAGTCTCAACAATAAGGACAGCAGCAGCAAATGAAAATAAAAGCCTCTTTCACAAAATAAAGGGAATGAGGAAATGATCAACTTCTCCCATCAACTGGCAGGGTGAGGGAAGTGAGGCCAGGTTGTACAAATGCAAGGTCAGATCCTGTACTGATTAAAAATTTTTGATATTTTTGTTCATAAGGAAATGTTTATACTCATTTTGATTTTTTTTTTCAAAATTTTCTTTGTCTGACTTACTGAATTTCCTGGCACGTCCTTAAATGTTGCTCCTGAGGTGAGTTCCTTCCTGGCATCTGGACCTTACTGAGAGTGATATGTGTGACTTGTGGAGCTGGACTACCTGGGTTCGAAAATGTAGCCTATCACTAACTACCTGTGTCTGAGGGCACGTCAATCAAGCTTTTATATCTTTTCCGTAAAATAGAGAGGGCTTACGGTAATTCAAAAAATTCAAGAAGGACCCAAATGAGACAGTCCAATTCATAGTTCTGGAAGTCTGGTTTAAAACAAGGATTAAATTTAAAATATCTGCAAGATAAGACAGATTTTCTTTGAGCAATCCTCTATAAATATGAGCTTTAATTACACATATGTATGCATACATACTGTTGTTTTTAGCATAGTCTTTGCTTCTTTAGCTTGATGTCCCTTCCCCTTTCTCTCCCTTCCACGCCCCCTCTCCGCCCCACCCTTTTAAATCCATGTTGATGGACCTAAAGTGGAGCTCCAGTGTAGTGCTCTAGGGTAAGCACTGGACTGCAAGGTCTGTTTGAATTGCACGGGTGGTGGTGGTAGCGTGCCGTGGCTTGGGTTCCAACTCATAGCGACCCTGCATATAGGGTTTCTGAGGCTGTAAATCTTTACAGGAGCAGATAGCCTCATCTTTCTTCCACAGAATGGCTGCTAGTTTCGAACTGCTGACCTTGAGGTAGCCCGACTGTAATCTGACTCTTAACCAGTATGCTACCAGGCTCAGAAACCCTATCATACAGGGTTGCTGTCAGTTGGAACCAATTTGACAGCACTTAACAAGTTTACCTAAAATGGAGTTCTGGTGTGGTGCTGTAGGATAAACACTGGACTGCTAACTACAAGGTTGGTGCTTCAAACCCACCAGTTGCTCCTTGGAAACCGTATCCAGGGTGGCTATGTGATTTGGAACCGATATCAATGGCACACAACAGCAATAAGTACGTTGGAAGACTGTAAATTAGTTTTGCTTGTTCTAGAACTTCATGTAAATGGATGGGATCATACAGTGTGGACTTCTGTGTCTGGTTTATTTGATCAGCATAATGCTTCTGAAATTGAGCCATGATGTTGCATACAGAGTAACTCATTCTTCTTCATTGCTGAGTAGTATACCATTGTTTGTATACACTACAATTTGTTTATCTAATCATCTGAGTACTTGTGTTTTAAAGTTTAATGGGTCGATTTCTTCCCCCAATACTGTAAATTTTACATTTCCACCAGCAACATATGTTGTTATTTTTAGATGTTTACTGACCTGATAAGAATTATAGGATATATCATTATTACTTCGATTTCATACTTGGTTTTTATACATTTGTTGGCCTTCTGGATTTATGCATTTGTAAATTGCCTTTACCTATCCTCTGATCATTTTTTTAAATTTAGTTCCCAATTTACTTTCCAAATTATGTAAATGAATTCCTTGTCATTTTGATTACAAATATTTCCCTCAAATCTATCATATGTGTTTTGAATTTATTTATAATAAAAATTATACACATTTTAAACGTAGTCAAATACTCAAAAAAATTATGTATATATATATATATATATATATATATACATATTTTTTTTTTTTTTTAATATATAACCTCTGTGTTTTCCAATCTTGTTGAGGTTTCTGTCCCTAAATTGTACACAAATTTTCCTAGGTGTTGCTGCAGTACTTTGCTTTGTGTTTTTATAGGTAAGACTTCAATTGAGCAGAAACATACTTTTGTATATGGTGGGAAAGAGGGATATAGTTTTATACATTTCAGATGGATAGCCAGTTACATTGTCATCATTTAAAACATTATTTTCCCACTAAATTGAACTCGCGCATTTGATGTACATTGTGTACTAAATTCTTATATACAGGACTATTTCTGGATTCTCTTTTCTTTTCCACTGATCTATTTCTTATTCTCATATCAGTACCATGTTTGTTTCATGACAGCTTCATGGTATACTCAGATGTCTGGGAAGGCAACTCTCCTGTTACTGTTTTTCTTTTTAAAAAATTTCCCTTGACTCTATTGAGCATTTATTCTTCAATTTGAAGCTTGAAATTGTTTTAGTCTACCTCTCCTACTCTGACCACCAAGCCTGTTGCACTTCTAATTGTAACTACACTACTTCAATATATTCCTTTTGGGAGACTGACCATTCTTTGATATTCCATATTCCCATACAAGAATGTGGTATAGCGTTCCATTTCAGATCTTGTTTTGTGGCCCTTAATAAGATTTTCTTTTCTTCATGTATCTTTAGATGTACTTTTATTATTAAATATTGTTTTTAAAAAATTTTTTTAATTCCTAGATTTTTTTTTGCCTTTTGTTCCTTTTTATGTGAGATGATACAGTATCTGTGTTTTTGTTGTTGATTTATTGCACAAAGCATAATATCTTCAAGCTCCATTCAAGACTTCATTTTTCCATTTCAAGAATTTCATTCAGTTATTAATTTTCTTTTTTATATTGTATTAATTAGATCTCGAAAGACAGGTAATTATTATAATCACAGCAGCCTTTCGTGTCTAGATCTTTATTTTAACAAATGGTGACTTTAATGATATTGATAGAAGTTTGGTAGGTTTTTGTGTGTCTTGAAAATATGCTTATTATATTTAAGTGGTTTCCCAACAATCAATTTACTTAGAGTTCTATTACAAATGGCCACAATACTGAATCAAATACCTTTTACTCCTCTATTAATAATATCATATTAATTTTCTCCTTTAATTTGTTGAAATAATAATATGCTGATTAGTTTCCTGATATTGAAACACTTTTGCATACTTGGAATAAATGCAACCTGGTTTATTGATATGATGTTTGACTCTATTTAGAATTTTTGTATCTGTATTATAAACGTTGTGTACCATCGAGTCAATTCTGACTCCTTTGAACCCTATGTTACAAAGTAGAACTGTCCCATAAGGTTTCGTAGGCTGTAATCCCTACGGAAGCAGATTGACAAATTATTTTTTCTGAGGAGTCACAGGTGGGCTTGAACCACCAACTTTTCAATTAGTAGTCAAATGCTTGACCATTGTGTCACCAGGTGTTTTATATTTATGAATAAAATATGGCATTCCACAAAAGAAGTCTTGATAAATGTCACCAGCAGAATTGGAGATTATATTGTCTGACAGATACCTAGAATATAAAAACCTTCAATCTTGTTGTTGTTGTTAAGTGCCTTTGAGTCAGTTCTGACTCACAGAGACCTTGTATAGGGTTTCTTAGGAGCTACTGGTAAGTTTGAACCACCGACCTTGAAGTCCAGTGCTTATCCTCCAGCATCACACCAGGACTCATTAGAAAAGTATTTTTAAGCATTGGTAGGCAATTAAGTTCACAATAGCAAATACAAGTTTTTCAAAATTCTATATTTTTAACCTGAAACCTTGCATTGTATCATGGGCAACAAACACTGTGAATGGCTTTCCTTGAATTAACAGGTGTCCCTTCATTCATTTCAAGAAAATGCCCAGCCATTGTTCAAGTCTGAGTAACCACTGTTTGCCCATTGTTTTTTCAAGCTCTTTCATGCTCATCTTCAAAAAAGTGGCTAAGGCAATCCTCAACTGAGTTGCACAAACTCTTTTCCTTGGGACAACCTTCTCACTTTGGTCGGCAGCAAAAGTGCTTTTATACATTCTTCCCAGTTAAAAATACAGAATGTTAAAAAGACATGTTCTTAAGGGTTGAAATTTAATAAGCTTAATACTTTTTTCTGCTTCCTCAATTCTTAAATGAAGCTGCCATTTTTAGAAAAAAGACTGATGAGTGTGTGAAAAATATGAGAGTGTGAAAAATACAGTGACTACTCCTACAGTTTGGTCCCAATGCCTGGATTAGCAAGTCATAAGACACCTGCAGTGCACCTCATCATTGCTTTGTACCTTTCATGTGAATGCCAACAGACTCTTCTTTTTGTCTAGTGGGTGTCAAGTTGAATCAGACTCATGATGACTCGATGTGTGGCAAAGTAGAACTGTGCTCCACAGGGTGATTGTCAGAAGGACATTGCCAGATCTTTCTTCCAAGGTGCTTCTGGATGGATTTGAACCTCCAGACTTTTAGTTAGCAGCCGAGCTCAATCAGGGATTCTGTCAACACACTGCAAACAGCAAATAACATTTTCGTGTTCTCGTGAGAGCAGTTTTGTGGTTGCTGACCTCCTGAAAGGGTCTTGGGTTTTCCCAAGATTCTGAGAACCACACTTTGAGACCTACTTTTCTGGATAAATTGGGCTTGCTTTTTATTTGATGAAAAAGCCAAATTCTTTCCTACCCCTTGTGTACTTTGCACATGCTGTTTCCTTTGACTGGAATGCTAATCCACCACAATTAACGTGGTCAACTTTCCTCCTCATCCTAAAGATTCCAGTTTATATGTTTCTCATGAGGAAGCTTTCCTTGAACCCACTGCTCAAACTAGGCTCTGTCTCTGTGTTCTGTGCCCTTGAGTGAACTTGGACATTCCCACCCTAGCGCTTAAGACAGTGTTACCCATTGCCCTGGAGTTGATTTCAACTCAGAACAACCCTATATGACAACCTATAGGGGATTTCAAGGCTGTACATTTTTACAAAAGCTGGCTACCACATCTCTTTCGTACTGAGCGGCTGGTGGGTATTAACATCTGACCTTTTGGTTGTCAGCTGAGCGCTTAACCACTGCTCTACTAGGGTCCTGTTGCAGTGCTAATTAATGGTTTACTTATCCGTTAACACCTGCTCCCTCAGGAATATAAGCTTCTTGGCCTTGTCTGTCTTTCCTGCCTCAGTCTCCTTGGCATCTAGCACTTTACTTAGTGTTCAAGCTGTGTTATTGAATCATTGAATGATGTTTTGCCCATAACTGATTAGCTGTGTTGGTTAGATTGCTGGGCTGAGGTTAAGGTCATGACATGGACCTACCCCACCCTTTTCCCTTTACTACCCATCACCAGTTTGCACTCTGCAACCCTGCATTGCACATGAACTGGGATGAAGAATACAAGTGAGTAATGCAAATCCATTCCCATTAGCGGGAAAAGCATTCAGAACGTCCTCCCCAATCATTTGATGCGGGTTTGTTGTCTTCTGCAAAGCCAGAAAGACAACTACAGCATTTCCTGACCACATGAGACCTAGTTAAACTTCCTGAGACAGTGAAATCTGTTATTTATTCATTTACTGAACGTCCCCTGGTCCCCCAGCAAATATACACGCCTTGCAGAACCTAGGAAAGTCATCGGAAACTTTCCAACAGTTATGAGCCACAGTTTAAAAACCTCTGAACTAACAAAATTATCATTCCTTCCCAGACTGAAAGCGAATTGTGGTGATTATAGCGTAGACGCTGCAATGCTGGTTGAGAGGGCAATTCAATTAGAAGCCTCTAACTTCAGGCTCTTGTACTCCACCCCACACTCCCACCCAAAAAATAATTCTTGGGGATGAAATTTCTAATGCTGTCTCTCAGCCTAAAGGTATGTTTTCTTGTCGAAAGTTGAGTAAGATTCCATTTAGTTTATTTTTAAAACTCAAGAAAAAAGGCAAAAAAGGTTATTTCACCAAACACTTTTTACTATTCTTCCACCCCCCACACCCACCCCCAATGCAAACTTCTTACTTCAGAATTTTCAAGTTGTTCCCATAGTGCCTTTGGCACGTTTGAGGAAATTTGATAGAACTGTAATGAAGTTGTTCACAAAATAGTGTACTGCTCATATGAGGATTCATTTCTACTCTTTAAAAGAAAAATTGGGTGCAGATGCTACATGGGAAATTATGAACAAAATCAGAATTATTAATAAAAGTATACATATATATATATACATACATGTATGTGTGTATCTAAATATACATCGACTCCTCATTTGGGGAGGGTGATGGCTCCATAGACTAATCACTGGACTCTGAACCACCAAGTTGGTGGTTTGAGCCCACTAGCAAGGCCATGGGTGAAAAATGAGTTTTTCTACTCCTGGGAACAGATGCACAGCCTGGGAAACCCTGTACAGGGTCGCTGGACTAGACAACACTTAATAGTAACAAAAACTCCTCATTATCAATATCTCATTATCTGACATTTCATACTTACAATAGTAGAAATTCTACTCTCCGACTCTTCTGTACTTTAATGACATACCCCTGGCAATAATGAATACCAAGGTGCAAGGTAAGAGTCATGCTGGCTAGGCTAGGATGGTTAAGGTTATGTGTCAACTAAGCTGGGCCATGGTGTGATTTGCAGATACGTCCTGATGTGGCACTTGTAGAATCAGCACTGGACTGCTAACCACAATGCTGGCAGTTCAAATCCACCAGCTGCTCCTGGGAAAGCCTTTACAGGGTTGCTATGAGTTGAAATCGACTCGCTGGCACTTAACAACAACAGTGATATAATTAGGCAGCTATGTAATAATGTAGTCATTTTTCAGTTTGTGGCCTGGTGTGGTCATACTCCATTTTTGTATAAAGGCAATTTTCACATAGCAACTTGGTCTTTGGAGTCTAACCATGTCAATATATGAGGAGTTAGTGGTGGTGGTGATGGTTATGTGCCGTGGAGTCGGTTCTGACTCATAGCGACCCTGTACAGCATTTCCAAGGCTGTAAATTTCTATGGGAGCAGAAAGCCTCATCTTTCTTCCGCGGAACAGCTGATAGTTTCGAACTGCTGATCTTGAGGTTGGATAGATATATAAATATGTATGTATGAGCTTCCAAAAGTTCATGGAAAAAATGGAATGAAAAGATAGTGGAGGTTTTCCATGAACTCTTTGAAGCTTCTGTGTGTGTCTGTATATATAATGCATAACACCTATCACTGATGAGTCACTAGCCAATCACATGTCACTAAGTTATTTTTAAAGCTTTTATTGTGTGGTGAGTGAGTGGATGCTTACAGGGCAGATTACCATTTTTACATTCAGCAAGTCATTGTAATGATTACAACCCCTCCCATGCACCCTTAGCCAACAGTATTTACTGCTTTTACTTTTTTTTTTTTTTCATGTACACATGCCACATTGTAAATATATATTCTTTTAAATGTCCAAAGGCCACGTTTTGCAAGGCAGCCTCCTGCCCGCAGGCACACTGCTTTTCTCAGCCAGTGGGCCTAGAGTTCACTGCTGCTCTGTCTCTCCATGCCATCGCCTCTGCCACCATCTCTGTTGTTGCTGCTCTTCTGGTTAGGATCCCTCACTCTCATGTTTTTCCCTCTTGATGGTCTTAGGACCACATGTCATTTAGCTGCAAATGACCTTAAAATGATTTAGTCTGGGACCTTGACTTACAGGTGAAAAAACTAATATGCAAAGAGTTACAAAAATGTCTTAATCTAGATAAAAAATAAATGGTTAATTTTGAAATATGTGTATTACACAGAGAACTCACTCATAAAACAAAAGTAGGTTCTAGTGTCTTGGTGTGATGCTGTGGGACCAGCACTTGATTGCTAACCGTAAGGTTGGCTGTTCAAACCTACTAGCTGCTCCTCAGAAACCCTATACACAGTTGCTATGAGTCAGAACCTACTGGACAGTATGTAACAACATGGCCACATAGCCACCTCTAAACCAGATACTGTAAAGTTGATTCCATATGTGCCTTAGTAGAACTGTGTTCTGTGGGGGGTAGTCAATGACTGAGTTTTCAGAAGGAGATCAGCCAGGTCTTTCTCCTGAGACACCTCTGGGTGAACTCAAATGTCATTAACCATTTGCAGCAGAGGATATCTCACCAGTCCTGGCAGAGCACTTATAGGAAGTGAAATGGGGGCCAAGGACACCCTCCTGGAAGCCTGTGGATCTCTAAGGGGCCCTGATTTGTCTTCTTGTAGTCAGGGACTCCCCCAAACTTTACCGATGAGTTCTTGGGCTCAGAGAGAGGACCAAAGGGCTTCTTCCTTTATGAGTAACTAGCTTCAGACATAGCTTCTATACAACCCAAACTCAAACCATGTACTATTGAATGGCTTCTGACTCATAGTGACCCTGTACAGGGTTTCCAAGGCCTCGTCTTTCTTCCTTGGAGTGGCTGGTGGATTTGAACTGCTAACCTTGAAGTTAACAGTCCAGTGCTTATCCTACAACACCATCACAGTTTCAGGCATCTATAGAAAGTGGTTGGGGATTTCTGGAATCAGCCATATATGCATTAATAACACATTGCTTTTTCAAATCACATTACCAAAAGCCACTTGCATGGATAAAATTCAAATATGCTATCCAAGCTTAGATTCAAATGCTAAGTTGCATAGTGTTTTGTTTGTTTGTTTTTCTTTTATAAGTTACTGCCCACAATTAATTTAGGGACAGTTAAGTGACCTAAGGGACATTAGGTAACTACAAGGTAACATTGCTATGGGGGGACCAGGATCCACAAGAGATTTAATTCTCCAGGATCCTTGTATGAGTCACTTGGATAGTTAGTGAAAGAGTTGAGTCAGAGTAATTAAAAATGGCATTATAAAATGTACTGAACCATATGAAATTGCTTATATTTGATTATTTTTGATTCACAAAAATGATAATTCCATTTGGCTCAACCTAGTATTTCTAATGCGCTCTGGCGGGGGACAGTGGACCTGGAAACACCACTGTGTTTTCATAGTTAGTTAAGTCTACAAGCATCAAACTTTTGTGACAGAGCACCCAAAAGCATAAGAGACTCTCTCAAAGACTAGAATCAAATTGACAAGACTGAAGAAAATTGTAAGAAAAAAATTGTGGGTTAACGAAGACAAGCCAACCAACAAACATATGAAGAAATGTTCACAATCACTAGCCATTAGAGAGTTGCAAATCTAAACAACAATGAGATATCATTTCATACCAGCAATAACACAAAGATAAAAAAAAGTAGAGGACAATAAATGCTGGCAAGAATGTGGAGAGACTGGGATGTTCCTGCATTGCTGATGGGATTACAAAATGGCACAACCTCTCTGGATAGCAATATGGCGCTTCCTTAGAAGGTTGGCAATAGAGAGACCTTATGATCCAGCAATTCCTCTACTTGGTATTTACCCACAAGAAATACAAGCCATAACACGAGTAGACATATGCACACCGATTTTCATAACAGCACTATTTACAATAGCAAAAAGATGGAGACAGCCAAAGTGCCCATCAGCTGAAGAATGGATAAACCAACTGTGGTACATACACACAATGGAATATTATGCTACCTTGAAGAATAACAAGGAAGCTGCAAGCCACCGCATAACATGGATGAACCTTGAGGAC
>NW_006408533.1:4776616-4864663 GCF_000296735.1 Chrysochloris asiatica | reverse complement strand
CTTTACAGCAAGGATCATTCCCACCCCTTCCATACACAAAGTAGACAGGGATGGGCAACTTGGACATTGGCTACCCAAGTGAGGAGAGGGGCTATAAAGGCAAGAAGTGACTGGCTTACAAGCTTTCAAGAGGGACCTGAGATCCATAGGGCATGGAGGAAGGTAGACTCTACACTGAGTAGTATCCAATCTGTCTAGGCGGGGCTGATGAAAGGAAATGAGGATAGGTCTCTTGTGATACAACAATGAATAATTGTTAGCAGGACTGATTGTGAGGGTTGGAAATGTAAAGGTAGACATTTCGTAGCAAAGAGGGGAGTGATTGGCTTTGCAGTCTAGGAGTGGAGGTCCCTGGGACCATCAAGGGAGAAGAGCAGAGAACGGGAGCCTACCCAGAGAAGCAGTGACACCAGAGATGGAGGCAGAGACAATGATGTGGAGAGATGGAGTGGCTGGGGACTTTAGACACAGAGAGGGAGAGGGGCTGTGTGCTGATGACTGGGGGGCAGGCTTGCAGGGAATACCCTTTGGTTGGTTGTTGATACATGGAGGGGATTGTAACCACGGCAATGAAATGATACACGGTAGGATAAATGTAAAACTAATGTTCTCCCATGTAAACTATCACATATTTCACAATAAAATATTTAAAAAAGATAAGCCAAGTGTAATGATGGTCCAATGGAGAAGGGAGCCTTTTTCTGTTAGGGGTAGTTCAAGAAGGAGATGGGACATAGGTGGGCTCTGAATGCTTCAAAAGATTTAGAAACAGAGATGGAAAGAGGCACAAGCATTGATACCTCTTGTCACTTTCTCTTGTTCAGCCACATTGCCTCCTGTCTGTTCCTGGAACCCACCACACGTTTTCCGGGTTCTGGGTGTTTGCAATGGCAGTTCTGTTTGTCTAGAATGTTTTTCCTTCCTTATCTGCCCACATCTAATTCCTTTTCTCATTAAATTTCACCTCTTCAGAGAAGCCTTTGAATCTAAAATCACCCAGCCCTCTCTAGGTAACCCGTCTCTGTGTCACTTTTAAAAAATGATTTTCCTCTTTAGAGCTTTTGTTGTTGTTGTTGTTAAGTGCCATCGAGTTGGCGCCAACTCCTAGTGATCCTGTATAGGTTTTCTGTGGAGCAGCCAGTGGATTTGAATCAGTGAACCACTGACCTTTTGGTTCACAGTCTAGTGCTTATTCTACAGCGTCACACTGGGAGTCCAACATATTAAATTATCTTGTTTGTTTAGCTCATGATTATTGGTTTGCTTTGGTATATGCTTCCACAAAGAGCTGAGCTTCATTAGCGCAGGGGCTTTGCTAGAATCAACCAAAAAAAAACAAAGCAGATGCCATCAAATCGACACCAACTTATGGCAACCCCACGTGTTTCAGAGTAGAACGGCACTCAATAATATTTTCATAACTGGAATCTTGATGTGAAACTGTAGGATAAGCACTGGACTGTTACCACAAGGTCAGCGGTTCATACATTCTTTGAAACTGTTTACAGGGTTGCTATGAGTCAAACATACTTTGACGGCACTCAACAACAACAAGCTTTCAGAAGCACTTTGCCAAGCCTTCTTCCAAGGTCTTTCTGTTGATTGCCATCAAGTCAGTTCCGACCCATCGTGACCTTGCAGTTCAAACAGACCTTGCAGTGGAGCACTTATCTTACAGCGCCACACCAGGACTCCAGGGTGCTTCTTGTTATTGTTGTTGTTCCGACTCATAGCAACCTTGTATAGGGTTTCCAAGGAGCAACTGATAGATTTGAACCACTGACCATGCGGTTCAAACCAACATTGCAGTCGAGTGATTATCCTACATCACCGCACCAGGACTCCAAGGTGCTTCTGGGTGGGTGCAAATTGTCGGACTTTTGATTAGGAGCAGTCTTTGTTTCTCAGTACTGCAATAACAAAAATATCACAAGTGGGTGGCTTTGTCAAACAGAAAAGTATTTTTTCACAGTTCGGAGACTAGACGTCCAAATTCAGAGCACCAGCTCTGGAGGAAGGCTTTCCTTCTCTGTTGGCTCTAGAGGAAGACCTTTGTTTCTTTGCAGCTTCTTGGCCTCTGTTCCTTGGTGACTATTTCCATGCATCTGCACATCCTTGCTTCTTGCCTAATTTGCTTTTTTTCTATCTCAGAAGTGTTAGCTTAAGACACAAGCTACAGTGATATGGCTTCATTAACACAACAAAGAAAGCCCCCCCCCCCATACCCAAATGGGGTTGCCTCTGTAGGCATGCTGTTGCTATTGTTGGGTGTCCTGAAGTCAGAAGGAAACACTGCCTGGTCCTACACCATTCTCACAATTGTTATGTTTAAGTCCACTGTTGCTACCACAGTGTCAATCCATCTTGTTGGATCCAAGCATGATGTCCTTCTTCTGGCACTGGTGGCTCCCGATAACATGTCCGATATATGAGAGATGAAGTGTCGTTATCCTGGCTTCTAAGTAGCATTCTGGCTGTACGTCTTTCAACCCAGATTTGTTTGTTCTTCTGGCAGTCCATGGTACTTTTAATATTCTTCCCCAACACCACAACTCAAATGTGTCAATTCTTATACGGTCTTCCTTCTTCAGTGTCCAAGTCTCACATATATATGAAGGTGATTAGAAATACCATGGTTTGGGTCAGGCATGCCTTAGTTCTCAAAGACACTGTCTTTGCACTTTAATACTTTGAAGAGGTCTTTTACAGATTTGCTTAATGCAATATATCATTTGATTTCTTCTATGAGCATTGACTGGAAAGCAAAGCAAAATGAAGTCTTTGATAACATCAATCATTTTTCTAATTCTGATGCCATGCTCTTCTTTATACCATCCAGTTTCTTAGATTATTTGCTCATGTTGTTGTTGTTGTTAAGTGCCATTGAGTCAGTTCCAACCCATAGCGACATTCCTAGGGTTTCCTAGGAGTGGCTGGTGAGGTTGAACCACCGACCTTGTGGTCAAACTTTTACAATCCAACACATTAACCCACAGCAATACAGATTAAATAAGCAATGGTGAAAGGCTACAACTCTGGCTTACACCTTACCTGATTTTAAACCATTCAGTTCTCCCCTGTTCTGTTCTAATGACAGCCTCTGAGTCTATGGACAGTTTTTTCATGAGCACAGTTAAGGGTCTGGAATACCCATTCTTTGCCTGATGTGATCCGTAGTTTGTTATAATCTACAAGGTCAAAAGTCTTTGCATAGTTAATAAAACACAAGTGAACATCTTTCTGGTATTCTCTGCTTTCAGCCAAGATCCATCTGACATCAGCAATGGATGATTTACTCTCTTTCCCAGTCCTCTTTTGAATCTGTTTTGAATTTCAGGCAGCTCCCTGTCAATGTACTGCTTCAACTTTGTTTTTAGTTATCTTCAGCAAAATTTTACTTGCGTGTGCTATTAATGATATTGTTTAATGATTTCCTTATTCCATTGGATCACCTTGCTTTGGGATGGGTACAAATATGGATCTCTTCCAATTGGGTAGCCAAATTTCTTGAAATAGATGAGTGAGTTCCTCCATGGCTGTATCAGTTTGTTGAAAGATTTCTATTTGTAGTCCATCAATTCCTGGAGCCTTGGTTTTCACCAGTGTCTTCAGTGCAGCTTGGACTTCTTCCTTCAATATTATCAGTTCATCATATGCTACCTCTTGAAATGATTGAACAAATTACCTATTTTTTTTGGTTCAGTGACTCTACGTATTCCTTCCATTTTATTTTTCTTTGCATGAAAACTTTTTGAGTTTTTACAATAGTTGTCTCATACAGTATTTGTCCTTTTGTAATTGACTAATTTCACTCAGCATAATGACCTCTAGGTTCATGCATGTCATGAGGAACTTAGAAGATTCATTGTTAATCTTCAACATTGAATAACTGTGGCAGATAGCACCAGAATATTGAATATTGAAACATGATGATTAGCACCAGAATATTGTCAGATATAGGCGGGAAGATGAGCCCCTCAGGTTGAAAAGCACTCAAGTATGATTGGGGAAGAAGTGCCTCCTCAAAGTAGAGTTGACTGTAATGACATAAATAGAGTAAAGCTTTGGGGACCTTTATTTGCTGATGGGGCACAACTCAAAATGAGGAGAAACAGTTCTAAACATCCATTGATAATTATAACATGGAATGTATGAAGTACTAATCTAGGAAAATTGGAAGTTGAAGGATTCTGTGGGCAAATTATTGAATGGTGCAGAAAGCAAATACACAGAATTATGATACCAAAAAGAAATGGATGATGTTTAACTATTTCAAGAGATGGGCTATGATCAAGAGCCAATGGCACTAAAGGAAAAAGTCCAAGATGCATTGAAGGCATTGGCAAAGAACAAGGATCTAGGAATTATTGGAATACAAATTAAAATCTTACAACAAACTAATGCAGCGCTGAAGGCACTCACTTATCTATGTCAAGAAATTTGGAAGACAGTACCTGGCCAACTGATTGGAAGAGATACATATTTGTACCTATTCCAGAGAGGTGACCCAATGGAATGTGGAAATTATGTGACAATATCACATGCAAATAAAACTTTGCTAAGGATAATTCAAAATAGCTGCACTACTACAATGACAGAGAACTTCCAGAGGTTCTAGCAGGATACAGCGAGGACATGGAATAAGGAATATCATTTTTGATGAAAGCAGAGAACACCTGAAAAATGTTTACCTGTGCTTTATTGACTATGCAAAGGCTTTCAACTGTGTAGATCATGACAAGCTATGGACAAAATTGTGGAGAGTGAGTATCCAGAACATTTAATTGTGCTCATGAGGAACCTGTATGCACACTAAGAGGCAGCAATCACTCAAACAAAATAGGGGGACACTGAATGGTTTAAAATCAGGAAACGTGTGCACTAGGTTTGAATTCTTTCACCGTACTTATTCAGTCTGTACTGGTGTCCTGGTGTGGCGCTGTGGGTTAATGCGCCAGACTGCAAAGCCATTTGAACTGCAAGGTGGGAGGTTCAAGCTCCCCAGCTGCTCCTCAGAAACCTTATGCAGGGTTGCTATGGGTCAGAGTCATTCCATTTTCTTTGGATGCTTCCTGTATTATTCGGTATTTTGCACATAAAACCTTCAAAATTGCAAGCAGAGTCTTGAATTTCTTTCTTTAGTTCTTTTAGCTGGAGAAATACTGAGTGTGTTCTTCCCTTTTGGTTTTCTAACTACAAGTCTTTACACATCTCATTATAATATTTTACTTTGTTTTTTTAAGTTGCCTTTGAAATTTTCTGTTCAGCTCTTTTATGACCTTTTATTTTCTTCATGTATGATGTTCTTGATGTCATCCGCAACTGTTCTAGTCTTCGGTTATTAGTGTCCAATGGAGCAAATCTGTTCTTGAGGCAGTCTCTAAATTCATGTGTAATATACTCAAGGTCATATTTTGACTCCATGGACTTGTTTTAGTTTGCTTCAGCTTCAATCTGAGCTTGCATATGAGCAATTGATGGTCTGTTCCACAGTTGGCCTCTGACCTTGTTTTGGCTGATGATGTTGAGCTTCTCTATCAACTCTTCCCATATACGTAGTCAATTTGATTTCTGTCGTATTCCATTTGGTGAGGTCCACATGTTATGTTGTTTAAAAAAGGTATTTGCAATGACTAAGTCATTGGTCTTGCAAAATTCTATCATATGATCTCCAGTATTGTTTCTATTACCAAGGTCATATTTTCCAACTACTGGAACTTGTTTCCAAGTTTTGTATTCCAATCACCAGTAATTATCAATGCATCTTGATTGCATGTTTGGTCATTTAAGAAGTTGGTTGTTGTTGTTACATGCTGTCTAGTCATTTCCTCCTCATAGTGGACCCTGTATAGAGTTCTGAGAGTGTGTATCTGCACTGCCAATCTTGCGGTTAGCAGTCCAGTGCTTATCCTATGGGGTCTTACCAGGGCTTGAAGAAGTTGGTAGAATTCTTCAATCTCATCTTCTTTGGCTTTAGTGGTTGGTGCATAAATTTTAATATTAGTGGTACCGACTGGTCTTCCTTATTGTTGTTAAGTGCCATGGAATTGGTTCTGACTCAGAGAGACTCAAACTATGTATAAGGTTTCTGAGGAGCGGCTGGTGAGTTTGAGCCATTGACCTTGCAATTCAAAATAACCTTGAGATCCAGTGCTTATCCTACAGTGCCACTAGGCACATGGATACCATCCCATCACAGACAGCATTGTTCTTCAAGATAAATCTGGAAATGCTCTTTCTGATGATGAACAAGATTTCATTCCTCTTCAGTTTGTTGTTCCCATTCCTGGCACAGTAAATCATAAACTTGCCAGATTCAAAATACCAGTCCATTTCAGCTCACTATTACTTAGGATATCAATCTTTATGTGCTCCATTTTGCTTATGACAACTTCTTAGATTTCCTAGATACATATGTGCACATTCTGCATTCCAATTAGTAATGGATGCTTGTAGCTGTTTCTTCTCATTTTGAAATTCAGTTCCATAGGCACAGGTGTTAGGTCGTACAGTGCATATTTCTAGGGGCACAATTCAATCCATAGCAGTAACCCAGCGCTTAACCGTTTGTGCCATCCAGAGATTCCTTTTTAGAATAGTAGTAATATTCCATGTAGTGATAGGCTTCAGCAGTTAGGATTCTCTTGATTGCAACGAACAGCTTAAACAATGTTATTGTTGTTGTTAAGTTCTGTCAAGTCGGTTCTGACTCATAGCAACCCTGTATAAGGTTTCCAAGGAGCAGCATGTGGATTTGAACTGCAGATCTTGTGGTTCGAAGTCCAATGTTGAGCCTAGATTGCCAGGGGATTTTATTGGCTCATGTAATTGTAAAGTCATGCCAACAAGGAAGAATCCCGTTTCTTTCCATCTCTTCACAGTGTTTCCCACAGTGTAGCTTCCCCCTAAATCTGATTCCATTATGGCAGCAAAGAGAGTTCTTGCAGCACTTTTGGGCTTCACATCCATACATGACATCATCTAGGAGAGAGCATCTCAGTCCTAAGAGTCAAGAATCCAAAATGCTCTCTGATTGAACCTGGCTTGGACCACTCATAACATATGTGCTCTCAAGTAAATGATGGTAGCCAGGGAAATGGAATGTGTGGGTTGACTAAGCCAACCAGACCTACCCTGGAGCCAAGGAGCCATGTAGAGAAGTGGAAACGAGAGGAAATGAAAGAAATGCTGGATCCTATTAGGGAAGGGGAATTGATGTTGAAAGACACCCACCGCATCACCACCAAAACCTGCCTTCATGAAGATCCCAGGGACTGCAACAAGACTTAGACTGTGGAAGAGTAATGTTCTACTGTCGGGCAATAAGATTGCATTACTGAAATGGGCTGTGGTGTTGAAGATCTTGAAGGAAGAGAAATGTAGTCATTGTGTATTAAGCAATAGGAAGCCACTGAAGATTTTGAGAGGTGGTGTGATCGCATGAACCCAGCGGTGAAGCCCCATTGGTAGTAGTTTACAGGCTTTTGTTGTTGTTGTTAAGTCCTAGTGGGAGGAAATGTGTGCTGAGGGGTGGAATGGGGAATAGGTATCGTAGCTGGGGGTGAGGAAGCGAGTGGTCTGGAGCTAAGGCAGCCAGTTCAGACATTGTTTAAGAATAAGGGAAAAGCAAAGGCCAAATATTAATAATATAAGAATTTGTTGTTAAGTGCCTTCGAGTTGATTCTGACCCATAGCAACCCTGTGTAAGGTTTCCAAGGAGAAGCTGGTGAGCTTGAACCACCAACCTTGCAGTTCAAATGCCCTTGTTTGGACCGTGTGTGCCTGTGTGTGCCTCTGCCTCCTTGCAGCTTGCCCCTTTGTCCCTTGTTCTCTACACTCCTGGTGGGTTCCTGTTCATGCTTCTGGTTGAAGCTTAAATGTCACTTTCTCAGAGAGCTCTTCTCTGTCCACTCAAGTTAAGTTCCTTTCTCCCTCACAGACATAGCACACACTCACATTGTTTTCAATTATGACTCTTTTTTTTTTCCCTTTCTTTCCTGACACTCCTCACAGTTTATAATGATTTGTGATTTGTTAACCCTGTTATTATCTCTTTATCTGTGGTATAAAACAGAGACAATGTCTGATTTGAACTCCTAGTCTAGATTGTTGTTGTAACCCCTGACTCCTAGGGATGCCATGTACAAAGGGATCCGGAGGGTTTTCACCAGCTGATTTTCTTCCTGCCTAGTTCAACTTCCTCTGGAAGCTTCCCTGAGACCTTTTCAGATCACGGCAACACGCAGGTCTCCACTAACAGACAGGTGGAGGCTGTACTTGAGATGTTCAATGGCTGTACTCTCCAAGGTGGAAGGGGAGAATTCTACCACAGAGTTACCACTGCACACTAGATCTAGATTGTGGTTGTTGTTGTTAAGTGGTGTCCAGTCAGCAGTGGGTGAGTTTGAACCGCCAACCTTGCAGTTCAAACTGACCTTGTCATCCAGCGCATTATCCTGCAATGCCACACCAGGACTCCTGGGTCTAGAATATTGTTGTTAAGCGCCGTCGAGTCGGTTCTGATTCATTGCAACCCTGTATAGGGTTTCTGAGGAGCTACTGGTGAGCTTGAACCGCTGACTTTGAAGTTCAAACTGACCTTGCAGTCCAGCATATTAACCCACAGATTACTAGATCTGTGTTTATGGTTTATGGGAAGAAGAGCATAACTTTGATGTGGGACAAGTTGAGTCTGTGGCAAACATCCAAATGAAATACAGAGTAAGAGATAATAGAATCTCAGAATTTAAGACTTGACGAGATCTTGCTGTTGTTGTCAAGTGCCATTGAGTCAGTTCAGACTTATAGCAACCCTGTATAGGGTTTCCCAGGAGCATCTGGTGGATTTGAACCGCCGACCTTGAGGTCCAGTGCTTTATCCTACAGCACCATCCCAGGGCTCCTGAAGAGATCTTAAGTTCAATGTTTTCCCCAAATGAGGCACATATTTACGGACCCACGCTCTCTCATCTCCTCTCCTCTGTTCGTTCCCTTAGTTACTACAACTTGGTTCTTGTTTGCCCTTTTCACCCTCTGACTTTTTCTTGCTTCTTTGGTCTTTAGTAAAGAATTTAGACAGCTTGCAACCCTTCGTTTTAGTGGATTGAGAAATTCTGACTCTAATAAGCCCTTTTATTTTGCAAATAAGAAAAATATGTCCCAGAGATGCTAATTGGTTTGCTCAAAGCCACACAGCTAGTTAGAGAGAAAGCCTGGACTAGAATCCATGGTTTGTTTGTTTTTAATTCCAGTTCAATGCTCTTTCATTACCCCATATTCAGTGTAGAAGTGTAGGTCAAACCTTGGGAAAGGATTGTCAGAAATCCATGACCTTCTTGCTTCCTTCTGGAACTAATTTAACTCTTCTACAAAGAGGCCACATAAAGTACACAAAGCCAAAAACCGAACTCACTGCTGTTGAGGGCAATTCTGAGTCACAGAGACCCTGTAAGCCACAGTAGGCCTGCCCCACAGAGTTTCCAAGGCTGTGAATCTTGCCTGAAGCAGACTGCTACATCTTTTTTCCCATAGAGCAGCTGGTGAGTTCAAACTGCTGATCTCTTGGAAAGCAGGCGAGTGCTTAACCAGTGCCCCACCAAGGCTCCTATAAAGCAAAAAACCAAACCTGCGGCCATCGAGTTTATTCCGACTCATAGTTCCCCTGTTTAGTGTTTCCAAGGCTGTAATTCTTTACAGGAATAGAAAGCCTCCTCTTTCTCCCATGGAGCAGTTGGTGGGTTTGAACTGCTGACCTTGTAATTAGCAGCCCAGTGCTTCTCCTGCAGTGCCACCAGGGCTCTTAAAAAGTACACAAGGGCATCATTGTGAATTCATTTTCGCTTGGTAAAAGGCATCGGAAGATGTAAAGCTTCATTTAACAGCATCATCATACATTCCTGAAAACATGTTTTTCTCATGTCAAATAGGAACAAAATATGCATTTGAGGGTCCATGGTATGGCACTGGACTGTTAATCACAAGGTTGGTGGTTCAAACCCACCAGCTGCTCCTTGGACACCCTATACAGGGTCACTATGAGTCAGAAGTGACTCTATGGCACTTAACAACAGCAAAGAATGTGGTGGTATACCACTGTGTAGATTTCAACTCACTCTGCATAGGGTTTCCGAGGCTGTAAATCTTTATGGGAGCAGAAACCCTCATCTTTCTCCCACATTATGGTTACTAGTTTTGAACTGCAGACTTTAAGGTTAGCAGCCCTACTCATAACCACTATGCTACCAAAGCTCCTCAAATGTATTTCTGGAATGCATAACAAAGAAGCTTAGGATCTTACAATGACTTTTAACAAGAGAAATTGAATTCACAAATCCACTCTATATTAAAGGATATCATTACAAAATAACATTACCAAAGAGCAAACTATGCAACAGGTTGCTATTCAATGCAGCTCTAGTCTGCCCCCTTGTGCATACTTCTGTTAATGCATTTCCTTCACAACTAGGGGTGGGGCAAAGGTTGGCTTCTTCCTCCCCTTAGACTTTACCTTTTGTTCTCTTTCACATCACCCTCCTGCTCCCCTTTCTCCATTTACAGTACAAATCACAGAATTAGTTCATGGACAGTTCGGATTTTTGTGTGAATATGAATCCCTCTTAAATTTTAATCATTCACTCAACAAATGTTTGTGGTACTGAGTTGAGAGATGAAGGCAAATATGGCCCCCGACTTCACAGAGTTTCTAGTCTATCAGGAGACTCATCAGGCTCATAATACTAGTAAGTAGCACCCCTAGGAACAAAGAAAGGTTTACTGAAATACTTTTTAAAAATTATTTTGTATGCACAGCTTCATGAAGAATTTTTTCCCCAAGTATGCAGATGAAAATAATGCAGAAATGAAGTCACTCCATCCATAATCTATACACTCTTATTTTGAAATGGCTATCAGATTTACAGTTTTGATTTCTGTCATAAAACAGTTTTAGATTACCATACTATCATTTTTGTTCCCTGAGATTTAGCTTCAACAAATGTAGACTGACAGTACAGAGCAGTTGGTAAACCAAGCTCACTAGAGAACAGCTGAGAAAGATATAAGAAACCAATACTTTTGTGCTATTGAACACAACCAGCTGCTTTAGAGTCCAGTCCAACTCTCCGAGACCCACGTGTGTCAGAGTACAACTGCATCCATAGGATTTGAAAAGGCTGAGTTTTCAGAATCTCCACCTCTTTCTTCCAAGGCACTTCTGGGTAGACTTGAACCTGTAACCATTCCATTAACAGCCAAGTGAGCTAACTGCTTGTACCACCCTGGAATTCCACTATTGGTTATAATTAAAAAACAACATACCTCTACCCCTCCCCGTTCCCCCCCCCCTCAAAAAAAAAACAAAACCCTCTGGTTGTTGTTGTTGTTAAGTCCTGTCAAGTCGGTTCCAACCATAGCAACCCTGCATAGGGTTTCAAAGGAGCAGCTGTTGAGTTTGAACTGCCAGCTTTGTGGTTAGGAGTCCTACAGTGCCACACCAGACTCCACTGTTAACTATAGTATGTGACTTTAAAGCACAATGATTACTTAAATTTACTCATCCCACAGAAAACATAAGTCGCTACATAGTGTAAGACTGTGTGCTAGGGTTTTTTAGAGGGACAGAACCCTCCACAAAACTAGAAGAAGGAAACCAAACCCCATTTTCCGCACTCAAAGAACTCACAGTCCTGTGAGGAAGAGAAATAAGCAGATAATTACAGGGTTTGCTTTTGAAGACTATTTTATGACGAGGAAAGTACGTATAGTTTACTGCTAAGAAGAGAATGTGTAATAAGCTAAGATGATTGGGGCTACAAGTGATAGAAAATACAACTAAAAGTGACTTTAAACACGAAGGCCAATTATGATCTCAGACAACAGGAAGCCCAGAAATGGCATCCTGGAGCTGATGAACTCCATGGCTTGTCAAACTTGGAGGTGTTCTTCTGTGGAGACTCATCCATTGTCAATGTGCTGATGACAACTCCCTTTTGGTCTGTTGTTGTTGTTAGGTGCCATTGAGTCGGTACCAACTCATAGCGACCTTATGCACAGCAGAACGAAACACTGCCCGATCCTGGGCCAACCTCACTATTGTTGCCACACTTCAGTCCATCGATGCTGCTACTTGGCCATTTCATCTTGTTGGGGGTCTTCCTCTTTTTCTCCGATATCCTTCTCCAGCGACTGGTCCCTCCTGGCAATATGTCTGAAGTATGAGAGACGAAGTTTGTCCATCTTGGCCTCCGAGGAGCACTCTGGCTGCACTTCTTCCAAAACGGATCTATTGGTACTTTTGGCAGCCCATGACACTTTCAATATGAAGATACAGATAAAGTCACCTTCAGTGGAAAAAGAGCATTTCCTTGCAGTCCTCCTACACCACCCACGCCCCACAGACACCTCCTTTGGTCCCATTGGCCAGGAATTGGTTCCATGCCCAAGCCTAAGGCAATTGTTGGCCCAGCAAGATGAAACCTGCATCACCCACTCCACCCAGACTCCCTCAAGCACATGGCTGTTAGATGCCTGCACTAAACCAGTTTCCATTAGCAATGAAAATGGGGAGAAATGGCTGTGATTAGACAACCTGCAGTATCTGCTACACACAGCTATCTGTATCATACCACAAACAAGTAGGTGACGTACACCCACATGTTATAAAGGCTATCACTGGGTAGAAATACTATGGACATTTTTCATATTCTTTTTATTTTTCTACTTTCAAAGTCTCAAATGTGAGCATAGATTCTTTTTTTTTTTTTTAAATTTTAGATTCTTTTTATAAACAAAAGTAATACTATTTTGAACAAAGTAGAAATAAGCAAAACTTTGAGGTAATTGTCAAGGAAACACTCTAATATGCAGTCGTATGGTGTAGGTACACAAGAAGCGCCTGATACGGTTCCCGACCATGAGGAAATCAAAAGTGTACAAAAGCCAAAAAATCAAGCCCATTTTTCCTGAGCCATCCCAACTCATAGTGCCCTGGTGGTGCAGTTGTTGAGGGCTCCCCCACTCACCAAAAGTTAGTAATTCAGACCTATCTGGTCTCTGTGGGAGAAAGATGCGGCAGTCTGCTTCATAAAGTATCTATCAGAAGGTGAAAACCAAAAACCCTTTGTTTTGTTTTGTTTTAAATGTTTTATTGTGAATTATGTGATGGTTTACATGGGAGAACATTAGCTTTACATTCATCCTATCGTATAACATTTCATTGCCATGGTTACAATTCCCTCCATGCAGCATCAACCAACCAAAGGGTATACACTACAAGCCTGCACCACGGTCATCAGCACACAGCCTCTCTCCCTCTCTGTGTCTAAAGTCTCCAGCTGCTCCATTTCTCCACGTCATCATCTCTGCCTCCGTCTCTGGTGTCACTGTTTCTATGGGTAGGGTCCCGCACTCTGCTCTTCTCTGTTGATGGTCCTCTGTTGAGGGACCTCCGCTCCTAGACTGCAAAGCCAATCACTCCCCTCCTTTTGTTACAAAACATCTACCTTTACATTTCCAACACTTACAAGCAGTCCTGATAACAATTATTCACTATTGTATCACAAGAGACCTATCCGCATTTCCTTTCATGAGCCCTGCCCAGACAGATTGTATATTACTCAGTGGAGATTCTACCTTCCTCCATGCCCTCTGGATCTAGGTTTCCTCTTGAAAGCTTGTAAGCCAGTCACTTCTTGCCTTTGTATCTCCCCCATTTTGGGTAGCCAGTGTCTAAGTTGCCCATCCTTGTCTACTCTGTGTATGGAGTGGGTGGGAATGATTCTCACTGTAAAGATTTGTTCCCTCTTTTGAGCTACTGCAGGTGTAGGTCAAGTTCATCAAATTGTATCAGATTGCTCTTTTTTTCCTCTTCTTTCTTCTTCTAGTTGAGCTCTGATCATCCAGTCATTGAAGCCAGGTCAAGTCAAAACCCTTTGTTGTTGAGTTGATTCCAACTCATGGAGACCCCACAGGTTTCAGAGAAGAACTTTTGGAAGCAGATCATCAGGCCTTTCTTCTGAGAAGCCTCTAGGTAAATTTGAACTTCCAACATTCTAGTTAATAGTCATATGCTTATACATTTGCACCACTCAGGTAATTCTGTCTTAGAAGCCAAAATGCTAGATAGTTTATAAACAAGAAAGCCATATAGATATAACATTTATCTAGGCTACATTTTATTTTTCTAGTACTGAAAAGACTAGGACAGTACCAATTACACTAATACAACTGAATAGATGATAATTGTACAAGGATTCAGGGAGAGCAGAGGGCGTTTAGAACTTCCATTGTAGACAAGAAGTGGCCACTGGCATTTCATGAAGCTTTGTAAGATACTCTCTTCCTCTTTTGCACATTGAAGTGGACAGTTATTGCAATTTGAAAAGAAACATCCAACTAAAAATGTAGTTCTTCCTAGATGATGCCTGGCTACCTACCACTACAAATTGCTTTGAAAGAGATCAAATTAGAAGGTTCTGAATAAAATGGAATATAATGTGGAACAAAACTCAAAACCATGAAAAAAGACCAGGCTTACTAGTCAGATAGAAGCTGGTGGAACCTGAGACTATGACCCTTGTTGTTGTTGTTAAGTACTGTTGAGTCAGTTCCGATCCATAGCGAACCCTGTACAGGGTTTCCTAGGCTGTAAATCTTTCTCCTGTGGAGCGGCTTGTAGTTTTGAACTGCTGACCTTAAGGTTCGCAGCCCGATTCATAACCACTACGCTACCAGAGCTCCTTGGTCACTCTTAATATCCGGAATGGAACTCAGTGAAACACCTTGGCTCAGTTTTCAGTCAAACAATAGATGTTGCATTGTTAAATGTTGTCAAGTCTATTCCAACTCATAACGACCCTTTATTGGGTTTCCAAGGAGCAACTGGTGGGTTTGGACTGCTGACCTCTCAGTTAGCAGCTCAGTGTCTATTCTACAGCTCCAGACCAGGTAGGTCTATGGGGGACAAAAACACCAAGTAAGATATGCACACTATAGAATAGTGGACCATTCGAGATCAAAAGGGCAGCCTTTACCTAAGGACAAAGTTCAGAAGGTTTGGGAAGGAAGGAGGAATGGAAACAAGAATCACAGGGAGGAAGTGGGATGTGATGTTACGTTCAGGGGGTTTGCAATCATTGAGATGAAACGAAGTGTATGCTTTCTAGAACGTAAATTGGTGATTTGCTCTGTAAACCTTCACTGAAATCACAATAAAAGGTTTATTTAAAAAAAGAAAATGCGGTTCCTCTATGAACAGCAATCGGAATGTAGTGATTTCTAAATAACAACCCTGATTTGGAAAAGTCGAAACAGAACAATAATTGGATTTGGAGCTTCTTTAGATCCTGTTGTTGTTGTTGTTATGTGCCATCGAGTCGGTTCCGACCCATAGTGACCCTGTATAGGGTTTCCGAGTGTGTAAATCTTTGCAGGAGTAGAAAGCCTCATCTTTCTCCCACGGAGCAGCTGGTAGTTTCGAACCGCTGACCTTAAGGTTCGCAGCCCGATTCGTAACCACTACGCTACCAGAGCTCCTTTTAGATCCTGTACAGGACTGTAAATAAAATTGACCAAGAGTATCAGTCTTGAAATCTTTTTTTGCCTTAAGGCCCTTCCCCATTCACATTTATTTACTTATTGTCAAGGGATCTAGATGTCTGAGAAAGATGAAGATAGAGGCAATTTCTTTGTTTCCTGAGAATGTGTATCCTAGAGACCTTGATTTGTTGTTCTCTGAAGTTGGAGTCCTGGTGTGGCATTGTGGGCTAATGCGCAGTCAGACTGCAAAGTTGGTGGTTCAAACTCACCATCTGCTCCTTGAAAACCCTATACAGGATCGCTATGGGTCAGAATCAACTCAATGGCACTAACAACAACAGAAATTGGAGTTAAGTCCTCAACTGCTTACCAAAATGTTGGTATGGTGCTGTAGGATAAGCACCAGACTACTAACCACAAGGTCAACATAACCACAAGGTCAGCATTTCAAATCCATCAGCCACTCCTTGAAAAACCCCATACAAGGTCCCTATGAGTTGTAACAGCACGCAACAAGAACAAACTCCTCAAGGAGCCTTAGTGGTGTAGTGGATTAAGGACTGCTTACCTCAAGGAGGTAAGGTAGCGTAGTGGCTAGGAATCAGGCTGCTAACCTCATGGTCAGCAGTTCAAAACTACTAGCTGTTCCACGGGAGAAAGATGAGGCTTTCTGCTCCCATAAGATTTACAGCCTCAGGAACCCTGTACAGGGTCACTATGAGTCAGAACCGACTCCACAGCACATAACAACAACAACCTCAAGTTTGGTGATTGACACCCACCAGCCATTCTGAGGGAGAACGATGAGAGACTGTCCACTGCCATCAAGATTTACAGTCTTGGAAAACCAAATGAGCAATTGTACTCTCCTAAAGGAGCTCTGGTAGCGTAGTGGTTACGAATCGGGCTGCGAACCTTAAGGTCAGCGGTTCGAAACTACCAGCCGCTCCGCGGGAGAAAGATGAGGCTTTCTACTCCCGTAAGGATTTACACCCTCGGAAACCCTGTACAGGGTCGCTATGGGTCGGAATTGACTCGACGGCACTTAACAACAACAACAACAGGGCTGCTATGGACTTCTGGTGTGGCGTTGCCAGTCAATGCGGTAAACTTCAACGTCTGTGTGGGCCGTTAAGGCCGGCAGTTCTAACTCACCAGCTGCTCCTTGGAAACCCTATACAGGGTCACTCTGAGTAGGATCCCGACTCGATGGCACTTAGCAACAAACAACAACAGGGCTGCTATGAGTTAGAATCGACACAAGGGCAGTGGGTTTGGTTTTTTGGGCAGAAGCAGCTCTGAAGATAGGTCTGCAGATATGCATCCAAAAGATCACAGCCTTGAAAACTCAGTGGAGTTTTACTTTACACATGGGGTCATCATGAATAGGAACCACTCCATGGTTTAAAGATGAAGTTAGACATGGCAGAGGTGGAGCACACCTGGGACTCAAGTCCCTACTTTATTACAGAGGATTGCTGATAAAACTAAGTAAACTGCTTCATGTCCTTAATCCATTTAATTAACTTCCTTGAAGGTAAATCTTCTTGTGAACCTGTGAGAATCCCTTAGATTTGTATAACACTTGGCAATTGTCCAAGGGCAAAACTACTTGTAAGATAGTTGTCACGCCTATTTTATAAATGAGGAAAAGATCACATGGCTTTGAGTGGCAGTTACCTTTTTTTAACCTACATCTTCTTACTCATCCAAGTTCAAGGTGTTTTCCTCATTAGCACAGACTTGATATCCAGACACAGAACCAGTAAACAAACACTAGTAATTTGCACTGTGTTGGAAATAGTTAAATATTTTAAAGCTCATATGGGATTTTATCTTCTTTCTTCATTTTTTCCTTCTTTCCTATCTCCATTACTTTCTTTCATTTCTTAACGTTAAGCTCACAATTGCATTTTCTTTAATATATAAACAAACACATGGGGCTAAAGTTCTCTCCTCTACCCACAACCTTTAATTTCCTTCTCCAACTTTCTATTCAATTATAACTAATGTATGGGGAGACTTGGACCACATTCGAAATGCCAAACCATTCTTTACCACATGGGAGATTGTGGTACAGTTTGAAAATTTGAATGCATTAAAATGATATTGTTGGCTACATAAAATACCTCTCATCCATTTATAAAGCACCATCTTCTTTGGTTTCTCATATTTTTAGCTCAATAAATATCCACAGACCAAAAGATTTCTTTTCATTTGTCTTGATTTTCCCATATCATATTCTAAAAACTATGTTGGTGACAGTACTTAGTGAGAGGGTTTTCTCCGCAAACAAATCAGGCGAGTGTAGTATGTTGGGAATTTCATCTTTATGCACATCTTTTTACCATGGTTGACAGTCAACATTCCTTTTAGTTAACATAACTAGTTCTGTGAATTATTGTAATGCTTGTTCCTTGACCATGAATGTAACAGTGCTTACGATATAATTTGTTGTTATACAATGATTTTGAATGTGCTCAGCCTGGAGAAATGACCTTGAAAGATTATCTTGGAATGGCCAGTTTGTTTAAAATGCATGAGTCCCCCATTCAAAGTGAGCTAAGACATAGCTGGCAAGCTTACCCTCTTTTCTTTCCTTATTGCACAAAGTCAAAGTTAGGCAGACTATACTTAACAGTCTTGGCAAAATTTTGTATTCTTTGGGCAAAAAATAACCATTATAATGACAAGTTCTGCTTGTTTCCCACATTGGTGAACTACAAAGAATTATATAAAACCTTTTTAGACTAGATTGAGCATCCCATTCCCTTTGAAATTGTCTTCCAAATGCAAGCTCTAGGCCCATTTCTGTAATGGTAGATAAGAGCATAGTGGTCTGTGTTGAACTAGGCCAGTACATAATAGCATAGTATAGAACAGTACATATGTATAGAAAGCATAGTATAGAGTAAAAACGATGCAGGCCCATTAAACAGCAATCCACATCTTGTAAGCACACATACAACAAAGAGAAGTACCTTAACATCTGTTAGGTAAGGGTGATAGAAAAATTTGGAAATGACTAGTGATGACGGTTGCACAGCTGGAAGACCATAATTAATGTCACTGGATTGTTACTACAATAAAAGTTAAAAGGCAAATGTTGTGCTATGTGTGTATTATTAGCACAATTTAAAAAAACTCCGTTAAGATGGTTGCCTATGGTAGGGGGAATGGAGGCAAGGGAATGGGAATAAAAGTTATTCTGTTAGTTAATCGAGGGAGGGCCCTAGCATAGACTCAGGATGATGAGTCTGAACTGAGGAATGTGATTAACTCAACACCTGATCTCTAAGGTCCAATTAGAATAAGAGATAGAAATAGGAAAGGGGGGAGACAACGAAGAAGAAATTGTTCTCCATGACAGTAAAAATCACAAAAGATCCCAATTTGTATCCCCCCCCCCACACACACACACAATTCCTACATTTTTAAGAGGCTAGCTAGGGACAATTCCTACATTTTTAAGAGGCTAATGTTATTCTGGTTACGTCGGGCTGCGAACCTTAAGGTCAGCGGTTCGAAACTACCAGTCGCTCCGTAGGAGAAAGATGAGGCTTTCTACTCCCGTAAAGATTTACACCCTCGGAAACCCTGTACAGGGTCGCTATGGGTCGGACCCTACTCGATGGCACTTAACAACAACAACAACAATGTTATTCTATGGTTTTTCCTGATGGTTCCATGTATTCTATGTTTTTTTCTGATGGTTCCATTCCCTTTTTATGGCATATTCACAAAAATGAATAATACTTCTTTAAAAAACCACACACAGAAACTTTAGGTCCTTTAAGGTCCTGTTGGTGGTGGTAAGTGCCATTGAGTCAATTCTGACTCAGATCCTGTACAGGGTTCCAAGGAGCAGCTGGCGGGTTTGAACCACCAACCTATGGTTCAAAGTCCGGTGCTGATCCTATGGTGCCACACCAAAGTTCCTCAGGGTCCTGGTAACCGCTAATGTTTTGTCTTGATGGATTTGCCTATTCTAGATATTTCATGAAAGTGGAATCATACAATATTTGACATCTTGTTTCTGGCTTATTTCATTCAGCATAATATTTTCAATATTTATTCATGTGAGGGCATTATATATCAGAACTGCATTTCTTTTTATTGCTGAATAATATTCCATTGTCATATTCAAAAAGTTGCCATCACATCTATTCCATCTCATGGTGACCCTGTGTCTCAAGATAGAACTGTTTGGTAGGGTTTTCCAAGGCTGATTTTTTGGAAATAGATCACAAAGTTTTTCTTCCAAGGTGCCTCTGGGTAGACTTGAACCTCCAACTTTCAGGTTAACAATCTATCACATTTAGCCATCTGCACCACTAAGGAATACTACTGTATGTATGTAACACATTTTATTTATCCATTCATCTATCAATGGGCACTTGGGTTGTTTCTATCTTTTGGCTATTGTCCCATGTGAATTCATACTCGATTCACAATAGATCTTAATGTATTTTAATCCTCATATGAATATTTAAATGCTCAGTCCTATTTCTCTCTTAAATTATTTAACTCATCTCCCTCCACGCAGGACACCTTATCCTAAAAAGGACAGATTAGGAAAGTGTCCAATCGTCCCGATATAACCTGCTTTTGTCAGAGCACGAAATGAGAACACTGAAAGGAATTCTTACCTGACTCATGGGTTTGGATGAGCTGATGAGCAGCTCACAGCCAATGAGCTCGTGCAACCTGACTGGCTTGTTTCTCATCTATAGAATGGTGAGGTTGGGTTGAGTTGAAGGGATGGATGGAATGGGATGAGACGACATGAAATGGTGCTCACAGAACTTTGATCATCTTTCTGTAAGTCCGTATTATTTGCCTCCCTGTTCAGGTAGGGAGAGAATATTGTGGCTTACCTCCCACTTCACTGTTCTGTTTTGCTTATGTTGATTGCCTGGAATGCATTTGGTATATGCAACCAGATCCTGAAGCTTTCTTCAGAAAATGTTGGGTTTGTTTTTATACAGAAAACCTAAGTGAAGATTTCATTTAAGTATATTTTTAAAAAACCAAAATGGTGAATCAGTGAGCAAAAGCAAAAGCTGTTAATTACTCTTATAATTGGGCAACACTTTCATGGATAGAAAAATTGCTAAGAGAAAAGGTATTAATATGTATGTGGGTAAGTCAAAAAGTATTGCTGCTAGGGGGTTCCAGTTCATACATGCCAGGATTTATTCCAAACAAACTGTGTTTAAACATGTCCCTGAAATCAGTGAATGGCTGTACACTGTTTCTGTATACTGTTTCTCAGTAATATACTTGTCTTCATCTCATTAGGGTGCCTTCAAAAACTAGGTTCATTCAAAACAGTGGCTTCCAAGGAGATCTTCTGGACCATTTAAATTCAAGACAAAGAGGTCAATTTCAGAATGTTTTGTTGACTGCTCTTTGCGATTCCCAAGGAATAGAATGACATAATGGCAGCAGCAGTTGGCTCAAACGGAGCAGTAATTGTGAGGATGGCACAGGACTTGGCAGTGTTTCATTCTGTTGTGCATGGGGTCACTATGAACCTGAACCCCTTGACAGTACTTAACAACAACAGCAACAACAACAAGGGATACCCCAAGTATGAGGGAAACAAGATAAATGCAGTCTCCACACTAATGTGGTCATGTTCAATGGTAGGCTGACAAACATTCAAGTTTCCTGGGAAAGAGATTGACTAGCTAAAGAAAGTTTTAAAACACTACCCTACTTGACTTTAAGAAGGATCCTCGGTGGCACAATGGTTAAGTGGTATGCTGCTGAGTGAGAGGTTGGTAGTTCGAACCCACATAGAAACGCCACAGCAGAAGAATCTGGTAGGCTTCTCCCACGAAGACTATAGCTTAGGAAACCCTATGGGGAAGTTCTACTCTATCACATGGGGCTTTTATGAGTAAAAAATCAGTTTGATAGTACCCAACAATAAGGTTAGCAGTTCAAACCCACTATCTGCTCCTCAGAAACCCTATACAGAGTCGCTGTGAGTTGGAACCAACTCCATGGCATACTACCACCACATATTCTAGTAGGGAGAAACAGACAGTAAACATATAAATGATATATACATAAGATATATATATATATATACATATATATATACATAAATTATATATATATAATATATATGATATGTACATAAGTTTTATATATATATATAATCCTGCTGTGGGTTAATGCACTGGACTACAAGGCTATTTTGAACCACAGCCTGGTAGTTCAAGCTCACCAGCTGCTCCTCGAAAACCCTATACAGGGTATCTGTGATTCAGAACCGACTTGACGACGCTTAACAACAGCAGTACATATATGTGCATCTACATCTATATTTAACTGTCCAAGTGGTGAATTATAAATTATATAAAGAAAAGAAAAAAGAGTTGAATGAAAAGAGTGCTCTAGAGGTATGATGCCTCACTGCTCTTTAGCTGAGGTGGTCGGGGAGAGCCTCTCTGACCATGTTGTTGTTGTCGTTGTTTGGTGCTGCTGAATCGGGCCTGACTCATAGCAACCCTTTATAGAGTTTCTGAGGAGCAGCTGATGGGTTTGAACTGCCAACCTTGTGGTTCTCAGTCCAGTGCTGATCCTCCAGGGCCTGGATAAAGTGAGGGAGTGAGTCATGCAGACATCTGGGAGATCAGTCCAGGAAAAGTAAAACATCCAGAGGGACATGCTCGATGACCGTCGCACAGATATATAATGTTATGCTATCAGCCGAGTCCTGGTGTGGCACTGTAGAATAACACTGGACTGATAACCACCAGGTTGATGGTCCAAACCCATGAGCTGATCCCTCCTATACAGGGCCACTATGAGTCAGAACCGACTTGGCGGCACTTGACAACAACAACAATGCTCTTAGTACATTCTGTCTGTCTGCCGTTTAATCTGCATGACAGAACCTCTTCTCCCTCTGTTCAAAGCAGGAAAAAAATGTCTGTCTTGTTAATGATGTACAAAAGCCATAAATCTATAGCAATACCATTCAAAAAGCTTATTATACTTGGAAAGTCTTGGGCCAAAGGTTTTCATGTATCCTTCATCTCCATTGCACACCTTCTTCCTTTAACAGTACCCAAAAAACAAGTTATTTTGAACCTCTAGAATAAAAACAAGATATGTGATTTTCTCCTGTCTATTCCTTTCACACCCCTGTCAGGGAAAGCCCAGGAACCAAACAGTGTTATATCCTTCTTTCGAAAGAGCTGAGAGACAAACAGAAATGACAGGAAATTAGATAAGCAGTGATAAGCTATTCATTTTCCTTCGTAGTCTGGATGGTTTGGGTCCAAGGATTTTTTCTGTAGTTCTATGCTTTAATGTATGTGACTGTTAGCTTATAAAAGAAAGAAATACGGTGTCATGTCTTTGAAACCTTGATAGGAACAAAAATATTTTAGTTCTAAGCTATTTTTCACATACTAAAAATACCAAGTTGAATGAAAAATTTTACATCTATTGATTTTTCATCGTGAGTCAACTCTCAATTTGCTGAGTTAGAGGAACTGCAAACATGCTGTTTGGCTCAGGTATTTCTTGCAGTTCTACTGTGTGCAGGGCACTCACTCAGGCACTGTGGTTAGGACAAAAGAGTAGAAGGCATGATCTCTGGTCCCAACGTTTGTATTCCCACTGGCAAGTTAAAACATGATTGCAAGGGTACTGCACAGTGATACTGGATACCATACAATTAAGAATCAAGTGAGGGGAGACTTCTGTTTCCAGCCAAGAAGGAGTTTCAGGAACCAAATTTACCCTTCCATCTGAACCAACTGGAAAAAAAATCAGAAAATTATATAAAACAATGGTCTTCAAGACATAAGGCAACAAAGAAGTTCAATTGCTGTGAGACGGGACGTAAACAAAGGAAACTTACTATTGCTCCAGCTTCATTCCTTCAGAGAATGTTGAGACTGTACTGCCAGTGAACTCCCTAAATTGAGGAGACAGAACCAAGGGTTCAGGGAGACCAAGGCTGCTGGAGACTGAGGATAAAACGTTGGTGAGGACAGGGCTGCACAGAGAAAGAACTGAGATCTGCTGGGGATGCCCCTGGAATATTTAGCAGAATGTGATCAGCACATACCCAGATTTGGGTAAAGATGATTCAAAAAGATAAAAGAGAATAGTGCCCAGTACTCAGAGGGCTTTGAATAGTGCCAGTTCCTACCAGCTACAATGGAAAAACTCATAATTCACGGGGCATTGGGCAGATGGCTAAGGAATGTCTTGCCTCAATAGTGGTGAATAATTAGTCCTATGCTGATTTAAGTTAATTCTCTGGATGAACATAATACACCATAAAAATATGGCTGAAGGTATCAAACTGTTTCCAAGTAGCTCCACTTCATTTATAGAAATACAAAAATAATCAGTACCCAACAAGGTAAAGTCACAATGTCTGGTATCCAATTAAAGCTTACCAGGCTAGCTGCACCGCGGGAGAAAGATGAGGCTTTCTACTCCCGTAAAGATTTACACCCTCGGAAACCCTATACAGAGTCGCTATGGGTCGGAACCGACTCGATGGCACATAACAACAACAACAACAATATGCAAAAAAAAAAGGGAAATTTGATCAGTACCTTGCATCATAATAGAAAAATTAATTCAAAGCAGACCTGAATACAAACCCTAAAACTATAAAATTCCCATATCACCCTGACAATCTTAATAAGGAAACTAATTAGTCAATGATTCTGAAAGTAAATTGTACCCAGAATTTTGCAAAGCGAAGAGATTTTCAGTGAGGCAGCCTCAACCCAGTTGGCTTAATTTACCCAGCATGGCAGAGCACTCTAAAAGAGAAGCGGGAGCTGACTTCATTTTAAAAATCATAACCTATTAGGGAGAATTAGACCATGGTGCACTAGCGCCAGGAAATTGAGATGTTTACTCTTTTCATTAAAACATTTTCTACTTAAATATTTAATGCTTAGGAATTTTTATTTACATGTATCATCCAAAATGCAGTGGCTAGTGTAACAAGACTTTCATTGCATTATATTAGGTCTTGGTGCTACTTTTGAAATGTATCCTATGAATTCAGAACCATTTAGTGAACTGGCACAAGAGTTATGACCCCAATTTTGACGTCAACTCTGCAGCCTTGGGCAAGCCACTAATCTCGTCTCTGTTTCAATATCTGTAAAACAAGCATCATAATTTACTGAGCCCCACCAGAATACAATAAAGTATAACTAATTAGTGTTTACAGTCTGGTTTGATAAAAGGCATTAAATGTTATTGCTGTTGTATTATTATGTAAATGACAGTTCACTTTGACATCAGAAACAATTGGCTTTTGACAACAAAGCTTTCTAATGAAATCAGACACTAAAGAGGCATACAGGTCTTCTTTAAAATAATTAAACGTATTGTAGTCAGTATAAAGTTGGTGAGAAATCACTGTGCAAAATAAAAAGATTTGTTGTTAAGTGCAATGGTGGAGTCAGTTTAGACTCATAGTGACCCCTTTTAGGGTTTTGGGGGCTGTACATCTTTGCTTGATTAGAAAGCCTTGTTTGTCTCTTGAGGAGTGGCTAGTGGGTTTGAACCACCAAAGTGTGTGGTTTGCCGTCCATTGTTTATTCTGGGGGGGGGGGCACTGCACTCCCCCAATAAAAGCATGTGGTTAAGGGGCCTCAAGTCAGTTTCGACTCGTTGTTGTTGTGAAGTGCCATCGAGTCAGTTCCAACCCATAGTGACCCTATATAGGGTTTCCACTGACCTTGGAGTTCAAACGATATAATGACCCTGTAAACGGTTTCTGAGGAGCAGCTGGTGATTTTGAACTGCTGACCTTGCAATTCAAACTGACCTTGTGGCCCAGTGCTTATCCTTCAGCGCTACACCAGGACTCCAGTAAGAACATAGGATGTGGGTTAATGAGACACTCAAACATCTTGAGGCTGACAAATACAATACAATAAAGAGTAGTGAAGGGTCGTAAGCTGGAGAAAAGTGGCCGAGGCTAAGGAGATGCCCACTCTTGGAAATGCTGCAGTGACCAAAGGGACCTTGTTTTGACCTTTCTTCAAGTTCTGTCAGAGCTTGATCATTTTGCACTTGGACTGACAAATAAGCCATGTTCATCCAACTGGCACAGAACAAATGAATGAAGCTTTGAGTGAATGAAATGAAATCTAAAGAACTTGAAAACCACAGGTCACAAAATCCCACCACCTAGCTGCCAATAAAACTGTGGTTAGAACAATTTACTCAGCCATCTCTCTTCTCACTTGGAAACAGAAAATTAGTGAGGCGAATCACATTAGAGACCAAACAAACAAGGTGATTTTTAATTACTCTTAAGGAAGCGGATGGTAGGACATTAAAAGTAAACAGGTAATGTTTTAGTCTGTTTACAAAGGTAGTGGCAAATATAATGAAAAATTAAATTGAACAATTAAGAAACTTTTAGAATCTGAACATTTCAAAAAGTATTTGCAAGTAGTATGCTTGTCCAGTATAAAAAATTGCCAATCAAGCAATGTGAGAATCTGCATGGATGTAAACACCCCAGATTGAAAGGAAAAAGAGGCAGAAACACATGAACCAGTATGTGGTAAATGACTGCAATTTGTGGGAAATCTATGAGACTGTCTGCTCCCGTAAAGATTTATAGTCTTGGAAACAATATGCAGCAGTTTTACGCTGTCGTGATGAGATGGAATTGACTTACAGCAGTGGGGGACGATTGCAGAAGGAAAAAGGAGCCCGGATGGCACAGAATTTGACTGCTAACTGAAAGTCCAGCAGTTCAAATCTACCAGCCACTCCAAGGGAGAACACTGTGAAAGATTACAGCCTTGGTGTGTGCTAGTGGCCAGGAAGCAGGCTTGCAGATGTGCCCTTTGGTTGTTTAAATTATTATATATTCCTGAGTATTTTTGTGTACATCTTCCACCCAACCCCACTCACCTCCTCCCCCCTCAAAAAAAAACAGAGGAAATAAGAAGCAAATACTATTGAATGATGACACATGGAGGAGATTGTCATCATTGCAATGAAATGGTGAGTGTAAAACCGATGTTCTCCCATGTAAACTATCACTCAATTCACAATAAAAACTTAAAAAAAAAAAAAAAAGATTGTTGTTGTTGTTATGTGCCGTGGAGTCGGTTCCGACTCATAGTGACCTTGTACAGGGTTTCCGAGGCTGTAAATCTTTACGGGAGCAGAAAGCCTCATCTTTCTCCTGTGGAATAGCTGAAAGTTTTGAACTGCTGACCCTGAGGTTCACAGCCTGATTCGTAACCACTACACTACCAGATTACAGCCTTGGTAATCCTATGAGACAATTCTACTTTGTCCTGCAGGGTCATGATGAGTCAGAATTGTTTATTGTTTAGTATTGCAGAAGGAAGGAACCTTAGTGACACAGTGGTTAGCTTGTCTCCTAACTGAAAAGTCAGTGGTTTGAACTCAACCTACCATCTACTTTACACGAGAGAAAGATGTGACAATCTGCTTCCATAAGATTGTTATAGTTACATGCCATTGAGTCAGTTCTGATGCAGCAACCTGTGTAGGGTTTCCAAGGCTGTAAATCTGTGCTCCAGCAAATATCCTCATCTTTCTCCCATGAAGCAATTGGTGGGCTCAAAACGCCAATCATGTGGCAGTCTGCTTCTGTAAAGATTACAGCCTTGGAAACCCTATAGGGTCATATAGAGTCGCTGCAAGTCAGAATCCACTGGCTGACAATGGGTGGTGTTGCAGAAGGAAGGACCTAAACATAAAAAAAAAAAAAAAAAAAAAATCATATTTATAGTTTGGAAGAAAGATTATGTATGCTTAACTTCCTAACTTCTATTTATTCATTCATGCAACAAATATTTTTGGTGTACTTCATACGATAATTAGCTCAGCCTAAAGGACATATTGTCAGGAGGGACCAGTTGCTGGATTAGGATATCATGTTTGGTAAGGTAGTGGGTCAGAGAAAAAGAGGAAGACCCCCAGCAAGATGGATTGGCCAAGTGGCAGCATCAGTGGGCTCAAGCGTGGCAACAATTGTGAGGTTGGCCCAGAATCGGGCAGTGTTTCGTTCTGTTGTGCATAAGGTCGCTATGAGTTGGTACCGACTCGATGGGTTAATGTGCTGGACTGCAAAATCGGTTTGAACTGCAAGGTCAGCAGTTCAAGCTCACCAGCTGCTCCTTGGAAACCCTATACAAGGTCGCTATGGGTCAGAAGTGACTCGCCAGTACTTAACAACAACAACAAAGGAGAGATGGATGTGTGAACACATACATGTAACATGCTATAATAGTGGTGAGAAAGTCATCCATGAAAGTGGTTAGATTTGGTCAGATAGCGACAATCTTTCCACCAACACTCTATTGGATGTGCATCTTGATATATGAGCTTAGAAGGTTACTTGGCTAACCAAGAAATAAGCATTTCAAGGCAAAAGAATGGCACACACAAAGACCTTGTGTACTTCAGCTACTGCCACAATGAACACTGCAAAGTGAGTCTTTGTGGCTTAAAACACCAGGCATTTATTATGTTTCATGAGTCTGTGGGTCAGTTAGGCAATTCTGCTGACCCAAGTCTAGCTTGGCTGTTCTTGGCTGGGCTCACTCACAGGTCTGAGGTCAGCTGGCTGGTTACCTGAGAGCTAAATGGTCAGAACTGGCCTTGACTGGCATGACTCAGCAGTATGTGGTCTCCCATGGTCCAGCAGGCTAGCCCAGGCTGGTTCTTTGGGTGGAGACAGAGGTTCAAGAGACAGCAGATGCACACAAAACCTCTCTAGGGTTGGGCTCAGCTATTTCCAATGGATTCTAGTGACCACAAGGCAGCCAGATACAAAGATTAAGGAAACAAACCTCATCTCTTGGCTGTTTAAAGAACTATAGAGTCACACTGTACATGGAAAGGGGTAAAAAAAGTTTGTAATAAATCTACCACAGTTAATAAGATATAAAAAAGTATGGTACATTCATGGAAAAACCAGCGTTGTGACTGAGGATGATGTTCAAGTCCAGAGAAAGACTGGCATAAGACAGAACTAGAAAAGTACACTGTGACTAGATTATGTTGGGCCTTGTAAGCTGCATTTAGGTGCTTGGATTTTTTTTCACACTACATAAAAAATTAACTCTTACCCTAAGGATAAAGTCCCAAGTGGTAAAACATAACCTTTATAGAAGACAACAGAAATAAATCTTTGTGATCTTGGATTTGGCCATGGTTTCTTAGATACGACAACACCAGCACAAGTGACAAAAAAATAGACTGAGCCTATAAAAAACTGAAAACTATTGTCCTTCAAAAGAGACCACTAAGAAAGTGAAAGGACAACTAATGGAACAACAACAACAACAACAAATTATATATCTGATAAGGGGCTTTGTTGCTTGTGTTGTTGTTGTCGTTAAGTGCCATCGAGTCAATTCCGACCCATAGCGACCCTGTATAGGGTTCCCAAAGAACAGCTAGTGAGCTTGAACCACCAATCTTGCAGTTCAAGCAACTTTGCATTCTGACGCATTAACCCAAAGCACGCCACACCATGACTTGCTAAGTGCCATTGCCTCAGTTCTGACTCATAGAGACTCTGTATAGGGTTTCCTAGGAGCACTTGGTGGGTTTGAACATCCGACTCTGCAGTTCAAGCCTACCTTGTGTTATTCTACAGAGGCACACCAGGACTTCAATAAGGGACTAGTATCCAGAATATATAAAGAACTCTTAAACACTTAAAGCACAATAACAACAACACAAATAAACCAGTTAAAATGTGGTCAGATGATGTGAATACACATTTCTCCAAAGATATTACAGATTGTCGGTAAGCACAGGAAAAGATGCTCAATGTCATTAATGACAGTTGTTGTCAAGTGCCATCAAGTCAGTTCTGACTCGTAATGACCCTGTCTAGGGTTTCCAAGGAGCAAGCAGCTGGTTGGATTGAACTGCTGACTTTGCAGTCCAGTGCTTATCCTATAGCGTCACACCAGGACTCCTCGTTGTTGTTGTTGTAAAGTGCCGTCAAGTAGGTTCCAACTCAGAGTGATCCTGTATAGTGTTTCCGAAGAGCAGCTGATGGGTTCGAACAATCCATCTTGTGTTTGGCATCAGTGCTTGTCCAACAGCACCACACCAGGACTCCATTGTTGTTGTTGTTGTTAAGTGACGTCAAGTTGGTTCCGACTCTTAGCAACCCTGTATAGGGTTTCCAAGAAGCAGCTGGTGAGCTTGAACCACTGAACTTGCAGTTCAAACTGACCTTGCAGTCCAGTGCATCAATCCATAGGGCCACACCAGTACTCCAGGACTCCATTAGGGAAACATAAATCAAAACCACAATGTGAGGCCACATCACACCCACACAACAACAACACAAAACAAACTCACTGCCATCAAGTCCATTCCAACTCACAGCAACCCTGTAGAGGGTTTCCAAGGCTGCAAATCTTTATGGGAACAGAAGTCTCATCTTAAAAACATGGTGGAAAAAATTCAGTATATTGTAGTGAAAATTTCCCACAAACTTTTTGAAGTCCTTCATAGTGTTACTATATGCCCTAGCATTTCACTCCTAGGCATATGTATCCAAGATCACTGAAAATGTTTATCTAAGCAAAAATGTATACACAAGTTCATACCAGAATTGATCATAAGATTCAAACTAAGGAAACATTCCAAGCACCTATCTGCTGATAAATAAACAAAATATGGTATGTCCTTATGAGGAAAATTACTCAGCCATAAAAACAAATGAAGTTCTGATAATGTTTGTAAACATTATATTCAATGAAGAATCCAGACACAAAAATGCCATATATTGTATGATTCCATGTATAGGAAATGTGCAAATAGACAAATCCATGGAGACAGAATGAAGATTAATTGTTCCCAGGGACTGGGATACAATTTGGGGAATAAATGTTAATATTAAAGTATTTTTGGTTTTTTGGAATGATGGAACTCTTTTGGAATTAATGATGACCTATGCACTGCTTTGTGAACATACTAAAACATTATTGAATTGTGTATGTTAATAAAACAATGAAGTTTATGGCATGTGAATTACATCTCAATAATGCTGTTACTAGTGTGGTTTGTTTGTGTGTTTTTTTAAAATAAGTAATTTTAAAAAAACTAAGTTATTTTAAAAAGTAAGTAATTAAAAAAAAAAAAGTTAGAACAAAACAAAACAAAAATTCATGTACAATTATCTTGAGTAGATGACCAGTAGGTTGTGGGTGATAACTTCTGAAACTCAGAACAGACAGGGGCAGAAAATGTAGAATTGGAAGATAACAGTGAATAGGAGGTATTTGAAGGAGTGAGAAAATGAGTAGATGGACCATCCTAGAAGGGGAAACAGTCAGCAATAAAAGACAGCTAGAAAGAAACAAGCCTGGGAAGGCCTAGCAGTAGAAAGAACCATGACAAGCGTAGCGATCAACCTCAAAGAGCAAAAGGAGAAAATATTCCAAGAAGTGAGTAAAATATTACCACTCAAAAAATGGTTTGCAAGCTAGAAGGTCATTAGCAATTTGTGTGTGTATGTGTGTAATGTGTGTAAATTCCATGATCTTTTTTTTTTTTTTTAAGTTTTTATTGTGAATTGAGATAAGTTACATGGCAGAACATCAGTTTTACATTCATTGTTTCATTGCAATGATTACAGTCCCCACCGTGCATCATCATTCAGCGTATTTGCTTCTATTCCCACTGTTTTTGTTTTGTTTTGTGTTTTGGGGACTGTACACAAAAACACTCAGGAATATATTATAATTTAAACAACCAAAGGGCACATTCTGCAAGGCTGCCTCCTGGCCACCAGCACTCAATCCCTCTCTTTTCATGAGTCTAGCTGCTCTATCTCTCCAGATCCTCATCTCTGCCTCTATCTCTGGTGTTACTGCTTATCTGGATAGGGTCCCACATACTGCTTGTGCTCTTGTCCCTTAATGGTCCTGAACTGTAAGATTAACTGCTCCCCCGTTTTGTTACAAAACTTCTACTTTTACAGTTGTGACAGTCGCAATTAGTCATGATGACAGTTACTCAATATTGAATCCTAAGAATCTTATCCCCATCTATTTTCACCAGACCCGTCTAGACAAGATGAACACTATTCAGTGGGGATTCTACCTTCCCCCACACTCTCTAAAAGTAAACTCCCTCTTGAAAACTTGTAAGCCAGTCAATTCGTCCCTTTATCGCCCTCTCATTTTTGGTAGCCAATGTCTAAATTGCCCGTTGCTATCAACCCTATATACAGAGGGGATAGGATTGATACTTGATGTGAAGACTCCTTCCCTCTCAGTTGGTATTTTGAGCTACTACATCCATAAGTATAGGTCAAGTTCATCAAATTGTAGCAATTTATTCTTACTTCCTTTATCAAAAAAATTTTTTTTTTAATCTTCCTCTAGTCGAGTTCTGATCATCAAGCCATCGAGGCTAGGTCACATGGGTACTAACTGCAAGTTTGGGCATTCTTGTGCGTCTCCCCTCACTTCATATCAGCTGGATGCTTCATTCTCAGCTCTAGCCCTCCGTGACTATGTCCTTGTCCATAGGCTCAGGAATCCCCAGGTCTCACCACACTTCGGACCAACTAGCCCTTCCTCTTCTCTCTCTCATCTCCAGTCTGTGGAACATGGTAGAACTCAGCCCACATCTTCATTGCTGCCTTTCCCCCTCTTCCATTCACCAGTAGACCAACATGGTCACCAGCAAGCTTATATGCCTACTCGTGTTCCCTTTGAGTTTCAGTCTTGGAGGGGGTTTGTCCTGAAGGGACTTGGTTTCTTGCCTTGATAGCTCCCCAGCAAACAACTTGCTTGTTCTTATACTAGCTAATCAGGCTGCCATTTTTATTTTGGATTTTTCCTGCTCATCTTTCTTTCAAGAAGTATGTTCTGTTGCTCTAGCTGTACCAGGTTGGTCTGCTTGTCATTTCCAGTGGGCATGTCCCACCTCAGAAGGTTCTGGATGGGGCTCAGGATTCCACGTAAGGTCCTATACACTATAAAAGCTCTGCAAGAAACCCATTTCACTGGGCAAGTTCTAGAACCCCTTTTAGGTATTCCAATCAATTATAGGCTAAAGACGGGCTTACAAGCTTTCTGAAATCATGTTTCCTGATATTCCTTTCTATGCCACTCAACTGTCTATTTTACAATAGTAGCAAGGGAAATCAATATTCATAAAACAGTCAAGCATCTTAGTAATATTTCCCCTCTTCAGATTATGCCTTGATCCCTGTAACACAGAGCCTTGTTGTTCTAAGGTTGAGCATACATCATTATTTACCTTTGTTCCATTTAGCCCTTGCAGACCTGCTTCATTGTTCCCCTATTTACCCTGTTCTTCCATCCTCCTCCCCCATTAGCAAACTTTTAAAACAAAGTTTGCCTTTTAACTTTTGAAACCATCTCAAATTTACAAAAGAGTTTTAGTTTCGGTACAACTTTTTTCTCCCTGAGCCATTTGAGAGCAAATTGTTTCATGCTCCACCTGCCCCTAACATTTGAGTATAGATTTCATACAAACAAGGGTGCTTTTACTACATAACCACAAACTCCACATTCAGGAAATTAGCATTCATACATTTTCATTATTTGACTCTTAGACGCCATTCAGTTTTTACCAAATTTCCCAACAATGCCCTTTACTACAAAAGACGCCAATTCCAAATCACGCACAGTTCCCCTCTGTGAACAATTCCATCAGTTTCCCTGACATTAATAACCAGAGACTTTTGAAGATCATAAGCCAGATATATCATGGTACTTTCCTCAATGTGGATTTGTGCTAAGTGTCTTTGTCATTAGAGTCAGATTTTGCATTTTGGTCAGAAATATCACAGAAGTGATGCTGGGGTCTCACTCAATTCTGTCAGGTGATGAATGATATGTATTTGCCCCATTATTGCTATTTCCTTTGATCATAGGACTGAGGTGATGTCTGCCTAATGTCTCCACTGAAATGGTACTCCTTTCCCATTGTCATTAGGGGAGGAACTTTGAAACTATGTAACTATCCCAATTCTCATCAAGATTTGAGGGTATTCATGTATCAGTATGTACACATGATTTTATTCAATGGTTTATGTAAGTCACTATTATATGTAACTCTTATTCTTTTGTTTCATGCTCAAATTGTCCTTGATTTGACTACTGGAAACCTCTTCAGGCTGGTCCCTGTATCCTGGCAGTATGCCCTATTTTTTACTATCTCTTCTCCATTCTTGGAACCAGCTATTTCTCCAAGGAGTTTCTTATATTGTAGAATGGCATTTAGAAGATAAGATTATCAGTGTTAAGTGTGCTCATTGGTACTGGGGTCATCTTGCTTCTAGATCCTCTCAGTGGAAATAGTTAGGGAACATAAATATATATGCATATACTTTGAAATCTGTATTTATTTCTGTATATCTATAAGGAAAACCCTGACATTGTATTAATTAATACCTCCAATTCTGATCTATATTAACATGTCATTATCACCTTTCCCACATTTGTCACCTCCCTTTGGCAATGTGAATCAGCTCCTGTTATCCTTAAGATATTTACATAATATAGGTAACCAACATCCTATTACTGCTACTGCCCCCTCCCACATTGACACCTCCAGTGCCAACTCCTCAAGTTGGATATTCACCCCTCCCATGTGGATGTTCTCTTTACCTTGTTCACCCCAAAACAAGGTCACTTCTATAGGGTTGGGAGCTCCTGGAGGGGCTATCCTTCTCACCTCATTCAGTTCTGACTTCCATCCCAGGATTTTCCTCCCCAAACTTTCCCAGTCTTTGATAATGCTTTGTGGGCTTCATTCATCACCTGAGTGGATAATAGCTGGCACCCTTCTGGCTCTGACGTTCCATACCAGGCATCCCCTGCATAAACGCTCATCACCCTCATCGCATGGTCTCTGACGATCCACATCAGGTCCACCCTAGAACTGGGTCCTGCTCACCCTGCGGGGGCTCTGGCTTTTCCTACATAAATGTCCTGACTTCCTCAGGCTACTAGGCCTCCAACCCCCCATCCTGCATCCCACCACCAAGCAACCTGCAAAGGCTTAGTGTCATCTGCCCTGCTGCCTTTAGAGACACAGTTTTTCAACAAGAGAAGTGGGAGATAAAGATCCATTTGTGATTTTTGGACTGCTCTTTCATCAGCATTCCCAACTAATATTTCTTAGTTTCTGTGTGAACTAGGAGATGATTCATCTCCTGAGAGCAAAGTGGAGCCCAGGGCTCAAAGAGAAAGCATGTTTAAAACAGCCACCATTGAGAATAATAAAAACAATGACAATGACCATCTACCAATTATTATTAAACAGCCACTGTGGAGAGTAATAAATACAGTAGCAATGGGCACCCACCATTTATTATTTTTAAAAAATAATAATACAGTAAAACCTGAGAAAGCCAGAACCTAACTAAGGCAGAACCCTGTCAGAGAAGGGAAACTCACATACCTTCCACTAAACGGTGAGACTGTATTATACCATGTCAAAGGTGGAAAAATTTTCTAGACCCAGAAAAACAAGGCACTTCTGTCGAGTTCTGGCTATCACAGGTCCCACTGTATGTGCCGGGCAGTTGGATTTACTGTGATCCTCATACAACCTTGTGAGTTGGATATCATTGTCTCCAATTTGCAAGCAAAAAATTTAATACTGAGCAAGGAAAAGCAGCCTTCTCAAGGTGTTGCAGCTCTAATGGGAAAACTGTACTCCAAGCCCAGATCTATCTGAATCCAAAGCATAAGTTATTTAATCACTAAACACTCCTGTTAGAAATAACTTGTCAGGTACATTAGGCAGATTATGTGTACATTATATTCTTAATGTTAAATCCTTACTTTTTCAAGGATCAGGTGCTGTAAGATACGTACTGGAATGCTAACCAAAAGGTTGGCAGTTCAAACCCACCAGTTGCTCCTTGAAAATCCTCATAGGCTAGCTATGAGTCAGAACTGACTTAACGGCGCTTAACAACAGCAGCTGACATAGGGAGTCTGGGTGTGATGTTGTAGGATAAGCACTAACCTCAAGATCAGCAGTTTGAAACTACCAGCTGTTCCATGGGAGAAAGATGAGACTTTCTGATCCCATAAAGATTTACAGCCTCGGAAGTTCTATACAGGTCGCTATAAGTCAGAAGTGATTCCACACCACATAACCAAACAACCGTAGGGGTTAGGATTCTAACACACATTTTGGAGGGACACAATTCAGTCCTTAACAGAGGATGAGAAAGATTAAAGGGAAGGGAGAAACTGGCTTTATTGAGATCAACTATGTGCACTGCTAAGTACATTTCAGTCCTGCAGAACAGAAGGAAAAGAAGCTCAGCAATATAATTTGCCTAAGATTACACAGCTACCAAGTGGCAGAGCCAACATTTAAACCCAGAGCTGTTTTGTTCTAAAACCTGTGCTTTATTTTTCCAATGCATCATGCTCCTTCCAGCTACATGAGAAAAGTAGAAAATAAGAGGTTGCAGAGAAAATGTTTATTCGTTCAAAACTTGAGCAGTTTCAAGCTAAGACAAAGTCAAGGATGTGGCCATGATTTGGTTTTCTGAAGAGGAATGTAGGTTGAGATCCTTAGACAGGTCAAGAAAATATGGGGCTAATATTGAATGGACCATCCACACAGACATTGAATTTGCCCAGGAACTCATCTGAATAGAGGCAAACATGTCAGGTTGTTACTAATGGCCTTTGCATTGCCCCCTGACTCATGGTGAGCTATTACAAATGCTGCCTATACCTGTACCAGTCCCACAATTAGGTGCAGATCTAACTGTTGTGATCAACAAGATGTTCATTGGCTGATGTTCAGAAGTAGGTCACCAGGTTTTTCTTCTTAGTCTGGTAGCTCCACTGAAACCTCCTCTGATAGATATGCATGAGGTGACTTGGCTCAGAATGGTACCCAGGTCTCCCACATGGAAGGTGGGAACTCTATCATTGAAGTACTTACTTACTCCCTCAAAGAAGCACTGTTGTTGCTGTTAAGTGCCAGTGAGTCAGTTCTGACTCATAGTGACCCTATATAGGGTTTCTAGGAGCAGCTGGTGGTTTTGAACCACCACCTTAGAGCTCAAATCGACCTTGTGGCCCAATGCTTGTCCTACAAGCGCCACACCAGGTAGGAATCCCTGAACAGACATTGGGAGAGAACTGGAGATTGATAAACATGGAATGAGATACACAAAGCCGCTACAGCTTGGTTATAGCAGCTATGGAAATATTACAAATAAACAATCTTAAAGTAAACGACTGGTGTCAGATGGATCTTGGCTGAAATCAGAGAATACCAGGAAGATGTTTACTTGTGTCTTATTGACTATGCAAAGACATCCGATTGTTCTGATCGTAACAAACTATGGATAACATTGTGAAGAATGGGAATTCCAGAACACTTAATTGTGCACATGCAATACCTGTATATAGGCTAAGAAGCAGTTGTTTGAACATAACAATGACATATTGCATGGCTTAAAATCAGGAAAGGTGTGCACCAGGGTTGTATTCTTTTACCATATTTATTCAGTCTGTATGCTGAGTAAATAATCTGAGAAGCCGTTCTATATGAAGAACACCATGACATTAGGATTGGAGACAAACTCATTACCAACATGATGACACAATATACAAATGACACAACCTTGCTTGCTGAAACCGAAGAGGACTTGAGACATTTGCTGATGATCAAAGACGGAAGCTTTCAATATGGATCACAATTCAGTGTAAAGAAAACAAAAATCCTCATAATTGGACCAATAGACAACAGCAAGATAAATAAAGATAAGATTGAAGTTATCAAGGATTTCATTTTACTTGTATTCACAAACAACATTCATGGAATCAGCAATCAAGAAATCAAACGGTGTATTGCATTGGGCAAATCTACTGCAAAAGACCTCTTTAAAGTGTTAAAGAGCAAAGATGTCACTTTGAGGACTAAGGTGTGCCTGACCCAAGTCATGGTATTTTCAATTGCCTCATATGCATGTGAAAGTTGACAAGGAAAAAGGAAGACCTAGGGAGAATTGATACATTTGAATTATGGTGATGGTGAAGAATATTACATGTTCTGTGCAGTGCCAAAAGAACAAACAAATCTGTCTTGAAGGAAGTACAGCTCCTTAGAAGCAAAGATGAATTCGTGTCACGTACTTTGGACATGTTATCAGGAGGGGCCAGTTCCTGTAGAATGAAATCATGCTTGGTAAAGTAAGAAGGGATGAAAAAGAGGAAGACCCAAAAAGAGATGGATTGGCACGGTATTAGCAACAATGAGTTAGTTCAAGCATTAACAGCAGTGAGGATGACACAGGACCTCGCAGAATCCTGCTCTGTTGTACACTGAGTACCTGTGAGTCAAAATGCACTCAACGGCACCTAACAACAATAGCAACAAGAGAAGATACAGAATGCTGATCTTTATCTCTTTTTGATGGTTTTCTCTCTAACAGGTACTCAAAGTCTCATCATATTCTTCACTGCAGATGAATTAAACAGTTTCGAAGGATAATTAATTTTTTTCTGGCAAAGAACAGCCACTGTGTGTGTGTGTGTGTGTTGTTTTGTTATTTTTGACATCCACTGTTTTATATTTTTACTTTTTGTTGTGAATTGAGTGCAGGTTTACAGAGCAGATCATGAGTTTTACGTTCAATCCATCCTATACTTCATCTCAATTGCAATCCCTGTAGGGAGCATCATTGATCCCACTTCCTTTGGTCTTGCTTGTTTCTTGTTAACTCTTTCCTAATCCTTTGAATTAATTTTGTCCTTAGGTAAATGCTGCCCTTCTGATCTCGAATGCTTGACCATTGTAGAGTGTGCATACCTTACTAGTATTGTCATCCACTGCATATACCTATCTACTGTTTGGCTGAAAATTAAGCCATGGGGGTGAGCTCAGTTCTAGACTTGAAGGGTGAGCAAGGGCCTTATGGAACTTCTCCAGTCGCTTTCTGATCAGTCTGCCTGGCTCTTTTATTAATTTGAATTTTGTTTCACTTTTTCTTTCACTCTATTCACAACCTTCTAAGGTGATCTCTTTCAGAGCAGCAAATAGTGGTAGCTGGGCACCATCTGGTTCTTCCGGTTTCATGGTCGTGGGGACTGATGTTCATGTGGTCTGTTAGGCCATTGGACTAATTGTTTCCAAGCATATTCAATTATCATCACTTTCTTTCCTCCAGGCAGGGAGTGGCCAATAGTTGCAACTTCGATGGTTGCTCATGAGCTTCTAAAATCCCCAGTTGCTGTTCACCAAAATATGATGCAGAACATTGTCTTTGTGAACTATATTGTGTCAATTGACTAAGGATTGTTTTTAAGTTTTAAGGAAATTACTTTGTCACCATGAGGATAATGGAATTCTTTTTTTTTTTTTTTTTAATAAGAACAGAGATAATTCTACCTCAACTTATGGGAACCAAGAACTTAATCCTCATAATGTAAGTGTTTACCATGTGCTGAACAAGCCTCTGTATAGGGGCATTATTGAACATGGTAAAGACTGTCATTAATATGCACACATGGCCAAAGTTCCCACTCGATTAACAAAATGGTCAGTAGTTATGCTTTCTATATAAATTCTTGTTTTGTGTTCTAATGTTTAAAATAATTCATTGTCCCAGGATTTTTACTTGATTGCTCTACATAAATTTAAGAATAATTAGAACATTTTTTTAACTGAGCACATACGAGTATGAGTACAAGTCCTTTGCTTCTACCTTCTTTCTTTCTGCCCACCTTTTGATCATTTTGCTACTTATTATAATCCTGCAGGAAGGTGACCACCATGAAAGCAAGGCATAGTTCCAGCATCTTGGAGAAATTTGAGGATAAGTAGATTCTGGAGTCAAGAGGACCTTGGGTTCAATCCTAGCTCCAAAACAGAAAGGAATCATACCGGGTTCCTGCACATGGTGACCCCATATGTGTCAGTAAAACTGCTCCAGACATATTTATTTATTTATTTATTTTGCCTGATTTTTCAAAAGTACTTCCCCCAGGCTTTGTTCCCAGGTGGCTCTGAGTGGACTCAAACCTTCAGCCTTTTGGTTAGCAGCCAAGCATGTTATATTTTCACTTCTCTTCAGTTACCTTTCAGAAAGAGGATTAAATAATCCTTAAGAGATAGGTAAAGGAAGTTGAAAATGATTTAGTTTTTCAAATTATTTCAAAATACATTAAGTTGTAGATAATCAATAATTAGCTCTTCTGATCTGTCAATTTAACAGACTTTTCCAAACAGTCATGAAGTCGTTTGCTTTCTTTTAATCATTATTTAGTTTTCTTTTAAAATTAGAGGTGCAATATGGGACCTAGCCAAAATCCACTGAGCACATGATAAGATGTTGTGTGTTGTGTATATAATACTTCCAGATATCTGGAATTAGAAACACCAAAATGCATAAAGACAATTTCCACCTATTAAAAACAGTAACTTAAATAAGTGGGGATTTGCAGCTGTACCCTGTAACCTTTTAACATTGTTCTACAGCTAGCTCATCTTTTTCAGCAGGTACATCTGTGCCGGACTAGTGGAAAAGTGGGCCGGATCTAGTTAACTTTTTTTCATGAGAATCTTTGTGAAAACAACTGTTCTTGAGTTAATGCGTAATCAGCTACTTTTCTAAATAGATAGGACAGTCAGTAACGCTATCATTTAGGACACTTTACACTGCAAATAATAAGAGATTTATTACTTAATTAATTAAATTTAATTTATTTAATAAGTAATTAATAATTTGTTTAGCACATTTCTGAACAAGAAGAAAAATGTATTATCACATACGAAGTATAGAGGTAGGCAACTCCAGAGTTTGCTAATTCAACAGCCCAACACAGAGAGCTCTGCATCTTTTGGTTTGAGCCTCTCAGATTGGCTCCCAACACGGCTGTCCAGATCCAGGCATCACGTGCATTTTGGATGACATGAAGTGGAATGGCGGATTCTCTCAGTGCATTTCATATCAGCAGGAGCACCAACTGTTGTTGTTATGTGCTGTCAAGTTGGTTCTGACTCATAACAACACTGTGTAGGGTTTCCAACAAGCGGCTGGTGGGTTTGAACCACCTACCTTGTGTTTAGCAGTCCAATGCTTATCTTACAGCATCCCCTTCAACTTACCATCTCTCATGGGCCAGAATTGCCTGTGTGTTCATTTCTAAACTGGCAAGCGGATTGAATTAGGCTGCTGAGCTGATAACAGTTACAGGGACCCTCTGGGACTAAGGAGAACCCCCATCTCCTGGAGACACATGCCCACCATATACTTGAATACATTTGAAGTTCTGTTAGCAAGAAGAAAACAAAAAATGGAACAACCAATGGATAGGCCATCAGTAGTGACTGCCACAGTGAACAAAATATTTTGGAGGTGCGGCTGACAAGCCTTTGATAGCCATTTCTAAGTTCACTTAAAGTCCAGAAGACTTTATCTGACTAGTTTCCCATTAGGCATTTCTGGAACCAATAGAATAGAATGGAATTTTAGTGCTAATATTATGTGAATATTGATTCTTTTAAAAAACGTAATTAAACTATCAGGACAATACTTCAAAATGGGTTTTCAAGGGCTTTTTGAATCACTTGTTACTTTGGAATTTTTAAAAAATCAAAATCTTTTCTTTGGGCTGATTACATTTCCAAAGCAGCATTTGTATCTCAGATTCTATCCTTCTCAATACTCTCTAAGATGCTCTGGTAGCGTAGTGGTGAATCGGGCTGAGAACTACAAGGTCAGTAGTTTGAAACTACCAGCTGTTCCGTGGGAGAAAGATGAGGCTTTCTGCTCCCGTAAAGATTTACAGCCTCGGAAACCCTGTGCAGGGTTGCTACAAGTCGGAACTGACTCCACATCACATAACAACAGCACCAGTTCTCTCTTCTCCTGACTCAGGGTCTCCTCCAACCAGATGTCCTATAAATGCTAAAAAGTGAATGCTAAAAGTGAATCTCCCTAAGGCAGGGGCCATGCTGGTAGCTCCATCCCATGTGGCACCTCATGGGCACTTCACAGATGCTTGTTTATTGAATGGATGGTTAGAGAAATGGGAGAAACTTAACTCTTTACCCTCCTTCCTAAACGGATGAGCACAACACAGGGATTGTGTCACGAAGTTCAAAGTCTGGCGCCCCCTCACACCTGGGCTAGAATTAACTAGCTAATTAATTTATCTAAGTCTCAGTTTCCATTAACTGTGGAAAACAATAAACCCTCATAGTGGTTTCACAAGGATTAAACATGATCATTCTTGGAAGAGGCTTAACATATCACAAGCGCTCAAGTAATGTTGGCTCTCATTCATATTTTGCTTTTTACTAATGTCCTCATGTACACCCAGCATCCAAGATTCAAAGTATAAGCCATTTCTTGGAATCTCATTGGTCTATTGCCCTTACATTCATAACACCATGCTACTCTCCCCCGGGTCCAATCCCACAGCCACAGACCCAGTCAGGGCCTTTGATTGTGGGGCAGCCTTATGTTAGTGCACTTCCCTGTCAACCTTTTCTGTCTCCATTTTCCCCAGTATGGTCCTAGGGGAAGGAACTCAGAGTATTTATCCTGCTCTACAAATTGTTTGCACTTAAAGCAGTGATTTTCCTCCTGCTTTCCTTGAGAGGCTAGGGATTCCTGGATAGCTCAGTTAAGTGCTCTGCTGCTAACCAAAAAGTTGGCAGTTCAAGTCCATCCATTGCCTTACCTTATAAAATGAACAATAACTATTAAGGAGATAGGTAAGTACTCCTTAGAACAGTCAAACACATGATTTACCCAGGAATAAAGCTCTGAAGATAGGAAGAAATAGGAAAGAAAGATGGATGGAAAAACACAGGAAGTATGAAAAATACTGTTCGTTGTGGGAATTGCAATCAATGTCACAAAGCAAAATGTGTATGAATTGTTGAATGGAAAACCAATTTTCTCTGTAAACTTTTACCCACACACATTGCAATAAAAGGTCAAAATAACAATAAAAATTCAGTAGGGGGAGGTAGGGTACAGAGACTCAGATTAACGCCTTATGACTTCATGATTCTTAAAATATTCATGAGTCCATAGTAATATAAATAAATGATTGAATAAATAGATTTAAAAAGGAGAAGAAAGACCTAGCTATCTACTTTTGAAAACATAGCCACTGAAATCCTCAAGGGGCACAGTCGTCATGCGTCGGAATCCACTGTAAGGAAAGCGGTTATTTTTCCTTGGAAGTCTAGGGATCTGAGGCCCTGGATCAGGGATCGGGGCTGGCTGAGGCTGGGGTGTAAAAGGGAGGAAGAGTAAGAAAGCCAGGCCACACAGACCCCTTCTCTACTTCAACCAGTGAAACAACCAGAGTTCTCTATATTTTCTATATTAGGGTTTAGTGAAAGATTTCCTTTGAAAAAAGGACTCTGCTTTTTGTAGAAAACATGAACATGAATGGACTAGAGGGTCTCTACGGTGACACTTCAATGAATCTCTGTGACTCTGCATATCATCTCCTCCTACAGGCAAGCTCTAAAGGGCTTGCTTGAATCTCTCCCCAGTTGGTTCCTCCTCTGTGGCAGTGTTTCATTTGCATCCAGCCTATACCTTCATTTCAACCAAGACAAGTGTTTTCAGGTCCCTGAAAACATCTCTTTGATGATGAGTTTTGCTTGCACACATCTGGAACCTTGTTTCATATGCCAACTGCCACCTGGGTATTGCCTCCCCTGATGCCACACCTGTCCACACCTGATGCCAGCACCAGTGCTCTGGTGACTCCTTATTACATCACTTGTTGTTGTTGTTGTTATGTGCTGTGGAGTCGGTTCCGACTCATAGCAACCCTGTATAGGGTTTCTGAGGCTGTAAATCTTTATTGGAGCAGAAAGCCTCATCTTTCTCCCACAGAACAGCTGGTAGTTTCGGACTGCTGACCCTGAGGTTAGCAGCCCAGTTCATAACCACTATGCTACCAGAGCTCCTTATTATGTCACTAGTTCTGTATTTATTCATAAGCTTCACTTGTGGTCAAACTCCAATTTCCTTAGGGTATAAATGCTCTTCAGCCAGTCTGTACATCAGCAGTTCTTAAAGTGTGGTCCACGGAACTCTGGGGACCTTAAAAAAAACTGGTGGAGGGTCTGGGAGTCAAAACTCTTTACATAATACCATGAAGACATTATTTGTGTCTTGCACTCTTAGCCTCTCAACTCAACACTGGCGTTTTCAGAGGCCACATGACATTTCTATCAGAGATTAAATGCAGAAGTACCTGAGAATCCAACTATCTTCTAAAATTAGCCAAATTACTGAGATTTGCAAAACTACAGAAATTTTTTTAAAAGGCCACTTACCTCACTAAACATTTTTGCTTTGAAATATGTAACTATTGTTCATAAAATCTATATTAATATGTAATTTTGTCTTATGAATTTTTACATGATAATATATTTTTTTCAATTTTAATTATACAATGACAAATATCAATATAACTCACATAAATAAAACCTTTTGGGATTCCCCAATAACTTTTTTTTTTTTTTAAGTTCTGATTGTGAACTGAGTGATAGTTTACATGGGAGAACATCGGCTTTACACCATCGTTTCATTGCAATGATTACAATCTTCTCCATGCATCATCATTCAGAAGTATTTGCTTCCATTCCCTCTGTTTTGTTTTTTGTATTGTTTTTTGGAGGTGGGAGGGTGTACACAGAAACACTCAGAAACATATAATAATTTAAACAAACAAAGGGCATGTTCTGCAAGCCTGCCTCCTGGCTGCCAGCACCCAGTCTCTCTCGTTCCATGAGTCTAGAGTCCTCAGCTGCACCCTCTCTCCTTGTCCCCATCTCTGCCTCCATCTCTGGTGTTCCCGCATTCCGCTTGTGCTCGTTCTTGAGGGTCCTAGGGTCCTCTGTTTCTGGACTGTAAGATTAACTACTCCCCTCTTTTTGTTACAAAACTTCTACCTTTACAGTTGTGGCAGTCACAATTGATCATCATAACAATTTCTCACTGTTGAATCATAAGAATCTTATCCCCATCTTTTTTCACCAGAACTGTCTAGACAAGATGAAAACTATTCTATCTTCCCCCACATAGTCTTAAACTAAATTCCCTCTTGAAAACTTGTAAGCCAGTCACTTCATGCCTTTATTGCCCCGTCATTTTAGGTACCCAATGCCTAAGTTGCCTATCCCTATCTACTCTGTATGCAGAAGAATCCAATAACTTTTTAAAAATTTTATTAGAACCTGTCTTTTTATACGAAGAATACAACAGATTTCAAAAAGTTCATGGAAATCCCCTCATAATACAGTATTTTATAACTAAATTCAAGTGAAATTAGTTTTTTAGCATGGTATTTGGACCCTGAAATGGAATAAACAGACGTAACAAGTCATAGTATCATCAACTGGTGTATTAGCACATCAACAGTAGGAATACAATGATAATGTAATAGAAAAAGAGTTTGGCATTAAATTAACACTATTATCACCAAAACAGAACATAGCAGTGCTAAGGCACAAGCACAGATTGCAACTCCAGTAATTGAGAACCAAAATGATTCACTCACCTGATTGGTTTTTTCTTTCTTTTTTAAAAAATGTTTTATTGTGAATTATGTGATAGTTTACGTGGGAGAACATTAGTTTTACATTCATCCTATCATATATCGTTTCATTGCCATGGTTCATCCTATCATATATTATTTCATTGCCATGATTACAATCCCCTCCATGCATCATCAACCAACCAAAGGGTATATGCTCATCAGCGCTCAGCCCCTCTCCCTCTCTGTGTCTAAAGTCCCCAGCTGCCTGTGTGCTGATGACTGGGGGGGGGGGGGGGGGGGGGGGGGGGGGGGGGGGGGGGGGGGGAGGTGTAGGACAAGGGGAAGCAGGATTGTAGGATGTGCCCTTTGGTTGGTTGATGATTCATGGAGGAGATTGTAACCATGGAAATGAAATGGTATATAATAGGATGAATGTAAAACTAATGCTCTCCCATGTAAACTATCACATAATTCACAATAAAACATTAAAAAAAAAATAAAGTCCCCAGCTGCTACATTTCTCCATGTCATCGTCTCTGCCTACATCTCAGGGATCACTGCTTTTCTGGGTACGGTCCTGCTCTCTGCTCTTCTCCTTTCATGGTCCCAGGGACCTCTGCATCTAGACTGAAAAGTTAATCACTCCTGTCCTTGCTACAAAATGTCTATCTTTACATTTCCAACACTCACAAACAGTCCTGATAAAAATTATTCACTATTGTATCACAAGAGACCTATCCACCCACATTTTCTTTCATCAGCCCCACCTAGACAGATTGGATACTACTCAGTGGAGATTCTACCTTCCTTCACGCCATCTGGATCTAGGTTCCCTCTTGAAAGCTTGTAAGCCAGTCACTTCTTGCCTTTGTAGCCCCCCCCCGCCGCATTTTGGGTAGCCAGTGTCCAAGTTGCCCATCCCTGTCGACCCTGTGTACGGAGTGAGTGGGAATGATCCTTGCTGTAAAGATTTGTTCCCTCTTTTGAGCTACTGCATCCATAGGTGTACCAATAACTTTTAAGAATGTAAAAGAAGTCCTGGTGTGGCGCTGTAGGATAAACACTGGGCTGCTAACTGCAAGGTTGACAGTTCAAACCCACCAGCTGCTCTTGGGAAACACTAGACAGGGTTGCGATGAGTTGGAACCAAATCAATGGTACTTAAAACAACAACAATTTAAAAGATCTTGAAACCAAAAAGTTAGAGAACTGCTGTTCTAATCTATGTCATTTGAGTATTTCCCAGCACAGTATGTTCTACAATGGAATCTAGAATGTTCCACACAACAAGCGTTCCAGGACGGCTGCTGACTATTGACTTAGGCTGGAGAAGGCGCCAACTCTACTGGAAAAATCTGTTGGATTAAAATTGTGTTTGTTTTATTTGCTTAATTAACATTTCCATAATACACATCTAATGAAATAAAATATGAGTTTTGTATTTTTTGTTTCAACTGCAGTTAATCAAATTTGGTAGATTTAAAAATTATTATAAGGAACAGTCAGTTCACAGGGTAGTTATTGCTCTTATTTTGCCAATTTTGCTTAAAAAATAGATGCATCACACAACAAAATTCAATAAAATATGGCACTTTGAATCAAAGTTGCAAAGTATGTAATTAGTTTTCTGACTTGGACCATTAAACCGAATGAAATTCCATTTTTGCCTTTTTGCCATTGTACCAGAACTTATCCCAGTTAGATCATTCTTTATTAGTGTGCATATACCAGTGCCAGGATTTGTGAAAATGAAAATGGAAAGAGAAATAAACATCACTGAGTTGAAACCCTTATTAAAAAATAGACGAACTGAATCCCCAGCATGCTAACTGACTTGATTAAGGCCCCGCATAGCATAAACTTCTGACTTTAGTATTTCTTGCAATGCCCTGGTTAAACATTTAATTCTTTGTAAAGATAAATAATTCCATTTAGATTGTATACTTTAGGTCAATATGGATAACTACCTTACCACCATTAAGAATTTGCTAAAAAGTATTGCTTACCAAAAACATACCTGTTGCTGAAATGGACTTGGAATGAATCTCCCTGGTTTGTGGCAGGTCCTGCTGCACAGGAAGCTGGGGCCCTGCTAAGTTTATCTTTCTCTTTGGCACCCAAAGGCAATCGTCTAACCTGGTACCAAAGAGCAGAGTCAGACCAGCAAGAATAGTCCAGAATATCACTCAGGTGTTCCTTAAGGGCCCTTATCAAAGTCAGCAACAAGAAACATCTGAAAGAAGGTTCCTAGTGATCTGGACCCTGCCTGCCCCTCCTGCACTCACTTGTCTTGACGCTCCAATTCCAGCAGGCCACCTGCTTTTCTGTACAGGAAGCTGCTTTCCCTCTGCCTTCTACTTTAGTGTGCACTTGTAGCACCTGTCACTCTGTGCCCCTCTTTCTCCTCTGTGTTAGTTGCCATTGAGTTGGCTCTCATGACGACCTTATATTTAACAGAATGAAATGTTGCTAGGAGCTGTACATCTTCATGACCAATGGTATATTTGAGGTCATTGTTGTTACTATTATACTAATCCATTTTATTGAGGGTCCCCCTCATTTTCACTGGTGGTCTGCTTTCCCAAACATGATGTTCCGGTCTAGTGATCGGTCTTCCCTGATGACATGTCCAAGTTGAAATCTCTCCATCTTCACTTCTAAGGAACATTCTGGTTGTATCTCTTCTAAGACCATTTTCTTCATTCTTTTGGCTACCTGTGGTGTATTTACAACCTGTCTGTTAGTTTGTCTTATTGATGGCTTGCATTTTGCTATGCCAGCAGTATTTCAATTATCAGCAGGATCACCCATGGTAGATACATTTTAGCAGATCTTTCAGACAAAGACAGAATAAAAAGAAAGAGCCAGTTATCTACTTCTGAAAATTAGCCAATGTAAACCCCTTAGATCACAACAGACTATTGCCCGATACAGTGTTGGACAATGAGGCCCTCAGGTTGGAAGACACTCAAAATACAAATAACTGAGAAAGCGCTGCCTTCTCACAGCAGTCTACCTTAAAACGAGGATGACCTGGAACCTTCATTTGCAGATGTGGCACAACTCAAAATGTGAAGCATTTATAGAAAACAGCCACTAGTAATCAAAATGTGGAATGGATAACATATGAATCGAGGGAAATTTGAAGTTAGCAAAAATGAAATGGAGCAAGAGATGACCCAAGTCAGACACATCATGCCATCTCTCTGCAGCAGACTCAAGAAACCAAGTGAAACAGATACAGATGATAGTCCTACAACCCTGAGCATCAACATAAAGGACAAAACATTAGACTGAGCACCTACTGGAACAAGAAGCTGAACAAAAACAGCCAACAAGGAAAGATACAAAGCAGAGGTGCCCTAGCAAGTTGACCTGGCATAGTGTGGCCATCTGGCCATCTTGAGACAAGGCCAGTAGCAAACCCATAGAAAGACAACTCCACAGAATTCCCAAAAGGAGCCAGAGAAGTTGTGTAGACAGACTTTGAGTGAAGCAAGGTGAGCAGGACACGAGCCAGGTCTAAGGAGGGAAAGGACAGTAAGGATGGCAAAAGCTCCAGAGATACTGGTGTCCACAGAGCAGGAATGGAGCCAGGACTCCAAGATGGAACTAGTCACCAACAGCAGTCTTTAAGGTGGTCGGTGCACACAGAGTAATAGATACATACGTTGTCAACGGTCTACCCAACCAGACTCTCTAAAGACCCCCATCTCCTTCTCACATTTATTGGGGTCAGGCCAACAGGAAGTGCCTAAGCACCCATGTCCAGAGGCCAGAGGAGCACGTTCCCTCTTCCCCAGCCTCATGCTGATTAATGGTGCAAACTACCCCCACCTTCGCCACTCTGCTCACCTGGGGACTGTGGTAGGAACCCTCCCTCCCCAACCCCAGTCCCATCATCCATTCATCCCCCACCACTGCCTGCCCATCTGGCCCCTTATACACCTCTGTCCACCTCCTCTCCTGCCGGGTGAATGTCAAAGAGTTCCTGTGCCCCCAGTGGCCACCACACTCCATGTCTGCCACCCTGCTCACCTGGTCAGCAGCACAGAGCGCTCCAACACCCCCAGTCACATGCCATACACTCTGACTTGCCTTCCTGCCCACCAGAGAGTGGCAGAGTGTGTTCCCATGCCTCCAGTCCCCTGAGACATCCCACTTTCCACTGTTCTGCCCACCAGGAAGTGCCAGGAAGTACACCAGTTGCACACCACACCCCTTCTGTTCAATGCTCCACCCCAGCTAGTGGGCATCATTGTGTGCTTTCATGCTGCTGGACCTACAACAAGGGACAGCCTGCCCCAGCTGCCACTCACACCTGAACAGTGACACAGTTACCCTGCTCACTGTGACGGATGGTGAGTGCTCCCGTATCATCAGACCAGGGATAGCAGAGCATGTGCTGCCTGCCCTGCCTGCTCTGGTAGATCAAAACAACACAAAACAAAAAATCAGGGCAAAACAAAGAAACATACACCTTAATGCTTTAGAGACAGCAGACAATAAAAAAAAACATATAAAGAAACAAGAACAAAATTAAAGAGGCCAAAAAAACACCTTCCTGAAGAAACTGAAATAGAACTACCTGATAAAGAATTCAAAAAACTTATAAAAGGGAGCTTCAAAAATTTAGTGGAAAAATTCCTTTATCTTTTAGTTCCATTTTTCCATGAACTTTTAGAAGCTCCCTCATATATAGGCATCTCAAAGACATCAAGGAAAACACAGACAAAACCCTAGAAGAATACAGGAAAATAATACAGGAACAAAATGGCAAAATAAATACACAGGGACCATATAAAAACATCAGCTAGAAATCCAGAAGACTAACAAGAAAATATCAGAGATGAATAACTCAAAGGAAGGATGTTTCTATATATATTCATTTTTTTCAAAATTATACTGAAACAATGCATATCTTAGTGTTAATTTTATTTATTAAGTATGATATTAAAAAGAACAAAGTGGTATGAAATAAAAGTGATACTCCCTTCCTGCCTTTTCCTCAGCCAAACAGTTCCCATTCACAAAGGCAATCACTTGTCAGTTTCTTCTCTATGTTTGAATTGTATTTTATTGTAGTAATAAAGACACTTGCCATCTTAATCATTATAAGTTATCCAAATCAGTGACATTAATTGCATTCTCCATGTTGTGCAACTATCATCACTGTGTACACATGTAAAGATGTTTTATGCAAATTAACTAGACCACAAGGTCAGTTTGAACTGCAAGGTCGGTAGTTCAAACCCACCAGTCGCTCCTCGAAAACACTATACAGGGTCACTATGAGTTGGAACCAACTGGATGGCACTTAACAACAACAACTTAATATAAATCCTCTTTTCTTTATTTCTTACAAAAATCTTATCATCTTATAGTTATTCTTTTTCACATAATATAATTTGGAGTTGTTTCCATATCTAAACATAAAAAGTTGACTCATTCTTTTCTAGGGTGTTTTTGTAGGCTGCACTTATAATGCATTTCTTCTGTTGATGGACATTTAGGTTAGCCGCAATATTTTGGGATGTAAAACAATGTCACAAGAACTAAACATGTTCTTGCATCATTTCAAATGTGAATATTTCTATAGGATGAATTTCTAGAATTAGAATCACGAAGTCAAAGGTTATGATCACTTTACATTTTGGTTAGATAGTTCCAAATTTTACTCCCTAGAAAGTTTTACCAATTTGCAATTCTACTAGTACAATGTTTCCCCATTACTTGTTCTTGTATGCCATGGAGTTGGTTCTAATGGATAGCAACCCTCTTTGACAAAGGAGAACTGCGCTATAGAGTTTTCTAGACAGTAATCTTTATGGAGGCAGAATGCCAAATCTTTCTCTTACAAGAGTGGCTAGGTGGGTTCGAATTGCTACTCTTTCAGTTAGCAGCCAAATATTAATCATGGCACCATCTGGTCCCCTCCCACAACTAAAAGTAGCATTTCGTTCCATTTAGTTTACTTCCCTCTTCTGTGTGAGCTTAATCATCTTTCCCAGGGTTTCCGAACCACTAGTAGTTCTTTTCGGGTAAGTGCCTGTTGGTACCCTCTGCCCACTTTCCTGTTGAGTTGATGACCATCTTACTGAGTTGTAGCCACTCGTTCAAGACAGGCTCTTTGTACGTGGTTTTAGATTTATCATTAGTCCGTTGACTTTGCTCATTTTAATTTTTGCCATGCACAAGCATATTTTAGTTGATTTATATATAACTAAATTTATAGCTCCTTAGATTTTGTATCATATTCACTCTTTCAAAAGATATTTTTTGCCTCTGCACCAGGGATCACTAGGCTGTAGTTGATGGGGATACTGAGCAGTGAGCAGAAGCAAAGGACTGCACTCATGGAACGTATATCATAGTGGCATATTTAGAAAAGTCAAATATATTGCTCTCAAATTGTATTTTGCTTGTTTGTTTTACTTAATATTTTATCAACATCTTTCTATGACAATATAGACATAGCACCATCTCCATCAATTGTTTCCAAGTCACTTCTGACTCACGGCAACTCCAGGTGTGTCAGAGTACAACTGTGCTCCCTGTAGTTTTCAATGGCTGATTTTTTGCGGGGGGGAAATTAATCATCACACCTTTCTTCTGAGGTGCCTCTTGGTAGACTCTGACTTTTGCTGTCAAGTATGTTAATCATTTGTACCACCAAGGGACTCCACAATATGCAGTTGTTGTTGTTGTTGTTGTTAGGTGCCATGGAGTCGGTACCGACTCATAGTGACCTTATGCACAAACACTGCCCGATCCTGGGCCAACCTCACTACTGTTGCCACGCTTGAGTCCATCGATGCTGCCACTTGGCCAATTCATCTCTTTGGGGGTCCTCCTCTTTTTTGCTGACCCTCCACCTTACCAAACATTATACCCTTCTCCAGTGATTGGTCCCTCCTGACAATATGTCCAAAGTATGAGAGACGAAGTTTGCCCATCCTGGCCTCCAAGGAGCACTCTGGCTGCACTTCTTCTAACACAGATCTGTTGGTTCTTCTGGCAGCTCATGGCACTTTCAGTATTCTCCTCCAACACTGTAACTCAAAAGCATCAATTCTTCTACGATCTTCCTTATTCACTGTCCAGCTTTCACTTGCATATGAGGTTATTGAAACCATGGCTTGGATCAGGCGCACCTTAGTCCTCAAGCTGACATCTTTGCTCTTCAACACCTTAAAAAGGTCTTATGCAGCAGATTTGCTTAATGCAATACTTCATTTGATTTCTTGACTGCTGCTTCCATGAGTGTTGATAGTTGATAGAAGAAGAATGAAGTCCTTGACAACTTCAATCTTTTCTCCATTGATAGGAATGTTGTTTATTGGTTCAGTGGTGAGGATTTTTGTTTTCTTTACATTGAGATGTAATCCATACTGAAGGATGTGCTCTTTGATCTTCATCAGTAAATGTTTTCAGTCCTCTTCACTTTCAGCAAGCAAGGTTGTAACATCTGCATATCACAGGTTGTTAATGAGTCTTCCTCCAATCCAGATGCCACGTTTTTCTTCATATAAACCAGCTTCTCCTATTATTTGCTCAGCACATGGGTTGAATAAGTATGATGAAAGAATATAACCTTGTCGCACACCTATATTCAGAGATCTATATAATTATTTTTCATGACTACATAGTATTCTTTTCCCCACACATACCATAAATGTTATAATCAGTTCCATGCTGAGCACAGCCTATTCAGGGGTCAGTAGACTTTCTAACTGGGCCAAATATAAATATTTTAGGTTTTCAGTCCACATAGTCTCTATCATAACTATTCAACTTTGTTGTTGTAGTATCAAAGCAGCTATTGACAATAGGCAAGCAAATGTCTGTGTTACAATAAAACTTTATAACACTGATATTTGAATTTTGCACAATTTTCATAAGTCCCAAATATAATCCTTCTTTTGATTTTTGCCAATCATTAGAAAACGTAAAACACCATCTTTAGCCCTTAGGCCACAATGAAGACAGACAGCAGGGTGCACTTGGCATGTGAGCCACAATTTGCTGACCCTGCCCTTAAGTATTGTGCTGTATTGCCTCCCAGATGTCCTCTGAGCTGTGGGTTTCTGTGGCCTCTTTTAGGATCAGATTTAGAAACAACATGGATTCATTGCCAATGCCAACAATAATAACAATAAATGTTTAAAAACAATAATTGATAAACACAGACCAGACTGTGCCCTGTTCTTATCAGAACAGAGATTTGACTCAAGGATTGAGACACCAGTTTCATAAAGCACACTAATTGGGCTTCCCTGACTCCTCCCTTCCCAGTAGCAAATCCCACCTACTCGAAAGCCTGTTCGCTTTTGCCCATCACTTTATATCCCCTGTTACAACTGTTGAGAGGTTTTGGAGTTGATTCATAGCAATCCCATGTGACAAAGTAGAAGAGCCCATAGGATTTCCTAGGCTGTGTTCTTTACAGGAAGGTGCCCTGGTAGCGTAGTGGATTACGAACTGGACTGCTAATCCCAAGGTCAGCAGTTCGAATCTACCAGCCACTCCATGAAAGAAAGATGAGACTTTCTGCTTCCATAAAGACTTATAAGCTTGGAAACTATTCAGGTTTTTATAAGCTGGAACCAACTGTATGGCACAAAACCACCACTAGCAATCTTGGAACCTCTAGCTTTTCAGTTAACATCCTACTGTTTAACCATTGTTTCTACCAGGACTTCTTCTGTGACCCCCTAAGAAAGCATCAGCATCGCCAGGTGACTCATAGTAACCCTGCATGATGGAAGAGAGCTGCTCATTGGGGTTTCCAAAGCTCTACATCTTTACAGAAGAACTTTGGACCCCTCATACTATATCATGTATTCCCATGTTTCCTGTGTGTCCCCCCCTACAAGTCGGGCTGCTAACCTAAAGATCAGCAGTTCGAGTCCAACAGCCACTCCATGGGAGAAAGATAAGGCTTTCTGCTCCTGTAAAGATTTACAGCCTTGGAAAACCTGTACAGGTCGCTATGAGTCGGAACCGACTCCACGGCACATAACCACCACCACCACCATCACAATGAGTACAAGAACATCCTCTACCATTAAGAAAAAGAAAGAAAAAAGTTGTCCTAGCGTCAACTCCATGGTAACTCCTGTGTGTCAAAGTAGAACTACACTCCACAGTGTTTTCAGTAACTGTGGTCTTATTGCCAGGACTTTTTCCACCCGTTGCCAGGTGGATTTGAACCACCAACCTTCTTCTGGTTAGTAGTTCAGGAGAAACCATTTGTTCTACTCTGTCTTAACCCAAAACCTACTGCCGTTGAGTCTGTTCCAACTCATTGTTGTTGTTAAGTGCTGTAGAGTCGGTTCCAACCCATAGCAACCCTGTATAGGGTTTTCAAGGAGCAGCTAATGAGCTTGAACCACCAAACTTGCAGTTCAAAGGGCTTTGCAGTCTGACACGTTCGCCCACAGCGCCATACCAGGACTCCTATTCCAACTCATAGCCATGATTAAAAGTGTTTTTCTTTGAGATACAAAATCAACAAAGAAAAGAAATAGGCAAAAAGCAATTTTTCTTGTTATTTTATATCTTTCTGCTAAGTTTGATTTTTTAACACCCTGTAAAATAGAGTTCGGGCTGCGAACCTTAAGGTCAGCGGTTCGAAACTACCAGCTGCTCCGCAGGAGAAAGATCAGGCTTTCTACTCCCGTAAAGATTTACACCCTCGGAAACCCTGTACAGGGTCACTATGGGTCAGAACCAACTCAACGGCACTTAACAACAACAACAAAATAGAGTAGAATTACTCCATAAGGTTTCCTATCTGGTGTGGCACTGTAGGATCAGTAGGGGACTGCCTACTAACCACAAAGTTCAAATCCACCACCTGCTCCTTAGAACCCTATACAGTGTCGATATGAGTCAGAATGGACTCAATGCCAACAACAACACATCTTTATAGAAGACGACAGCCTCATCTTTCTCCTGAAGAGTGGCTGCTAGGTTTGAACCACCAACTTTGCTGTTAGCAGACCAATGTTTAAACCACTGCAAAATAATTATTTAATTAGTTCCTAAGGTCACCTACAAAATGAAACAGTTAATCATCACCAAATATGGTGTGATTGCCCAGTAAGTGAGTCACTAACTGAGAAGTGAATATGGGCAAGGCTTGGGACAAGTACAAGAGGAATGTTTGGCATAGTCTTGCCTACATAGTTTTTAAAACCAAGTGGGAGAGGAAGGCATACACTTAGGGAAAGGGCTTTTTAGCCTTGGAAAAACATCGTCACACTGAGACTTTATCTGTTGTAAAATGGGTGAAGGTAGGGCAGACGGGAGGTATCAATCACTAAAGTCCGCGTATGGCACTGTCGGATAAGCACTGGACCACAAGGTCAGTTTGAACCACAAGGTCGGTGGTTCAAACTCACCAGCTGCTCCTTGGAAACCCTATATAGGGTCTCTGTGAGTTGGAACCAACTGGATGGCACTTAACAACAACAAAGTAATTTTTTTTAACTCTAAGAGTTTTATAAATTTAAATGTCCCTGTGGCACATTCAGGCCCTTGGATGTATTTATGTTAAATGAATCTACTGGGTACCCAGGTGGGCACTGGGGATACAGTGGAGCAAGGCAAAGAATATTCTGATTAGTAGGTTTCCTACTTCTTAAATCTTAGTCTGCTATATGTATTCAGTATCTGCTTGAGTAAGAAAACAGGTAAGGACAAATCTTGTGGGAGCTATATGGGACACATAAAATAAACCTGGCTTTGTTGAAAAGCATTCTTATTTCCTATGCAATTGGCATGTGGTAATTATATTTGCTTTCTAATTCATAATGAGCACTTCTTAAGTAATTGGCACCCTGTTCATACTCCCCAGGACTAAGAATTACACTGGGTAACCTCCACGGAAGTGCTGCGTGTATAATTTGATGAACTGGAAGGGGAAGTCACCCGCTGTAATTGAAATCAGTTTCCCTGTTGCATTTAATATTGGCATACTAAGAAGGTGAAGAGTCATGTATAATTATGATTAAAAGGGAGTTCTCCGGCATTTCAAGGTCTCCTTCGTATAGTCATATAGGAAAGAAGTATGTAAGGCCATGCTATTCCCATGGCTTGCAGCCCAGAAGTGTGCAATGGAGAAGCAACAAGTACTGCAAGGCCAGTTCAGTTCAGGTCAGCAAATCGAATCAAACACCCACCACATGTACTTTGCTAGGTACAAATAACAAAATGAGTAAGAAGCAGTCTCAGAAGTTCTTGATAATTCTTTGGAGAGTTTACTATCGATTTGTGATGACAGAATATAGGAAAAAATAATGACAATAGCTTATGATACTAATTAGGAAAACTGAACCAGTTTCTGTCAAGTTGATTCCAACTCATAATGACCTATAAGTTGCACAATAGAACTGTTCCACGTGGTTTTCAAGGCTGCATCCAGGAGCAGATTGCCAGATAGTTCTCAACTGAAGCACCTCTAGATGGGTTCCAACCACCAATCTTTAGGTTGGTAGTTCAGTGCTTAACCCTTTGCACCATCCAGGAACTCCTGAATTTTTGTGACACAAGCAGTTGCAATTCCTTTAATAACGTTAGTGTAAATTTTAATTAAAGCCCATTCAGGTTTTTTATAGGTAACAGTAACTACATACAGAAGTGTGTGAAAGTGATTTGATGGAATTGAAAAAAAAAAAACAAAAAAACCCAGCATCATTATTTATAGAAGAACGTTGCTGTTACTGTGTATTGGCAAAAAGGTGGAGATGGGCAAATTGGGAAAACCACAGCAAGCTACCTTGAAGACATGGAATGGAACATATGATTTACTTCTTCCCAAATTCTTACGTTCTTTTCAACACAGTTCAAATCACAGACACAACTGTACTTATGGGCGATACGAGTTCAGAACTGCTAATGAAATTATCCCAGTGAGGCCCTGTAGGATCAGCACTGGACTTCCAATCATAAGGTCGGCAGTTCAAACATACCAGCTGCTCCTTGGAAACTCTATGCAAGGTTGGTATAAGTCGAAACCTAATCAATGGCACTTAACAACAACGAAATTATCTAAGAAATAATCACAGTGAAGGAAACAAGAGTCCGGTTCAAGATAGCAGTCTTTTATGCACATATCTCTACTACCTCACCAAATCCCATTGAGAGAGTAATTTAAAAAATCCTTAAAAGAAGTAACTTATAGCAGCCCTAAAACAAGAAGCATGGTATTGCAGACAAGAAAGCTCAACTAATTTCTGGAAGCCAAAAGCAGACTATGCACTACTCAGAAAAAGAGGAAACTACTGAAGTCCAGGTGTAAATATCCCAAACCTTAACTGACAAGTTTGCAGGTAGAAGAAGAGCTGGATGGAGGGAAGAGAAGAGCAGGCACATCTGTAATGCACACAGCATGTGTATGGTAGTGGCTGGCTACCGTCTATGGGTCAAGATAAAATTTAAGTGTTTTACATAAGGTTATTAATGTAACCACTGAAATCACTAAACATAGCAACAGAAGAAAAAAAAAAATCAAGAGGTAGAAGACTGAAGGAGAGGTGAAATAAGAGCGCTAAATTCCTGGGCTTTCTGGTGAAGAAAATGAAGCGTATTGCCAGATATTCAGGAATCAAGACATTAGAGTTGTGGGGCAAACCACCAAAATTATTAAAACTAGGCATCATGATTAAAAGTGTTTTTCTTTGAGATACAAAATCAAAAAGAAAAGAAATAGGCAAAAACAATTTTGCTTGTTACTTTATATCTTTCTGCTATGTTTGATTTTTTAAACAAGTGTATTAAACATTTTTATATTGAATAAATAAGTTGATAGTGAATACCTGAAACCAATTCTGAGCTTACAAGTAAGAAGGAATACCTTAATCGATATTTTATAGATTAGGTAAGAAGAAAAGCATGATACAGAACAATATCTAAAATACAGCCCCATTATGTTCTAACCTATTTTTGTTGACATATTAAATATATGTTTATCAGTACAAAGAGAAGGTTTTAACATCGATGTGGAGGAAGGTAGCGAAATTGATGAGAGAGATGAAAAGAGATATTCTTTTTTTTTTTCCTCTATGAAAACTGTATGATATGTTTACTAGGAACTTTTCTATAGCGTTTGAGAGCTTAAAAACAACTTATAAAAATGTAAAATTAAAGAAATTATGAGAATGCCAAAACTCTATGTATCCATTCACTCATTTTACAAAAAATATATTGCTTTTCTACCATACGCCATGCACTGTATTAAGCATAGGAAAAATACAGCCCTGGCCTTCAAAAAAAGCTTAGTCAAATGGTAACAGCAGGCAATAAATACACAATGACAATACATGGTGATAATTGCTCTCTTAGATGTGGGCACAGAATGCTGGAGAAGGATGTAAAAGAGCTAGGAGGCGGCAGGTACCAGTGTCAGTGAGGCTTCTGTAAGCAATGATGTCCAAATACATATGCATCAGTATCTTAGCATCAAGGCATGGAGTGTATCGTTCCATTAAGTATGTATATCTATACATACTCATGTATCTACAATGCATAAACATTTGCATGAAGTAAACATAAGCGTGCTATGCTAATAAAAAAAAATAACAGTAGAGACAACGCTTGACTCTGTTTCAGGAGTTCAAATAATCAAGTGATTAAAAAATATGTTGCCAATGAAATTGATGCCAATTCAAGGTGATCCCATGTGTGTCAGAGTAGAACTGTGCTCCATGGGATTTTCAATGACTGGTTTTTTGGAAGCAGATCATCAGGCCTTCCTTCTGAAGAGCTTCTGGGTGGTCTTGAACCACCAACCTTTCAGTTAGTAACTGAGAATTTTTTGTGTCACCCAGGGATACCTAATGAAAGGATGTTGTTCGTATTAAGTGCTTACGAGTCGGTTCCAACTCATAGCCACCTTATATAGAGTTTCCAAGGAGCCACTGGTGGGTGGGTTTGAACCACTGACCTTGCAGTTAGCAGTCCAGTGCTTATCTGACAGCACCACACCAGGACTCCAATGGAAGATAAGTAGATTCAGAAAGGTTTGTTTTGTTGGGGTGGGGGTTTCATGTGGGGAGGGTAAGATCAGGATGAGAAGGGAGGAAGATAACATTCTTAAGTTTCTTAGTGATTCAAACACCCTGAGTTTGGGGCTCCAGTGAGGAAAGCCCAGCGCAGACTCAAAGGTGTACAAATATTTGAATAATAGTGGAGAGTCTTTCCTTTGAAGATCCCAAAGTCCTTTTGCAAATAAAGGCATTCCTTTTACAGATGGTGAGCCCGAAGCTAGGAAAGCGATTGCCCCAAATCACACAGTGACTTGCAGAAACCACACAAGTTCACCATTTCTGACTCCGCCTCTTTGCCCTGGTGCCTAGAACACACTCCGCCCTCCACCACTGACAAGACTGAGAGAAACAGGAGAAAGGAGTCTCATCAGAAAGTCGCAGCATTTGGTGTTAATAAGCCTTGTAACCAAGTTGTATTTGCAAACCATGTTCTTCATGAGACAGCGCCTGTGGTTCCCGAGGAACGCGGGTTTTGGCACGGCAGATGGCATTTTCAAGTCTGCACGTGTATCCGAGTTACCACGAAGCAGTAAGACTTTTCTGGCAGGTTAGTGATACCCTGCAGTACTTTCGGTTGGTTTTTATAGTCTTTAAAGCCACCTTGAAAGTCAGTGGACCTGGAATTCAAACTTCTGGAACAATCTACTTAGTTGCTGCGATTTTGGTGCTTAAGCCTGTTTCTTTTTTGCCATTGGAGCCTCAGCTTTAAGACAAGATAAGTGTGATAAGACAATGGCAGAGGAAATTGTGGGTTTATGTCTCCAGGCGGGCTAATTTCCAAATTACACTAGAGAAAATTGCTCAGGATAATTTCACAGATTTCCTCCCTGGTTTGTGGTGGCAGGATTGTTGCACCTGCAAAATTTAATTACACGTTTATTTTTTCCATAGCAAAGATATCACTATAATTGGGGGTTGCTTGTCTTAGCAAAACTTGTTTCTTGTAGGGCCCAGGAGAAACAATTTTGTCCTGGGAATGAATAAACGGTGATGTGACGCTGCCTGACATGATTACTCTGCAGAATTTCAAGCGCCTTCGCTTTATCTGCAGTGAAATCACTGGGAAAAAAACTATGTGAGTTTTGATCTTCGTCACAACTCACATTTGTCCTTATCAATTGTGAGATGAAGTCATACTCAAAAGAAAAATATTGTATGTTACAATTCCGTCTACCAAGAGAGATGGAAGCAAGGGAGTTTTCATTAATATGTTTAGTTACTTTAAATATCATAAATGGACAAATTCAAATCATTTCAACTGACAGTTACTGGCTGCCTTATGTGCTCAAAGCCAAGTGATAGGTACTATCAGAAGACCTGTCCTCAAAGCCCTTCTAATCTTGGAAAAATACAGATTTGTTAAGTAGTGACTCTCAGTTTCCATGGAGTAGAGTTGATTCTAAAGCATGGTGACCCCCGTGTGCATCAGAGTAGAACTTCGCTCTGTAGTGTTTCGATGTCTGATTTTTCAGAAAGAGATTCCCAGGCCTCTCTTCCAAGGCATCCTAGGTAGATTCAAAATTCTTAACCATAGCACCACCCAGGGTTTTCTTTTTAGCAATAATTAGTCAATCACTTGTTATTGTTGATTCTGACTCATTGGTGACCCAAAGTGAACTGTATTCCACATCATCGTTTAGGATTTTCATGATTATGACCTATCAGAGTAGATCGCAAGACTTTTCTTCTGAGAACCGCTAAACTTTTGGTTAATAATCCCACATTGAACAATTTGCAGTACTCAAGGACTCCTTTTTAGGAATAAAACCAAAGGAAAAATCTATGTTAATTTAGACCCATTTTGAAGGTGATATAATCTTCCTTCAGTGAAAAGGCTTTTTAGGATCCTGACTAAGCTGAAGGTCATCAGTGTGGAGTCCCCATGGCAACATAAAACAGATATTGAGGCTTAATTTTTTAAAGGAACATTGGTCAGCTTTTCTAAAAGTAGAGACAGAAAAGCTTGTTTCAAAAGATTGTTTCTTCATTTTCAGCTAATTGGGCAACAAGGTTAGAAGCCAATGTATTATTTATTAAATGTGATCAATAAAAGACAATCGAACTATGAGCTAGCTCCGAGGAAGAGGAAATCTTAGTGGAATATGAGAAATGAACTCTCCAGTGCGAGGGTGGCTGGATTTGGGGCACAAAAGATGGTCAGCATTTGTCTATGGTTCTCAGGAAAGGACACAGTGGGTGGGACCCAGGGATGGGAGATGTCTGGCCTGCAGTGCAAGGAACCGTCTCACATAACAAAGAATTGTCCTTTGTCCTCAACACAACCCATGATATAGGTAAAAAGTCTGTTTCTCGTTACCTAAGTCTAGAACCTGATTTGCTTTATATATAAACACAAAGTGTCTTATATCATTTGTTGATGTTGTTAAGTGTCACTGAGTCTGTTCCGACTCATAGCAACCCTGTATAGGATTTCCAAGGAGTGACTTGTGGATTTGAACCGCGGACCTTATAGTTAGCAATCCAGTGCTTATCCTACAGCTCCACACCAGGACTCCTATGTGATTTTAAATGCACTGAATTCTCCAAAAATGCAACTATCATCTAGATATATTAAGAGAAAATTGTGGATTGTTTTGTTCAAAATTTCCCAAAAGTATTCCCATTTTGTGAATTTCATCCTCACCCACAGTGCTCTGGTGATATTTGAGTGCCGGGAAGCATAACTGTATGAGTATGTATTTGTAGCCCACATTCTTGGTGATTCCACATAGAATAACTTTCCAAGTACTTCATTATGCCCTCTGGTGTAGTTACGCCCAAGCATAGACATTATGCTATTTCTATTATTTCAAAGTAAATCACGTTGCCTTATTTCTCTTTTGTATCAGGAAGAGTAGGACAATATAACAATTTTAAAATTATATGTGTTATGTTGTTGAGTGCCCTCGAATCGGTTCCATCTCATAGCAACCTTACACAGGGTTTTGGAGGCTGTCAATCTTTGTGGGAGCAGAAAGTCTCATCTTTCTCCCTTGGAGCGGCTGGTGGGCTCAAACCGTCAACCTCATGGTTCACAGTCCATTGCTTATCTTTCAGAGCCACTTCATTCCCAATAGTAGCTAGTGCTAGTGCTAAAAGTTTTCATTCTTAGCTAGCACCGTTACAGAATGACAACTGAGATTTCTTTCTGGAAAAAATGACTTCAGGTAATTCCAGTAAGTGTAGAGTCCTGGGCATGGCACAGACCAATGCATGTGTCACATTAGATCAAGGGTTTTGTTGGTTTGCATGGTGTTTGAATAGTGCCAGAGTTATTGAAAGGGCTGATAGCTGTGAACTCTGGATGCCTGGGAGAAAGTACTTAACCTTGTTGTATGATACTCCAGGTGTGGCACTGTAGGATCAGCATTGGACTTCGAACCACAAGGTCAGTAGTTCAAACCTACCAGTTGCACCTTGGAAAATTATGCAGGGTTGCTATGAGTCAGAACCAACTTGATAGCACTTAATAACAACAACAATAACATGATACTCCTATTAAAAATAATCAGTGCAGGATTAAGACACTGGCTGAGGTACTTGATTGCTTCTGGAAGGAGGAATTGCAAAATGGATGGTACATTTGGTGTGGTGCTGCCAAACACTCCTCCCGTGTTTTTACTCTTTAAAATGTCTTTCCATCAACCAACTAACCCTTATTCAGGAATTGCTCAGCATGGCAGTAAACCCTGAAATACTAAGAAAACTAGGTCACAGTCTACGTGAGGAGCTCCCATTCTCATTCTCATTGACTAGAATAAATTAGATATCAAGGTGGTTGTCATGTTTCTCAAATCACTGTTGTAGCAGTTGAAACAATATTGGAAAACCAAGCCTCTCCCCCAAGTGGCTTCGTTTGGAGGAAACGATTTTACCATAAATGCACGATAAAGTTAAACGTTGACTTTCTAAGATACAAACCATGTAAATCTATTGTTAACTGTTTCAAAGATACAAGTAGTTCTAACCTTATCCTTTTCATAACAAATATTTTGTAATACTCTCCTTACAGTAGTGCAATAAAATTAGTAGCTGGTGGTGGCTTGCTGTGGAGTCAGTTCTGACTCATAGAAACCCTGTATAGGGTTTCCAAGGCTGTAAATCTTACAAGAGCAGTCTCTCATACATCTTTCTCCTGCGAACAGCTGGTAGTTTCGAACAGCTGACCTTGAGGTTTGCAGCCCAATTCGTAACCACTGCGCTACCAGCGCTCCATCACCTACTATGTTGCATTCTGCAGAGTAAATCCTAACGCACTGAATTCAATTGTTCTTCTTGACTGCTGTATCAAATACTTCATGCCTTGTTTAAACAGGCAACATGGAACATTATATAAATACATTTTAGCAAAGCATAAATTGCTACCCTGTGATTGTTTTTGTATGTGTGTGTGTTTGTGTTTTTAAACAAGGTCTATTTGTAATGGGTTACATTATGACTGACAACCAATATGTAGTCACCATACATGATTTGAAAGGTCTTGATGGCACTGTTGGCTAGATGTTTGTTGTTAACTTCCAGGTCAGCAGTTCAAAGCCACCAGCCGCTTTTCGGGAGAAAGTTGAGGCTGTCTGTTCCTATAAAGATTTATAATCTCAGAAACCCTATATAGGATGACTATAAGTTAGAATCAACTCACTGGCAGTAGGTTTGTGTGTGTGCATGATTTGAGGGTTTGTATGTGTATACATATATTGTAGTGAAGTGCTGTGGAGTCGGCACCCACCTGTATAAGGTTTCTGAGGAGCGGCTAGTGGGTTTTAACCGCCGACCTGTGGTTTACAGTCCAGTGCTTATCCTACAGCGCCATGCCAGGACACCAGATCAATACTGTATATATGTTGTGGAGTCTTTCTAACTCAGAGTGAGTAGGACAGAGTAGAACTGCTCCTCAGGGGTCCTGGTGTGGCACTTAAGGTTAATGTGCTGGACTGCAAGATTGGTTTGAACTGCAAGGTCAGCGGTTCAAGCTCACCAACTGTTCCTTAGAAAGCCTACACAGGGTCGCTATGAGTCAGAACTGAGTCCAAGGCACTTAACAACAACAAATTTTTAGGGAAGGAAATGGTCACATCTTTCTCCCCTGGATCAGTCTATGGGTTCTAACTGCTACCCTACAGTGCCACACCAAGAGTATCATACTGTTAGCAGCCCAATGCTTAACCCATTGTGCCACCAGGACTCCTTCTGTGGAATGAAAAGGTAATGGAAATTCTCCATGAACTTATAACTTATATATAATATCTAAGACCGTAGAAGAATTGATGCTTTTGAGTTAGGGTGTTGGAGGAAAATATTGAAAGTGCTGTGGGCTGCCAAAAGAACAAACAGATCTGTGTTGGGAGAAGTGCAGCCAGAGTGCTCCTTGGAGGCCAGGATGACCAAACTTCATCTCTTATACTTTGAACATATTGTCAGGAGGGGCCAGTCGCTGGATAAGGATATCATGTTTGATAAGGTGGAGGGTCAGAGAAAAAGAGGAAGACCTCCAGAGAGATGGATTGGCCAAGTGGCAGCATCAATTGGCTCAAGCGTGGCGACAATAATGAGGTTGGCCCAGAACGGGCCAGTGTTTCGTTCTGTTGTGCATAGGGTCGCTATGAGTCGGTACTGACTCGATGGCACCTAACAACAACAACAAAAACCTTCTAAGTGTCCTTGGTGGCCACACTTGGCTGCTACCTGTAAGGTAAGGTCAGTAATTGGAATCCAGTAACCACTCCATGGGAGAAAGATGTAGCCATAGACTTCCATACAGATTTATAGCTTTGGGAATCTTAGGAGCAGTTCTCCTCTGTCCTATAGAATCACTGAGCCACAATCACCTGGACAACAATGGATTTTTGGTTTTGGTAATCTATCCACTAACTTTTTATCCTTGAAACAATCACTCAGGGGTGAGCATTTATAAAAACTCAGGTTATTCTTGGTTTCTCCCCTCTTTTTGAAAACAAAGCTTGGAGAATTGGGCCACTGGCGTTCATTTACACATACACTTATTCATTCATTCATGTATTGTATTTACTGCCCTGGTATTTTCAAGAAGTAACACTAGCCCTCATTCATGCAAAAATGAATGAGATTCAGTTCCTACTCTCCAACTAGTGAGCCAAAGAAAGGTTTTCATAAAGTAATGGTTACCTGGAAATTTACAGTTACATTCCATAATGAAAGGTAAGATATTTTAGATGTTGTATTTACTAGTAAAAAATATTTTTTGATTATTAGGAATAAAAATGAAGAATCTGGAAACTGCATCTGACAAAAAAATATTAGGACGATGGAAGTGCCTGGGACACACTCAGTGAGTAATGAAGTTATACTCTAAGAGTTGCTGTGCCAAGTCAATTCTACAACTAGTGACCCCATGTGACAGAGGAGAACTGCCCCCAAGGGTTCCCTAGGCTGTAATAATTACAGAAGTAGATTGCAATGTTTTTCTCCTGCAGAGCCACTAGAGAGCTCTGTCAACTTTTTGGAAATCAGCTGAGTGCTTAAGCACTGCATCACTAGGGCTCCTTTTCCTCAAAGAGTAATGGAGTTCTATTTAGAGTCTGACTGGAGTATCCTCAGAGAGTGATGGATGTATACTTGAGTATGTCTGGGGCGTTCTCAGAGAGCAGTGAAGTTATACAATCCCTTAATGAGAAGCCTTTTCCAAATGTCCTCATCTCTGTCAGCTGAAGCATCATTTATTTTCCTGGTCCCCAAGATTTGAATCACTGAAACCACAGACTCTTCTCATTTTCGAGAAGGAAAGCAGTTTGGTTTCCTTCTATTCAATTACCTCTCCTATTATAAGCTGCTCCTTGGTCCCTCAGATTTTGCCCTTCCTCTTCTTTGGTCCTCTTAAGCATTTTTCTCCTGTCCACATTCCTACATTGTTTTCGTTGTTGCTAAGTATTAAGTGTTAAGTACAGTGGCATCAGTTTTGACTCACAGTGATCCTGTATAGGATCCTGAGCTCTAGTAGCATAGTGGTTACGAATCGGGCTGCGAACCTTAAAGTCAGCAGTTCGAAACTACCAGCCGCTCCGCGGGAGAAAGATGAGGCTTTCCACTCCCGTAAGGATTTACACCCTCGGAAACCCTGTACAGGGTCGCTATGGGTCGGAACCGACTCCACGGCACTTAACAACAACAACAACAGTAGGATTTCCAAGGAGTAGCTGGGGTGTTTGAGCCCCAGCCTTGTGGTTCCAAGTCCAGAGCTGATCTTACAGCGCCACATCCTACATGTTGTTGTTGTTAAGTGCTGTTGAGTTGTTAAGTGCTGTATGAGTTTCCATAGTGACGCTGTATGGGTTTCCAAGGAGCAGCTGGTGAGCTTGAACCACCGACCTTGCAGTTCAAATGACTTTGTAGTTTGACACATTAACTCACAGAGCCACACCAGGTCTTCACACATCCTACATACTCTTACAGAGTTACTATTCCCAGAACACAAGTTTTCTCTGTCACTCTCCAGTACTCAATCTGCAGTGACGTGACCAAACACTCCCCATCTTTCCTTTGGAGGTAACTCCAAGCCCTCCTGTCTCCATGAAGCCCTTCTGGACTGTTCTAAAGTACATCTACAAGACTTTCCTGATGTGGAATTTAGCAGTTGTATTCAGTAGCATTTGAATACAGGCCAGTTTGTAATTTTGGTCAGTGTTTTTACTAATAAAATTTTTTTCTGAGTATTTTAGCAAGGATTTTTTATTGCAAAGAAGTTAACTTCAGATTTTGCTGCAAACTGTTGTTTTCTTTTTTTTCTCACTCCTGGACTCTCAGTTTCTCTTAACTTTACTTGCACACACATGCTACTGGTTCACCTTAGTGCCACATCTACATGGCCTCTTGTTCAATTGATTGTTGTTGTTGTTGAATACCATAAAGTTGTTTCTGATTCATAGCAATCCTGTATGGCAGGGGTGGGGAACGTCCGGCGCTTGAAATCATTTGATCTGGTCCTGACTAAACAACCGCAATTCCAGACATCACATTAGTGGTGAGTTAATGAAATGTTTAACCAAATATAGCAGGCTAGTTTTTAAGTTGAGAATTTTGTATCACCCGCAAAAGATGTTATAAATATCGAAATGGTCCTTGGCAGATAAAGATTCCCCAACCCTGCTATATAGGGTTTCCGAGGAGTGACTGGTGAGTTTCAACCACCAACTTTGCAGTTCAACCAACTTTGAGGTTCAGTGTTTATCCTACCTACAGCACCGCACCTCCAATAGCTAATTAATTCTGTGTCTCAAATAACATGTTATCTTAATAACCTAGGAGTGAGTAATTTTATAAACTGTCTATTTCGGTCTACAACTAAATTCCAGCCCATGGCTTGCGGTCTGAGCTTGGAGAGGGTTAAAATCAAGTCAGAGGCTGTATTTCATAACCAGAGCTGACCTGGAAAATTATCTGTCCTTTGTGAACATTCTGTGCCCCTACTTTCCCCTCAATAATCAATGTAAGTTTAGTTGTCATTGTCACAGAATCAAGGCAAAGTCTCCCCCTCCCCCAATTGAAGTCCCAAAATGCTTTGCAAGAGGACTCTGACAGCCTGAATAGAAGAAAGAGTGTTGCTGGGGGTGGGAGAAAGGCGAGAGAGGTAGGAAGTGTTTCTTTTCCATGACATTTGAGCTGTGAGTTGTCAGGAGGGAGAGATGTGAGTGGGTTTCTGTTTTTTTTTTTATCAGTACTGAGTGAAGCTTTACCCAAAGCACTTGGCTTATTTTTCAGAGGCCCCTGCAGTATTCCTGCACTTGTTAGGTGGAAGCTATGGTGGAGTGGGAGTCCCTGGGTGGTTCAAACACTTATTGGAAAAGGCTGGCAATTATAGTCCATCCAGAGGTGCTGCAGAAGAAAAGCCTGGCAACCTTTTCCCCCCAAAATTACCCATTCATGGTATGTATGGAGCAGAGTTCCGCTTTGACACACAGAGCCCTTGTGTCCGAACTGACTCAGTTGCAGCTGTTTAATGTGGTGTAGTGAAGGAAACTAGAGATTCAGTGCTTGTCCATGCCTCTTAATTAATACCTGAGCTGTTTGTTCATAGGTTGTTTAAATGTTCTCAGTCTCAGATTGGTTGCTTATTTGTTTGAAAAGCCATCAAGTAGGGAGTAACCATTAACACGTCCTGAATATTTGTTGTGAAGCTTAGATGAGCGAATACATGTGAATGTGCTGCGTGTACTCAAAGGTACCATTCAATGATCTGTCACTATTAGTATTAAAGGGGCCTCTGCTCAGTCTTTTTGTGAAAATGCTATTTATGTATGAGATTGAGATAAGTTGACAGGCTAATTGGCTTTTTAAAATGTTAATAATTCTCCCTCCTCCTCCCCTCCACAACCCAATCCAACTTTTTATCCAAAATTTAACAAACAAGAAGAAAAGAAAAATGACACTTTATGTTCACAAAGAAAATACATCTGGAACCCAACTCTGATACAAATCAAGTTACCAACAAGAAGAGATTAGAAGAGAGTGCTGGGCTTTTAGGGCCCCGCTGCAGTCCTATAGGGCTCTGTATTAAGTGTATATCAACTGCAAATGAGTTATAAATTATCAAGGAGCAAACACAGGGCTGGCCCTGATTAAATTCTCGATGAATAATGCAAATTATTTTTACTTGTATTATTCTACAATATGACACTAATGCACTGGACTAAGTCGGCTTGAACCACAAGGTCGGCAGTTCAAGCTCACCAGTTGCTCCTAGGAAACCCTATTCATGGTCGCTGTGGGTCAGAACAACAATGGCGGTTTTAGATGAAGTGATTATATAAATGACTGTCTTTATGACCTTTTGTTGTTGTTAATTGCCGTCAAGTCAGTTCTGACTCACAGGACCCTCTGTAGGGTTTCCAAGGAGTGACTGATGGGTTTGAACTGCTGACTTTACAGTTCATACCAACCTTGCAGTCCTAGTACATTATCCTACAGCACCACACCTATCTCATTTTTTTTAATATTGAAGAAAAAAATCATTTTTAAAAAAGCATGAGTGGGTCCACTCCCACTCTTTCCCCTTCAGAATTCCATGCACATCTGTTTGGCTGTATTTAGGGTTTTGTTTGATATAGCACCTTATGCAATCTGTTACTCATGCTTTATTACATAGAGAGGAAGCAGGTAGGGAATGAATTTTTCCAGTGGCCCAAAAAGAAAAAGATCTAAAATGTTGTGCTGGCCTGAAATCCTACAAATGCTTGAAAAAATAAAGCCTTGATCATATTGATTTTATAGACAATACTTTTCTGAAGATATATTAATTCCATTGTTGTTTGTCTCCTTATGGAGACACACACATACTCTCTCACACACAGAGAAAAACAACTACTTTTTTACATAGGAGAAATCCCCATTATTATTATCAGTGTGTTTATACTTAGTCTTTATTTGCTATGTTGTTGTTAAGTGCCATCGAGTTATTTCCGACCCATAACGAGCCTGTACAGGGTTTCTGAGGCTGTAAATCTTTACGGGAGCAGAAAACCTCATCTTTCTCCCGTGGAGCAGCTGGTAATTTCAAACCGCTGACCTTAAGGTTCGCAGCCCGATTCGTAACCACTATGCTCCCAGAGCTCCTTTTATTTGCTATAGTGGTTGATTTACAAAGAGAAGTACTAAACTAGTATCTCTCTAACAGCAACAGCTCCCTCTCATTCCCACCAAACCAAACCAAAACAAACCACCTGCCATTAAGTGAATTCTGACTCATGATCGCCCCATGTATGATTACAGAGCCAAACTCCTCCAAAGAGTTTTCTTGGCCGTCTTAGTTATCTAAGACAGATACACCACAAGTTCATGGCTTTATCCAATGGAAATTTGAGAGGCTGGAAATCCAAATTCAGAATGCCGGCTCTGGAGGAAGGCCCTTCCTTGTCTCTTTCCAGTATCTGTAGGCTCAGCATTCCTTGGAGATTTCCTGTGTCTTGGTGTCAGTCTTCCACTGGATCTAGGAGCTTCGCAGTGCAGGAACCCAGGCCCACAGGATACGCACCAGCTCTTCTGTCTTGGTGATAGTAGGTGCCTCTGAGATTGACTTGCCTGTCTAATCTTTTTTTATCTCAAAAGAGATTGACTCAGAATACAACCTAATCCTGTAGATTGCACCCACCCTCACTAACGTCATAGAATCAAAGATTTACAACACATAAAGATAATCACATCAGATCACATCATAGGGGAAGTGGTTATATTATATTAGGTCTCTAATCGTGGATGATTATTATGCCTTAATTGTTAAACCACTGACAGTCCAGACCCAGTCAAGTTGATACAAAATCTGAACTATCTCATTGGCTGTATCTTCACAGAAGCAAGTTGCCAGGTACTTTTTTTTTTTCAGGTTGCCATGTGTGGATTCACACCATTTGTGTCACCTAAAGATCTCTCACTATCCCCAAAATTGGTGTTTTCTTTGGGAACCACAATTACTCTACCTCTAATGCTCAAGAAAGCACATTGGAATTATAAATGGATTCCAGTGTAGTGGCTATATTATTTCCATATCAGTATTTTATTTCAGAACACATTTCTTGAAGCATTGAGTTTCTTATGCCAATGTGGTGGTGGTGGTGTGCTGTGGAGTCGGTTCCAACTCATAGCGACCCTGTGCAGGGTTTTCAAGGCTGTAAATCTTTACTGGAGGAGAAAGCCTCATGTTTTTCCATGTAACTGTTGGTAGTTTCAAACTGCTGACATTGAAGTTAGCAGCCCAACTCATAACCACTACGCTATCAGAGCTCCCTATGCCATTGTGGTAGTGGTTGGTGGTCATGTGCCGTGGAGTCGATTCTGACTCATAGAGACCTTATACAGGGTTTCCAAGGCTATAAATCTTTATGGGAGCAGAAAGCCTCATCATTCTCCCACAGAACAGCTGGTAGCTTCAAACTGCTGACCTTGAGGTTTGCAGCCCGATTCATAACCACTACGCTACTAGAGCTCCTCATATGCCAATGTAGGGATGAACAAAAACTGTCCACTGCTATTCTGGGGAATGTACTAAAAGATAAGAGACACTGGTGATGTCTCTTTAAATAGTAATTTGTGGAACATTAGGTCCCTGAGTAGAATCCAGGTTTGGCGCTGTAGGTTAAGCACTGGACCAAAAGGTCAGCAGTTCAAACCCACAAGCCACTCCTTGGAAACCCTATCCAGGGTCACTGTAAATTGGAACTGACTCGATGGCACTTAACAACAGCAGCCGGTCAGATCCCTGGGTAGCTCAAATGGTTTACACTCAAATACTAACCAAAAGGTGGGCAGTTCAAATCCACCCAGCAGCACTTTGTAAGAAAAGCCTGGTGATCTGTTTTCATCTATTATAGTCAAGGCCTGCACCTGACTGGCTGCCGCCAACTCTCCAGGTTAGCCCAGTCCTAGTCCTGGCTACAACGCGTAGTCTGTGCGTCTGGCCTGGGACGCCGTGAGGAGCTGGAGGCTCTGGAATCGATCTACCCTGACTCTTTCACAGGATTACCAGAAACTCCACCCAGTTGCACCATTGCTATGACATCTGAGGCTAGGGAAAATAACAAAACTGTCCAGACTACACTCACGTTTACAGTCACTGAAAAATACCCAGATGCTGTTGTTAGCGAGTCCTGACTCACAGTGACCTTCGTGGGAACAGAAGGCCTCATCTTTCTCCCAAGAAATGGCTGGTGGGCTTGAACTACCAGCTTTGTGGTGTACAGTCCAGTGCTTATCCTATGCAGCCACCATGCACCCAAAGACCAAAGAAGCAAGAAAAAGTCAGATGATGAAAAGGGCCCAAAAGAACTAAGCTGTAGTAACTAAGTGGGGAGGAACAATGGGAAGAAATGAGAGAGCGTGGGTCTGTATAGATGTGCCTCATTTTGGGAGAACACTGAATTAAGATCACTTCAGGAGTCCTGGTATGGTGCTGTAGGATAAAGCACTGGACCTCAAGGTCAGCTGTTCAAACCCACCAGCCATACCTTAGGAAACTCTATACAGGGTTGCTATGAGTTGGAACTGATTCGACGGCACTTAACAACAAGATCTCTTCAAGTTTTAAATTCTGAGATTCTATTATTTCCTACTTTGTATTTCATTTGCATGTTTGCCACAGACTCAACTTGTCCCACATCAAAGTTACACTCTTCTTCCCATAAACCAACGCTCTTTACCACCATGCAATCTGGGACGCTAAGTTTTCTTATGAAATCTAGCAGATAAAGAAGACTTGAACATTTAAAACTTATTAGCATTTCAGCTTTTTTATTCTGTCACTTAGAAGAAATCTTGGTATGGTTTTAATATCAACCGTGCAAGAAAAATCAAATGAAAAAGTTGTTGTTAAGTGCCATCGAGTTGGTTCTGACTCATAGAGACCCTGTGTAGACTTTCTAAGGCTATAAATCTTCATGGGAATGGAAAGTCTCATCTTTCTCCCATGAAGTGGCTGGTGGTCTTGAACTGCTGACCTTGTGGCTCACAAATCAAATAAAAGCTAGGAGAAAGGAAGAGATGAAACAAAAAAGAAAAGTGGAAGAAACTATTTCATGGCATGCCTATTATAATTGAGAATTTCTTAAGTTGGAAGGTCAAGTTTGATGCAGAACGCTTGGAAATTAAAAAGAAATGAATAAAAGAAGAGGAATAAGCAGGAAAAAATAAATTAAGTGGAAAACAGATATTTGAAACTGATCATAATCTTGACACATCTGATATCCATTTCTTGGAGGATGCTGGGAATAACATGGAAGGAAATGGATGATTTGGAGCTGGAAGATGAAGAGGAGGATTCAAACTATGATCCTGCTGACCCAGAATGACTCCACCCATAGTGGACTGGCCCCTCTGCAGAGACACCACACTGACACAGCATCTGTGGCTATGCTGCCAGAGCCTGACTTTCTTTTCTATTTTTTCCTAAGAGCATATCATTTTCAGGAGATTATGCTTCTGGTAACTTTCATCATTGAACTTAATAAACTGACCTTACCATTTCAAACACTAATAAATAAATATATATATATATATATATATATATATATATATATATATATATATATATATAGCCAAGAAAACCTGATGGAGCAGTTCTTCCCTGTAACACACAGGGTTACCATGAGTCAGAATTGATTCGACAGCCGCAAGTTTAAGCTTTGTTTTTGTTTTGTTTTTTTTCGGTTGGATTGCAAACCACAAGGTCAGCTCCTGCAAAGATTTACAGCGCTAGAAACCTTGTACAGGGTCGCTATGAGTTGGAACTGACTTAGTGACACTTAACAAGGCAACTAGCATCAAGGAATATTCCTAGGTGATGCATATAGTTAAGCAGTTCAAATTCACCCCAAGGTTCTTGGAAGGCCACCTTGGCATTCTGCTTTTGAAAGGACACAGACTTGAAAACCCTAAGGAATGCAGTTCTGCTCTGGATTCCTGGGGTCACCATGAGTTCGAATCCACTCCACAGCAACTCTTATTTTAAATTAAGGGAAGCCTGATTACTGGTTAGTATTTGAACTCTGCTGGGAGAGGGGGAATTTGTAGCAGACCCTCCAGTTCATTTCCCTTCTCTTTTCTTCTCTGGTTTCCAGAGAGTCTCAGCAGCCAGAGAAAGCCCTTCCCTTGCTCTCTTCTCTTAGGGAACAACCCTTTGGGGCACCACACTCAAGGCTGATGCCTGAACCAGTCTGGGGACATAGGAGAGTCCCAGATGGAAAAGAACAGATGGCTGGCTCACCAACCCCTCCCTATTCGCTTCAAGAGCTTGCCTCCAAAACAGAGTTTGGATCTAAGGTTCTCCAAGCCACCAGGAGAAATGCCAGTTGTGTGGGCTGTGACTTTCAGATGAGACCACAAAGCCTGTATGTTCAAGTTGAACCCCCAAGTGCCTGCCTGGTAGATTTCAGCACACAGGCTGCTCCAGGCAAAATGTTCCTGCAGATGCTCCAGGAATCAGTTCCCGCCCCAAACTGTAAATTCAGACTTCCCAAAAAGATCTATATATACCCGTCCTCACCCTCTGTGGGCAGACGCAATTTTGGAGCTGTCTTCTCAGTGAATTGCTCACCAACTGGGAACCTAGTGGCACACCTGGAGTGACAAGCTCTCTATGGTTTGTTTCAGGACAGCCAACAGGAGCTCAGTGAAACTGGTCTAGTGCCTCTGCAGTGAAGGTGTGGGTGGGCCTGCTAGGGGGAGGAAGTGCATCCAAGGAGACACATGGTAGGGACCTGGGCAGAAAGGGCTGTCCTTATGGACTCTGGCATTTGACCGCCCTCCTACACTAGGAACCTTAGACAAACTAGTGAGACTTTGGAGATTGGAATGTCAGGAAGAACAATGATTGAAAATGCCAAAATCTTCCATTGACTAGTTGTTGTTGTTAAGTGCCGTCAAGTTAGTTCCAACCCATAGCGACCCTGTATAGGGTTTCCGAGGAGCAGCTGGTGAACTTGAACAGCCGAACTTGCAGTTCAAACGGCTTTGCAGTGTGGCGCAGTAACCCACGGCGCCACACCAGGACTTAGTCGAAGAGAAAACACTTTTTAACGGATGCTGTTATCGTCAGTTGTCTCTGACTCAGCGACTCCATGAGCAACAGAAGGAAACATTGCCCTGTCCTGTGCCACCTTCATGACCAGTGGTTTGCTCAAGTCCATCGTCTTGGTTACTGTGTATTCTGGTGTGGTGCTGCGAGTTAATGCGCCAGAATGCAAAGCTGTTTGAACCGCAAGGTTGGCGGTTCAAGATGACCAGCCACTCCTAGGGAACCCTACACAAGGTAGCTATGGGTTGAAACCAACTCAACAGCACTTAACAACAACAACACAGCATTAAAATGGGCAGTATTCTGTTGTGATTCGTGAGGTTTTCATGAGTTAATTTTGGAAGTAGGTTGCCAGGTCTTTCTTCCTAGTCTGTCTTAGTTGGAAGCTCTACTGAAACATGCCCACCCTGCTGATACTTTAAATACCAGTGGCTTAACTTCCCGAATCTTAGCAACACACAAGCCACCACAGGATTGTGTGTTGTTAAGTGCTGTCAAGAAGGTTCTAACTCATATCGACCATGTATAGGGTTTCCAAGGAGCAACTGGTAGGTTTGAACTGCTGACCTTGTGGTTCACAGGTCAGTGCTGCTCCTATAATGCCGCACCAGCAGTGGCTTAGCTTACTGTATCATAGAAACACACAAGCCACCACAGGACAACTAGCTGACAGATGGGTAGTGGCAATGGTTAATTACAGCTATTTAATCACGTTTCAAAATGACAAATGAGTTCATCACTTTAGTTCAACAAATGGTTGTTGTCCCCTACTACTTACCAGGATCAGTGTTAGGCACTGGGTATGGAATGTTTAAATAAAGGGACCATGTTCCCTAGAATTCAGAGTCTACCAAAACAAGAAAGTTATCTTGGGTAAGAAATGTGAGGATACTTGTTAAAGAGACACATTTTTCCTTAATAAAACTTAAAATGTCAGAAACACAGAGGAAACACTATCCAATAATAATATATTCCTTGAATGGTAAATTCCCACAATAATAATAATCCCAGCAATAGCAATTATATATATACTTCATACAGATCTGGTTTTGCCTTTCATCTATTGATTTCAAAGAGTTTAGAAACTACTGCTGAGTTAATCCTTAGTACTAAACCCCACTTTTCAATCCCTCTTTGAAAAAAAAAAAAAAAGTTGGCACTAACACTTCAACATCCCACAGGGAAGAAGTTCTGGAAACAAAGCATGCTCACTCCCACACAAGCATCAAGCAGTAAATTAAAGGCAATCTAACTGAGCCTGATAAGTAAGTCAGAACTCAGGAATCAAACCAATGCCCACAAAATGAAACAGGCACTGAGGGCTGAGGGTGGGGAAATGCAAGTTGACGTCTTCCAGGTGAACTTGAAGAAGTACTTAATGTACCATTGGGCGTTATGTTTTTACTTCTGTTGACCATTCTTAATGGGCTTTCTATATCTCTCAGAGACCTAGGATTCTAAGAAAAATATCTGTGAGGTCGCATTTCCATGTTAGAAGAAGAAATTATTTCATCCTGTTTTAAAACCAGAATGAAAATTCCATAATATGATATGTATCTAGACAAACCAATTTACCGATAATCTCCAAGTCCTTAGATGGAGATCCGCAGAATCATATTTATATGAAGGGAAAGGTTATGAATGAAAGATTCAATTGTTTGGGGTAAAAAAAAAAAGAAGTGAGGCTCTGCCAGAGATGGAGATGATTTGGAATAGGGCTGATCCCTAATTACACAGTAATCCGATACTTACACTTTCACCTGGCAAACTTCATCTTCAAAGGCCCTCACCAATACTAATGGATTCGTCACCTCCCTTCCTCTCATCTACTCCACCCAAACCCACCAAACCCACTGCCTTAGAGTTGATTCCAACTCATCGTGACCCTAGAGGGCAAAGAACTGTCCTTAAGGTTTCCAGGCAGTGGACACAGATGACCACATCTTTCTCTCATGGAGCTAACAATGAGTTTGAACAACCAACCTTTCAATTCACAGCCCAGAGCTTAGGTCCTGCTCCATTTCTACGTCACAATGTTGTGGTTGTTAAGTACTGTCAAGTCAGTTCTGACTCATAGCAGTGCGGTGCGTATCCCACAGAGCCATACCGGGACTCCTAAGCAGATCAAATTTTCTATAAGGAGTAGTGTTGTAAAGGATGTTTGGTAGCGTAGTGGTTACGAGTCGGGCTGCTAATCTCAAGATCAGTAGTTCGAAACTACCAGCTGTTCTGCAGGAGAAAGATGACACTTCCTGCTCCTGTAAAAATGGACAGCCTTGGAAACCCTGTACAGCGTCGCTATGAGTCAGAACCGACTTCATGGCAAACCACCACCACCACCACCATTGTGAAGTAGGTAAAGTTCTGGTGTGGCATTTTAGGATCAGCACTGGACTGCTAACCACAAGGTCAGCAGTTCAAACCCACCAGCTGCTCTTCAGAAACCCTATACAAGGTCACTATGAGACAGAACTGGCTCGACGGCGTATAATAACAATTGTGAGCTAGTAGTCCTGGTGTTAAACTGTAAGATAAGTACTAGACTATTAACTGCAAGGTCGGTGGTTCTAACACACCAACTAGTCCTCAGCTAGGGTTGCTATTAGTAGGAATTGACTTGATGGCACTTAACAACAACAACTTTTTAGAAGATTTGACTCTCATGGTATCACTTTAGGATACAGTCACAAGTACCTTACCTTTTGATGTTTTGTGTTTTTAATAGACAGTGTATGTTCAAGGAGCTCTAATGGTACTTGGAATGGCGTTAAAGGCAAAGGGTTAGGTTATTGTATGTTCTGTGACTCTGTAAAAAGGACCCTAACCACACACCTAGACACACACATACACACAGGCACACACATACACGATAGTCTCTATGGAGATACTCTCATTTGCAATTAGACAAATCTATCTGAAAATTAGCAGAAGAGCCCAAACTAAATGATAAATGGTAATTATGTCACTAATTGAGCTTTCGCTGCGTTGCTATGGACAATTGCTGATTAAAAAAAAAAAAAAAAAGATCTTCAAACAATTAATAGAAGATTCAAAGAATCTGGGGGAATCATTCTAAATTTCCAATTTTCTATAAATTCTAATTGTTGGAAACAAAACAAAGTTTAAAACAGCCTTCTTTGCCATTTAAGGCCATGTTGTTGTTGTTAAGTACCGTGGAGTTGATTCCGACTCATAGCGATCCTGCACAGGGTTTCCGAGGCTGTAATTCTTTATGGGAGCAAAAAACCTCATCTTTCTCATGCGGAACGGTTGGTAGTTTCGAACTGCTGACCCTGAGGTTAGCAGCCGATTCGTAACCACTACACTACCAGAGCCATAGTGCTGATTTTATTATTTATTATGGTTGCTAAGTGCCATTGAGTTGGTACCGACTCATGGCAGCCCTATATAGGGTTTCCAAGAAGTGGCTGGTGGGATTGAACCACCAGCCTTGAGGTTAGCAGTCCAGTGCTTATCTACAGCGCCACACCATATCACCCAGCAATTCTACTCTTGAGTATGTACCTAAAAGAATTGCAAGCAGCAATGGGAACAGATATGTGTATACCACTGTCTGTAGATGTAGTCACAGCTGTATTCATAACCCGATGGTTGATGCAAACAAAATATCCAACAACTGATGAATGAATAAACAAAATGCAGTACATAAGATGCATACAATGAAACATTACTCGGCTTCAGGAAGAATAAATCCCTGATGGTCCCGGACATGGATGAACCTTGAGGACATTATGTTAAGTGAAGTAAGTCAGACACAAAAAGACAAATATTTATATGATGGTGGTGGTGGTGGTTAGGTGCCATGGAGTCAGTTCCGACTCACAGAGACTGTATAGATTTCTGAGGCTGTAAATCTTAAAGGAGTAGAAAGTCTCATCTTTCTTCCACAGAACAGCTGGTAGTTTCAAACTGCTCACCTTGAGGTTAGAAGCTTGACTTATAATACTAGAGCTCCTTATTTACATGATATCACACTTGAAATAAGGAAATAGATGAAGGGAAACATAACTAGTGATCTCTGGGGGCAGGAGGAAGGAGCATGGTGGCACAGTGGTTAAGTGTTCGCCGACTACCAGATAGGTCAGCTCTGCAAGACAAAAAAAAAACACCCTGCTCTGCTCCTGTAAAGACTACAGCCAAGGAAACCTATGGGGCAGTCCTACACTGTCACCATTCCTCTTCAGTATGATGCTCTAGACGTAATAAACTATATGATTGTCTAATTCAAAATGGCCAATACTAGTCCATTTCAGCTCACTACTGCCTAAGAAACAGTCCTGGTGTGGCACTGTGGGTTAATGCACTGGACTGCAAAGTCTCTTTGATCCTCAAGGTCAGTGGTTCAAGCTTAGCCATTCCTCACAAACCCTAAACAGGGTTGCTCTGGGTCGGAACCTACTCAATGGCACTTAACAACAACTGCCTCAGATATCGATCTTTATGTGTTCCAATTGATTTTTGACAATTTCCAATTTTCCTAGGTTTTTATTTTTTACATTCCATGTTCTGATTATTAATGGATGCTTATAGCTGTTTCTCATTTTGATGGTGTGTCATTAGCAAATTAAGATCCTGAAAGCTTTACTCCATTAGTCATCATGGCTAACTTTACTGTGTGGATGCAGCTCTTCCCTGGCCATATTTTGAATGCCTTCCAACCTGAGGGACTCATCTCCCGACACTATATCTGACATGTTCCACTGCTATTCATAAGGTTTTCAGTGGCTAACCATTCAGAAGTAGTCTGCCTGTCTTTCTTCCTTGTCTGTCTTAACTTGGAAACTCCAACGAAAACTGTCTATCATGGGTGACCCTGATGGTATTTAAAATATCAGTGGCATGACTTCTAGGATAACAGCAACACGCAAGCCATTGCAGTATGAAAAACTGAGAAATGAGTGACATATATATATAATCATCACTTGTGGTGTGGCACTGTAGGATCAGCACTGGACTGTGAACCACAAGGTAGGCAGTTCAAACTCACCTTGCAAACCCTGTACAGGGTTGCTATGAGTCGGAACCGATTCAACAGCATTTGTTGTTGAAGTGTCATCAAGTCATTTCCAACTCATAGTGACCCCGTATAAGGTTTCCAAGGAGTGGCTGGTGAGTTGAACTGCTGACCTTGTGGTTCAAACCAAACTTGAAGTTCAGTATTTATCTTACAGAGCCATTATATATATATATATATATATATAATGTTGTTGTTAGGTGCTGTCGAATCAGTTCCAACCCATAATGACCCATATACATATATTTGCACACATTTATATATTTATTTGCATAATATATTTTAAATTTTAACAACTTACTAATATTATGTACAGATCATTATTCTAACACTTTACAAATACTAATTTAATCCTCATAGCAACTCTATACAATAGGTACTACTTTTATCTGCATTTTGCAGATGAGGAAATTGAGACACCAAGAGGTTAAGTGACTTATTCAAGGTTGCACAGCAAAGTAATGGCAAAGCCATGATTTAAATGAGGCTGTCTGGCTCTGAGGCCATGCTCAGTGTAATTTATCACCTCACTGCCTCTTCTTATACAAAGAGTAAGATGCATACAAAGCACTCGTGGCTCCTTGGGTGATATAGACAAGTAAGCGATTGGAACCAAAACACACAAGCAGACTGGGACAGATTTGACAAGGAACATGAGGGAGGAGGGAAGGTGGCTGGCTGCAGGTTCCTAGCTTGGATGCTTTGTGGAGATATAAAGGGGGGATCAGATTTACAGGGAAAGATGAGTCATCTGAATGAAGACATTGTAGAGGATTTAAAGCAAAGCATGAGTATGACTTAGAATCAGCAGGTTTAGTTCTTTGTTGGAAGTGAAAGGAGGAGTATGGTGCATGAAGGAGGAGGAGAAAGGGATTTTATCTAGGATTCAGTCTGGGATGAGGATGAATTGAGGTGAATTCACTATGTCTGAGATTTGAAAGCTGGATCTGAACAGAGGATAAAGGCGCAGCTTGGCTTTCTTGGTTGTAGGTAAGAGAAATTTTGGTCAGGGGTGATTTAACTATAGGCAGATAGTGGGAGGATATAGTGGGATTATAATGAATTTGTAGAATAATGCACTGGGCCTTGCACTACAAGGTCAGTGGTTCAAACTCACCAGCCACTCCTCGGAAACTCTATACATGGTCGTTATGAGTTGGAACTGACTCAATGGCACTTAAGAACAAAGGGAGCTCTTGTGTGTAGTGGGTAATGTGTTAGGCTACTACCTGCAAAGTCAGAAGTTTGAATCCACCAGAAGCTCCACGGTAGAAAGATGAGGCTTTCTGCTCCCATAAAGATTTGTTGTTGTTGTTGTTAAGTACCGTGGAATCGATTCTGACTCATAGCGACCCTGCACAGAGTTTCTGAGGCTGCAAATCTTTACAGGAGCAGAAAGCCTCATCTTTCTCCCACAGAACAATTGGTAGTTTCGAACTGCCAACCTTGAGGTTAGCCCGATTCATAACCAGTATGCTACCATAAAGATTTATAGTCTCAGAAATCCTACACAGGGTTGCTATGAGTCTGAACTGACTCCACGACACATAGCCATCACCACCACAATGGATCCTAAGGTGATCAAGGCTCCTGGAGTTAATTCTAGATTCCAAGCATCCCTTGGGACCTTAGCAGTGAACGAGACTGCTTGTGTGACTTTATTCTCCCTTTTTCTCATGACTGGCTACTTATCCTCACCATATTTCCTAAAGAGAGAGAGATCATAGTTGGCTCAGAAGTTCAGCACAGGGTTCTAGCTATCCAGGCACCATTTTGATCTAATCAGTTGTGGCTGGTGGTCGGTCCTGTAATAGAATACTTGTCTTGCCCAATCTGTTCATCAGTGGCTGTGAGCATCACTTAGAGGGTCTAATGTGTGAGCAGGCATTGTAATTGAAAATCTAGAGTGGATATACCCACCCTCTGCCAGTGAGTCAGTTCCAGCTCATAATGATCCTATTGTGATGTGCCGTGGAGTCAGTTCTTACTCATAGCAACTCTGTATAGGGGTTCTGAAGCTGTAAATCTTTACGGGAGCAGACTGCCACATGGTTCTCCCATGGAGCATTTCAAACCACCAACCTTTCACTTAGTAACTGAGCACCCACCGCACCACTAGGGTTCCTTAGGGGTATTTTGGTTTTAGAATTGTTAGGTTTTAGATGACCTGATTAGGGGACCCAGAGGTAGCTGGAAACATGAGCCCCTCACTGCGCAATCAAGACACAAGGAGACAGTCCAGAGTGGTCAGCACATGGACCTCTTTCTTATAAGCAAGCACTAAATGGATACATACTCATTGTGTGAAATTTAAACAACACTAAAAGTACAGAGTCCTGGTATGGCGCTGTAGGATAAGTGCAGGACCACAAGGTCGGTTTGAGCCACCTGGTGGGTGGTTGAAACTCATCAGCCACTTGTCAGAAGCCCTATATTGGGATGCTGTGAGTTGGAACCTATTCGATGGCACTTAACAACCAAAGGAAGTATAGTTCCTTTGTTTTGTTGTTAAGTTCCTCAGCAATCCCACTCCCTCCCCCAAGGCCACCCATTCTTCCCAGTGCATTTTACATTTGTGAGATAGATGCATACATCAATTTATTGCAGCTTTTCCAACAAATGCACTGGTACTTTACATTGTTGTTGTTAAGTGCCATCAAGTTGGTTTGGACTCATAGTGACCCTGTATAGGATTTGCAAAGAGGGACCAGTGTGTTTGAACCGCTGACCTTGTGATTCAAACCGACCTTGCAGTCGAGTACTTGTCCTCCAGAACCACACCAGGACTCAGTGCTTTATGTACATTAATAAAGTATTCATTTCTGTACTCACTTAATAAAATGTCATGCAAGTCATCCCACTTAGCACCTACAGATCTACACTATTCCTTATAACAGAATGAACTGCTGGGGGTAAAGGGGTGCATTTTATGTGCTCATAGGCTGTGCCGATTTATACTTCTTGCAGTTGTTGTTAAATGCCTTCAAGTCGGTTCTGACTTATACAGGATTTTCAAGGAGCGGTTGGTAGATTGGAATGGAAATCTTGCAGTTAGCAGTCCAATGCTTTTTCTACAGCACCACACCAGGCAGGGCTCCATACGTCTTGCAATAGAATATAAATGGGTGTGCTTATTTCTCTACTTCCTTGTGGATTTCAGTCACAGGCGCCTTTAAGATCGTGCTGAGCACTATGGAATCTTGTTATAAAAAGTACACCCATGTACATATAGAGAACTTCGCATACAAGTTATGTGGGTTCTCAGACCACCTATGAATCCCAAAGACTTCATATTAAAGGTCCCTGAAAAGACATGTCTGAGTGGGTCTTGGTCTAGAGCAATGTGTCTCAATTGTAGCTGCACATTTGAATCATTTGGGATGCTTTTATTTTATTTTTTTCTTAAATGTTTTATTGTGAATTATGTGATAGTTTACATGGGAGAACATTAATTTTACATTCATTCTATCGTATATCGTCTCATTGCCGTGGTTACAATCCCCTCCATGCAATCCTGCAGTACCCCCAGGTCTTCAGCACACAGTCGCTCTCCCTCTCTGGATCTAAAGTCTCCAGCTGCTCCATCGCTCCACGTCATCATCTCTGCCTCTATTTCAGGCATCACTGCTTCTCTGGGTAGGGTCCCGCTTTCTGCTCTTCTCCCTTGATGGTCCTAGGGACCTCCGCTCCTAGACTGAAAAGTTAATCACTCCCCTCCTTGCTATAAAACATCTAGCTTTACATTTCCAACCCTCACAATCAGTCCTGATAACAATTATTCACTGTTGTATCACAAGAGACCTGTCAGCATTTCATTGCATCAGCCCCACCTAGTCTGATTGCATACTACTCACTGGAGATTCTACCTTCCTCCAGGCCCTTTGGGTCTAGGTTCCCTCTTGAAAGCTTGTGAGCCAGTCACTTCTTGCCTTTGTAGCCCCCTGCCCCCCATTTTGGGTAGCCAATGTCCAAGTTGCCCATCCCTGTCTACTCTGTGTGAGGAGGGGGTTGGAATGGGATGCTTTTAAAACCCCCCATACCTACACCACTTTCCAGACCAATTAGACCAGAGTCTCTGGGGACAGGATCTAGGCATCAATATTTTTTTTTCAGGTTCCACACATGAAACCAAGATGCAGCCAAGGACAAGAACCACTGCTGTCTAGGAGAGGCCTGAAGAGAGATTAAAAGAAGAAATTTGGTGATGGAAATCCAGAGAGAGGGCAATGAGTTCTCAGAGGTCTCAGAACAGGCTACATTAGTTTTTATTATTATTAATTATCTAATCAATCTGGTGTGGGACCTGGCATTGATACACATTTTGTTTTTCTTTTTTCTTAAATGTTTTTATTGTGAATTGAGTGAAAGTTTACAGGGCAGATCATCAGTTTTACATTCAACAAATCATACACCTTGTTTCATTACAATGATTGTAATCCCCTCCATGTACCATCAGTTAACAGTATTTCTCTCTATTCACTTTAGCTCCTTTTTAAAAAAAAAAAAAAAAAAAAAAACACTCAGGCATATATAAAAATTTACACCACTAAAGGGCACATTCTGCAAGTCTGCCTCCTGGCCACCAGCTCTCAGTCCCTCTCTTCCCATGAATCTAGAGTTCTCAGCTGCTCCCTCTCTCCATGTCCCCATCTCTGCCTCCCATCTCTGGTATTGTTGCTTCTCTGGATAAGGTCTCACATTCTGCTTGTACTCTTCTCCCTTGATGGCCCTAGGGTCCTTTGTTTCCGGACTATAAGATTAACTACTCTCCCGTTTTGTTACAAAACTTCTACCTTTACAGTTGTGACATTCTCAATTAGTCATGATAACTATTACTCACTATTAAATCATAAGAGTCTTATCCCCATCTCTTTTAACCAGACCCATCTAGACAAGTTGAAAACAATTCAGTGGGGACTCTTTCTTCCCCCACACACTCTTAAAACTCCCTCTTGAAACCTTGTAAGCCAGTCACTTTGTGCCTTTATTGCCCCCTCTTTTTAGGTAGCCAGTGTCTAAGTTGCGCGTCCCTATCTACCCTGTGTACAGTGGGGATAGCATTGATACTTGATGTGAAGACTTCTTCCCTCTCTGTTGGTATTTAGAGATACTGCCTCCATGAGTGTAGGTCAGGTTCATCAAATTGTAGCAATTTACCCTTATTTCCTTTATCAAAAATTGGTTGTTGTTGTTTTTTTAATCTTCCTCTAGTCGAGTTCTGATTATCAAGCCTTCAAGCCTAGGTCAAATGGATAAAATACACATTTTTAAATTGTGAAAATGTTCAAATATACAAAAAAGTAGAGAGAATGAACAGTCGCATGAGCTACATTGAATATTTCGTCATATTTTGCCATATTTGCTCTATCTGCCTAGGAGAGGGAGGGCTGACATTTCTCCTCAAATTCTCAGTGATGTTGGTAGTTTTTAAAGCTCCTTTGGTGATTCTAAGGTGTCTCCACTATGGACAATCTCCATGCTATGGTGAAACCTCCCACAGAGAAGAAACTGCAAACAAGAGAGTACACACATATCAGTTGCTGTTGAGTCAGCTTTGACTCCTGGCAACCCCATGTGTGTCAGAGAACTGCTCTGTGGGGTTTTCAATGGCTGGAAGTAGATTGTCACACCTTTCTTCCAAGGGTAGACTCAAACGTCCAACCTTTTGGCTAGCAGTGGAATGTTTAACTGTTTGCACCACCCAGGGGCTCTAAGCAAGAGAACAGTAAAAGCCACATGTACCTCCTAAAACTTGCAACTTAGACCCTAAGGGCCTCTCCAGCTCCCAGTGAAGGGCTTGGCCATAAGGATAAAGAAGACTGAACGTTTACTTCAGGCTACAGTACAGAATGCAGAAATGATTGAACAATATCATTACTATTACATACAAGTAAGATAATTCTAAAACAGTTGCAGCAGTACATGGACAAGGAACTGTCAGAAATTCAAGCTGGATTCAGAAGAGGACATGAGATGAGGGATATCATTGCTGCCGTCAGATGGATCTTGGCTGAAAGCAGAGAATACTAGAAAGATGTTTACTTGTGTTTTATTGACTATGCAAAGGCATTCAACAGTGTGTATCCTAAAAAAATATGGATAACAGTACAATGAATGGAAATCCTGGAACACTTCATTGTAATGCAGAATCTGTGCATAGAACAAGAGGCAAACATTCCAATAGAGCAAGGGGGATACTCAGTGGTTTGAAACCAGGAAAGGTGTGCATCAGGGTTGTATCCTTTCACCATGCTTTTTCAATCCGTATGCTGAGCAAATAGTTCCAAGAAGCTTGATTATATGAAGAAGAACGTGGCATCTGGGTTGTAGGAAGGCTTATTTAACAACCTGTGATATGCATATGACACAACCTTGCTTGCCAAAAGGGAAGAGGACTTGAAGCACTTGCAGATGAAGATGAAAGACCTTCAGCCTTTCAGCATGGGTTGCACCTGAATGTAAAGAAAACAAATCCCCACAACTGAACCAATAAACATCATGATTAAATGGAAAAAGATTGAAGTTGTCAGGGATTTCATTTCACTTAGATTCACAATCAATGCTTATGGAAACAGCAGTCAAGAAGTCAAACAATGTATTGCATTGGGCAAATCTATTGCACAAGATCTCTTTCAAGTGTTGAAGAGCAAATATGTCACTTTAAGGACTAAGGTACTCCTGACCCAACCCATGGCATTTTAAGTTGCATCATATACATGTGAAAACTGGAAAATGAATCAGGAAGACTGGAGACGAATTGATGCATTTGAATTATGTGTTGGTGAAGAATATTGAAAGTACAGAGGAACAAATAAATCTATATTGGAAGAAGTACATACAGTCAGAATGCTCCTTAGAAACAAGTGCATGGAGACGTTACCTCATGTCCTTTGGACATGTTATCATGAGGAACCAGTTCCTGGAAAAGGACCATCATTCTTGCTAAAGCAGAAGGTTAGCAAAAAAGGAAAAGCCTTAATGAGATCAACTGATAACAATGTTTGCAACAGTGGCATCAAACATGGTAGCAATTGTGAGGATGGCAAAGGACCAGACAGTGTTTTGTTCTATTTTGCATAGGATCACTGAGTCAAACTTGATAGCATCCAAGAACAACACAGCATGGTGGTCAGAGAAGCCTTCAGGAAGAAGTGGGCATTGGAGCTGGGCCTTAATAAATCAGGGCAGTTTCAATCAGGAGAGGAGAGGGGAGTTTCCAAGTCAGGAAGGAAAGCTATATTTAGGGCGTCCACTCTGGTTGAGACCCCCTAAGAATGCCTCCAGGAGTCCTGGTGTGTAGTGGGTTAATGCGCTGGACTGCAAGGTCGCTTTGAACCTCGAGGTTCAAGCTCACTAGTCACCCGTCGTAAGCCTATACAGGGTCACTATGAGTTGGTACCGACTCAACAGCACTTAACAACAACAAGTCTTCCAGTCATAGGCTTTGCTTAGGGAGTCACAGAAGATTCTTTGCCTGCCCTTGTTGAGCTAACTCAGGGAGAATCTCCAGGCTCCACCCTTCAGCCCTTTCTTCCTTTCCTGTGCTGACTCTTCCCTTTGGATATACGCATCCACCTCCTCTGGGAACCCACAGCATCACCTGGACACTTGTAAGTTTTGGGGTCCCACCAGAGATCTGCAGAATCAGTATTCTGTGTTTTGATAAGCCCTGCGGGTGATTCAGTTGCACGTGGAGTTTGAGAAACACTGTCTCAGGACTCATCATTCCCTGTGACTGACATTTTCAGGACTATTCTTCTAGATCCCTCACAGGGCTGAACTCAAGGTGGGCTTTGCTGTTAGGGGCTGTCAAGTTACTTTCCTACTCATAGCGACCCAGTGCAACAGAGTAGAACTGCCATGTGGGGTTTTCTAGGCTGCAATTTTTACCCAGCAGATGGCCAAGTTTTTATCCTGTGGGACCTCTAGGTGGGTTCAAACCACCAGCCTTTCAGTTAGCAGCCGAGTGCTCAACCTTTGTGTCACCAGGGCTCCTCGAACTCGGGGAGGCAATTGAGACTGTTGGGAAATTAAACTAGGGCAAAATTATGGGGAGTCTGGACAAAAGTAAGGGAGGAGAGGAGCTATGATAACATTGTGACCAGGGAGGAAAAGTATTAAAGTGATGCTAGAGACAAAACAGCAGCATTCGAACTATGCAGATTTGGTCTCAGTCCCTTCTAAAATGCTAGGCAAATTGACTGCATGTCAGCATCTTCACTGGCTTTTCAAATGAATGGTGTTGTTGTTGTTGTCAGGTGCCATCGAGTCGGAACCGACTCATAGCGACCCCATGCACAGCAGAACGAAACAATGTCCGATCCTGGGCCAACCTCA
>NW_006408533.1:4754419-4776085 GCF_000296735.1 Chrysochloris asiatica | reverse complement strand
GTTACCATTGCCACAGAGGAAATTCTTGTATTGCTTGCTAGCTAGGGTCATTACCCAATAAGCAAGGTAAGCATAAACTTACCTGTATTTACTTACAATTTGTAGTGAAATTGTTCTGGGTCCCCATCCCTGGCAGGGAGTATTGATTTGAAAAGAGGCTTTAATTCCATAGGAAGGGTCTGTGGGGTTAGGAGAGAGACAAGATACCAGCCATACCTACAGGCAGAATCTTTAAAGTGGTGAAAATATGTGAAATTGTTCACTATAGATTAGTAATTAAGCACAAGCAAGCCCATGTTTACCTTGCTTATTGGATCACTGTTGCTTGAGAATTAAATTAGATAGCTTTTGAGGCAGCATTTTATAAAGTGTGGTCAAATTAGTACTACAATTTTCTGAGCTCGGTGTTGAAAATACATGTCTGGACTGTCCCCAACACCTTTTAAATCAAAATCTCTGAAGTTGGTGCCCAGGAATGTACATTTTAAACAAATTCTACAGGTGATTCTGATGTACTTTTAAGTCTACAAACCTTTTTCAAATGATTTAACTCTGAACTATACAAGCTGATAACTGTAGGAACGCAGCATGCTAGCCATGAAAGCACTTAGACCTGGTGCTCATGTCCATAGTCTGAGGGGACACCATGGTCAGTTGGCGTAACATAGTCCACAAAGACAATGTTCTACATCCTAAATGGGTGAATATCGACTGGGAGCTGAAAAGCTCATGAGTGGCCATCTAAGATGTAACTACTGGTCTCTCCCTGTCCAGAGGAAAGAAGAGTGATGAAGATTGAAGCTGGACTAATGACCATGTGAACATCAGTCTCCACAGCCCTGAGACCAGAAGAACTAGATAGCTAGTGCCCAGCTACCACTGCCAAGTGCTCTGAAGGGAATTATGTTAGAAGGTTCTGGACAGAATGGGAGAACATGTGGAATAAAATTCAAAAGCATTTAAAAAATAGCAGGCTTGCTGGTCTGATAGAGACCGGTGGGACCCCAAGACTATGGCCCTAGGTCATCCTTCAGGTCTAGAACTGAACCCCCCCCCCCTCTCAATTCTCAACTAAGCAACAGATAGGTATATGGAGAGGGCAACTCGAGTGAGTAGTTAGGGATGTACAGCTTAGACTAGTCAACCAAAGATCAAAATGGCAGCATTTACATAAGGATAAAATTTAGAAGGGTGAGGAAAGGAGAAGGCCTGGAAATGCAAAGCATAGGGAGGGAGTGGAAGAGTGATGTTACACCGAAGGGACTGTAATCGTTCAGATGAAATGAAGTGTATGTATGATATGTTGAGTGCAAAATTGATGATATGCTCTGAAAACCTTCACTCAGTTCAGAATTTAAAATGAAAGCACTTAGAATGTCCAACGTGCCACAGAAGTGGGAACAATGATCGTAGCAAACATTTCCACAGGTGTTTCAGTGACTGTCCATTCAAAAGCTGTATTTTATAGCAAAGCGTCACAGAGCAAAGACGACCTGAAAGTGGTTCATCCTCATACTCTTGACAGTTCAACCAAAACATCCTTGAGGTGGATGAAGATCGTTATTGTAGATTTCTACAGCAGGTCCAAATGAGCTCACTGTGAGAACCAAATCAGAAACCAAACACACTGCTATTGAGTGGATTTCGACTTGTGACCAAGATTAGAGGAGAACTGCGCTGTAGGGTTTCTGAGACTAAATCTTTAGGAAAGCAGACAGTCTGATCTTTCTCCTGAGGAGCCGTTAGTGAGTTTGAACTGCCAACCCGGCAGTAGCACAAAGCCACCAGTGCTCCTTAGCTATAAGAAAGGTAAGAAATATGTGGTGTTGGTGGTTATGTGCTGTGGAGTTGGTCCAGCTCACAGCTACCCTATGTAAAGTTCCAAGGCTGCAAATCATTGCAGGAGTAGAAAGCCTCATCTTTCATCCATGTTGTTGCTATTGTTAAGTCGGTTCCGACTCAGCAGGTAATTTCAAGCTGCTGACTTTGTGGTTAGCAGCCCAACTTGTAACTCACTACCAGTGCTCCTAGGATAAATATATCCTGGTGTGGCTGCAGGATAATGCACTGGACCACAAGGTCAGTTTGAACTGCATGGCCAGCAGTTCAAACTCACCAGCTATCCTCAAAAACCCTATACAGGGTTGCTATGGGTTCGAACTGACTCAATGGCACTTAACAACAATAATATATAGAGAGACAGAGATGGAGAGAGAGTCCTAGTGTGGTGCTGTGGGATAATGCATTAGACTGCAAGGTTGGTATGAACTGCAAGGTCAATGGTTCAAATTCACCAGCCAGGTTGCTATGAGTCAGAACCGACTCAATGGCACTTAACAACATATATAGATATAGTGCAAACCCACCAGCTGCTCCTCGGAAGGCCTGTACAAGTGGGCTCAAAACGTTGGCCTTGTGGGTCACAGTTCAGTGTTTATTGTTTGTAGCCAATGAGCTTATATATATAATATATATATTAAGCCTCTGGAGTTTATTCTTTACAGCTCTGTGATATTGGACAAATTATTTAAGCTCTCTGAGTCTCTATAGATCTGGAAAACAGGAATAGTCATCATACAAACTCATAAAGTATGATGGACTCCATAGGATAAGCACTGGACTGCAAACCATAAGGTCGGCAGCTTGAGCCCCCAGCTACTCTGAGGGAGAAAGATGAGGCTTTCTGCTCCCACAAAGATTTACAGCCTTGAAAACCCTATACAGGGTCACTATGAGTTGGGAACCGACTCAGAAGCACTTAATGACAGACAATAAGAATTAAGAATGTAAAAGACAAGACGCCAGTTGCCGCCAAGTTGATTCCAACTCAGGACAACCTCATTTGGGGCTGAGTAGAACTGTGCTCCATAGGGTTCTCAATGACAGGTTTTTCTGAAGTAGTACCTGACTTCTGAGGTATGCCCCTGGGTGAATTAAAGCCTCCAAGCATGTTAACCATTTGTACCACTGGAATGAGGCAAGCACGCACTAAATGTAACCAAGGAATAAATACAGTGCCTAGATAGTTATACAATTTTGGTATTTTCCAAAATTTCTCCAGTGAACATTGATTGCTTTTATAATCAGACCAGAACAATAAACCACAGTTTGGTTTTTGTTGTTGTTTTGCATGGGTGTTAAATATAAGGGAATGGACTATAAAAGGAGTAAAACAAAGAGATGAAATCAAAGTCAGGGGAGTTTGTTTTTATTTGCAATGTGACCCTGGGACATCCTAATCCAAGGACAGACTATAGGAGGACTGAACAGGAATAACTCTGAGTCTTTTACTGCTCTTAACCACGACCAAGCTCTGAAAACTCAGATCACACAATCGAGGGCTTAGGTCAGGATGTTCCCTGCCTCCCCTCTCAAAGGCAGGAATCTTCCATAGGCTCAAAGTCTGGATTGCCAGCATCAAATTAAAGAAATAGAACAAGCTCATCCCTGGGTTTCTTTAAATATTCAGATAAGCCCTTGTGTCCCTATAAGTTAAATTAAGCTTTCCTTTGAAAAAGTAAGTCAATTAGTTCAAAATGTGGGTTAGTGCTTCTGGGTATTTAAAATATTTTTTTCCCCTCTTTTTTAGTTCATTTCAAAGCACAGCCACAGGGCAAGTACATACTCACTCCTCAGCACACCCTGTGAATTGCTACGATGTATACCTACGTATTGCTTTCTGATATCTAGAGCTTCAAAATCTGGTCCATAAACTTTCTCAAAGTCATAAGGATACTCAAATATCAGCTTTTAAGTCTACCATGCTTTTCCTCTTTTAGTTCATCTTCACCATCATTATCGGCATCTATCTCTAAAACCTTGAGATGAAATGATTCTGCCCTAATCGACTTCTTTCTTCATTCTTCCAACAAATATTTGCTCTCTGACCTTTGGTTAACACAGTTAAGTTGCCCAAGACATTATGAAATATAGTTCAATACCTCAATGTGTATTAGGCGTACTGCAAAACTCATTTGTTCAAATGGTCTATACACAATAAACCATACTTTACCAAATGCAAATAAAATTAGATAGTTCTTTTCCAGAAGTGATTTCTGGGTCAAAAAAAATATGAAGTTTCATTGCCCAATTACTTTCTTAAAAGGCTATCCTGTTTGTTACTATTAATCAAAAAAGTATGTGAATAACATTTTCTCAACAACATTGGGGTATAAAGTGGTTTAAATTTGTCTTTTTTTTTTTTCTTTCTTTACTAATTTAAAAGTTTGTTGTTGTAGTCGGTTCCGACTTAAAGCGACCCTGTGAAGGGTTTTTGAGGAGAGGCTGGTGGGTTTGAAACACTGACCTGGCATTTCACACGGACCTTACAGTCCAGTACTTTTCCAACAGTGCCACACCAAGTACTTTAGTTGAAATATAGCAAGTATTTTCAAGGACATGTTATATTTTGAGAGAATTTTAATAGCTTCCCAATGATTAAAATAAACATATTTGTTACATGACATATGAACATACTTGTATCTCCTTTTCCACCTTAATTAGTATTGAATAACGTTGAAGTTCATGTTATTCAATAACAGTTCTAACCTCTACTTGAGTCCCACATACCCCTTAAAGAAGTGACCCGAAGAAAGAAAATTACCATCTTTGTGAATTTTTGTGGTTTATTTAATTTTGACAATCTTTGAATTGAACTCCTTTATTAACCAAATGAAGTTTCATTCCCAGAATTTTGTAGCAAACAGATAATACACTTTCATACTCCATAAAAATATAATCTACTTAGGGAAAAAGACATTCCCTTGTCCATTACTTATTTTAAAGGTTAGCCCAGGAGACTGGCAGGTGATTAGTAAGGGGAAGATCAAGAAACATAGTCACCAGGTAACAACTTGTGTCGTTGTGTGCCTTCTAGTTGGTTCCGACTCATAGCGGCCCTGAATAGAGTTTTCAAAGAGCAGCTGATGGATCTGAAGCTCCTACTGTGGCTTGCAGTCCTGTGACAGTTGGAAACGAAATTGTCTACTGCTGTCAATCACTGTTTTAAGTTCACTGTAGCCTGTTCTTTGACAAAGGACCAAAGGAAAAAATAGGAAATCACCTCCTTGCCCCCAGGAGTTTGCTGTTGAACAGCTCAGGGTTTCAGGAGAAAGCATTCTAGTCTGATTGGGTTTGTGGGCATTCTTTTCCTCTCCAAATCCTTCATCCTCATTTCTTGGAATCCCTGCTTCCAGTCAACTGACAAAGATTACACTGTTTCTAAGCCCATTTCTGTTGTGTTCACAGTTCAAGGCCTCTGTTCACTGTTCTTTTTTCCCAAGATTCCCAAGTCAAATTGCACACAGGGGTATTTTAGTGGTACGGAATTGTTCCCTTGAAAAGTTTTGTTTTTAATTTTGGTTCTTAGTTAACCATGATCAAATGGGCTATGGAGCCAGACATGTCTGTCCTACCGGGAGACCTGTGTAGCTGTGAAACCCTGGACAAGTGGCAGAATCTTTAACTGCTCTGGCCTTGGTTTCCCGGTTTATAATTAAGCCTGAGAAATATTTGAGATTGAAAAAACAATAAGAGCTAATAGTAGATGTTTACTAGCTCACCAGACACTGTTAAATGCTTTATTTACCCTTATTAACTCATTTAAGTTTTGCAACAATCCTATGATGTAGGAACCATTATTATCACCCATTTTACAGATGAGAGAACAGAGACATAGAAGTTGTTGTTATGGGCCATCGAGTCGATTCCAACTCATAGTGACCCTGTATAGGGTTTCTGAAGAGCAGCTGGTAAGTTTGAACTGCTCACTTTTCGGTTCAAACCAACATTGCAGTCCAGTGTTTATCCTACAGTACCACACTAGGGCTCTGCAGAGCCATGGGCAGGATGGTTGGTAAGTGGCCAAAACAGGATACAAACCCAGATTGTTTGGTTTCAGAAATGAAGCTTTTGGCCATTATAAACAAGTTTTCCCTTCATACATAAATGTCTGAGTACTATGTTCCAGCCACTCGGCTAAAATATGCAAGGACCTGGTGACACAGTGATAAGACATAATTAAGACACAATTTCTGCCCTTATGGTGTTATCTTGCCTTTTTCCCACTTTGTAGCATTAGATTGTTGTTGTTAAGTGCTGTCGAGTCAGTTCCAGTTCATAGTGACCCTGTATGTATAGGGTGTCTGAGGAGTGGCTGGTGGGTTTTGAACTGCCGACCTTGTGGTTTGAAGTCCAGTGCTGACTGAGCTCAATTTTAATCTGAGTTCAAAAACATTACTCTAGATGCTCTTCAACTGTACTCAACAGAATTCAATTTCAATTCTTAGGAGCTTCTAATGTACTTTATGAATCTTTTAGTATCAAATCAAGAAACTCTGACTTTTTCTGTTTTGCTTCTCTCAAGTGACATTGGACTACTAACTACAAGGTCAGTGATTTGGCCCCATCTAGGTGTGGCGCTATAGGATAAGCACTAGACCACAAGGTCGGTTTGTACTGCAAGGTTCAGGTCCTCGGAAACCCTGTATAGGGTAGCTATGGGTCGGAACCGACTCAATGGCACTTAACAACAACAACAACAGGGTTTCCAAAGCTGCAAATCTTTGCAGGAGCAGAAAGCCTCATCTTTTTCCCTGAGGAACGGCAGGTAGGCGCTGACCACGTACCTTGTAGTTAGCAGTCTAGTGTTTGTCCTACTGTGTTCCCAGGAATTAATGGTAAGGAAATATAATGCAAAGCAACCTTCATGTATTTTCACTTGCAAGTAAGTAATAATGTTGCCTTGTCGTTAGTGTTTTGTCCTGGTTTTTAATATACAAATCTAGACTCATGATATTTTAGGTATTTCACACAAAAAAGTGGGGTTTTTTTTTTTTGCTAAATGTAGGCTTTAACTAAAAACAGATCTTGTACATTCTCTCATTCAATAAAAAGGATTTGAGTGGTCACTGTGTTCCAGAAACTGGCCTGAAACTAAAAAAGTGTATTGGTTTAGTAGAGGAAATGGACAGATAAAAGCAATTACAACATTAAGTATAACAGATGATGCTCAGAAAATAGGGAGCAAAAATGAAGATGAGCTGATTATGTTTCTATATGGCATAACCTTGCATCAAGTGTGAACTTGAAAGAGAAATTGGTGGTTTATAAGGGAAAACATTTTTTTTCTCTCCCCCAATAACTATGCTACTATTTTCAACTATTCTGAATATGATGTTGTTTTTAAGTGCTGTTGATTCGATTCCGACTCATAACGACCCTGTATTGGGTTTCCAAGGAGCAGCTGGTGAGCTTGAACCACTGACTTTGCAGTTCAAACGACTTTGCAGTCTGACGCATTAGTCCACAGCGCCGCAATATCATATGATGATGATGGAAGACAAACTGTGGAACATTCTGTTGAAGTTGTAAGCATCTTAGTGTAATTTAAAGAGTTCTGACAGTTAAGTAATTGCAATTAATGCCCCCATATAGTACTGGAATCATTTGTAGCAAAGAAGTAATGAATTTTACACAAGAAATAAAGTGTCCTTTCAAATGAGGGAATTGAAAGGTAGCTGTCAGTTTTAAGTGGTGGGCTGAAAGGACATCTTGATTCAGCAGAGTCCAAGTGAATGAATAAAGGCACTTGGTAGAACAACAGCCAATGTTGTCTCTACAGAAAGAAGAAGAACGTTTTCTTAATGTATTCCATTTGGAATCGAGTGTATGGAACCACAGGATGCTTTTAAGAAATCATTTATTAAACCAGCATTGAATTCATGAACGCAACTGTAATTTTGTGCTATTGGGCTTAAAAAATTAATCAGTATTTTTGTAGGGAAGAAAAAGTCTGCATCTGCCAGAGTTATATCTTCCAGTTCCAGCTAGTGAAAACTACAGGTATTAAGCCGAAGAAGAGATCTTTTCTCATATTTGACGTGCCATCAATATGGGCAGAGACTTTTGGTAGCGTTAAGGGAAATGGGTATGAAGAAGCATATACACATTTGTCCGATATGGTCAGGGCATACTCTCCAAGGTGCGCTTTTCATATTTAACTTAAGCGAGGGTCATACTGCTGTTTGCAAACTATCCTAGAAACCACCTGCAATCGGTGCTTCCTCACGTCCGATAAAAAGTTAATTGCACTTGGGTTTCTGTGTGTGTGTGCGCGCGCTCTGCGATTCTTCCCCCCTCCCTGAGCCTGGTTTTTGCCAGTAGAGACCTGCCCCAGGGGGTATTTTGTCCTGGGAGCGCAAAACTATTTTCTTTTCTGGAAATAAGTTGACGTCAACTGGGAGCTGTTTTTGGTTGCTTTGTTTCCCGGAGCGTCAACTCAGCACACCGCCTCCGGCAAACTGCGAGCAATTCAGAGCAGCTCGCTCAGAGGGGAGGGGGCGGGTGGACCCCGCCGCCCGCTGAAGAGGGGAGACCCGGGGAGCGCCTCCGATCCAGGGCACGAGCTTAGGCCCGGGTCTCCAAGCTGAGCTGGAACGCAGCCCCGAGCGAGTGCAGCTCCTCTCGGTAGGTAGGGCCTTGGAGCAGCCCCCGGTAGGTAATGTGCCGGGCACCAACCTGAGTTCTCAGCCCTGCAGAAATTCCCCGCGCAAGCGTTCCAGTGCCCAAAAACCTAGGAGCATCCCGGGACAAAGGACTGGCCCTCCGGAAGTAGTCGTGCGAGAGCTCGAGTGTGTGGGCCCGCGCGTGCAACTGACTTTGCTGCCCACTGTCTTGGCCTTCGGGAGACTAGCGCGCCTTCCACATGTTTCCGGGGGCGGGCGCCGGCAGTGCAGCGCGGTGGGGAACAAAGCCGGCCATCTCGCCTCTCGGGATGGATTCCTGAGTCGTGCCATCCGCGGGTCCCTAGCCTCCCAGGATGGTGTTTGTGTGTATGTGTGTGTGTGTTTTCCCAAGGAGTGGCCGGGGCCCTGGGAGCAGGGACTTGCTTTAACTTGTTTTCACACCTGGCGCGGTTTCCCCAGCGTTCCGCGGTGTCCAGGCGAGGACCAGTCGCTGGAAAAAAGCCACTGTCAACTTCTCGCTAAAGTTCTAGTCTTCTTCCTTCTTTCCTTTCTTTTTAAAAAATTCCAAACGAATGGAGGGATTTCTATTGATAAGTAGCACAAACTGCCTCGAAAGCAAGAAGGGAGGATTAGGGAAGAAGAGACAACAGTTGTCCTGACTCTCACCTCCCAACAACTTAGAATTCGGCCTTGGAGCAAATTCGAAGGCGCCCTCGAGGAGCTGGCGAAGCTGCTTCTGAGAAGGGCTGGTTCTGCCTCCGGGAGCTCTGCACGGACCCCAACTACAGGGATTCCTCTCGCCCCTGGTACTCCAAACTGCCCAGTGCGCAACGAGACACTCAGGCGGCCGGAGAAAAAAGTTGGAATGCAGTGCAAGTTCGGGAGGTGGTCGGGACCGTGACGCCAAAAAGAAAAGTCCCGGTTTGGGGCGGCTCCCGGAGCGCCGCCCGGGGCAAGGAGAGCGAGAGGCAGCGACGCTAGGACGCGCCGGGAGCTGAGGCGCGCCGGGGGCGGGAGCTGAGCTGGAAGTGGGGCAGTGGCTCCTATGGGAAAGCGGGACCCAGCCAGCTCTTTGGCTGCCTTTCCAGTTTCCGAGGTGCCCGCCCCCGCGCGCCGGAGGCAACGCAGCTCCAAGAGCGAACGAATGGCGGTTAGCAAACTTGGATTTAGAGCGCGCCCGGGATCTAAATTGCCGGAATTGTTGCAGCGGCGGGGGCGGCCGAGACCCAAGTTCACTTTTTCCGCCCGCTTCCCCGCCGGACCGGCCTCTGGAACTGGGCTTTCTCTCGCTCCAGCCTGGCGGAGCGCCTCGCCTCGCCCGGGGAGTTGTGTCAGTTTGCCCCGGGGCAGGGAGGGCGGTGGCTTGGACGTGTGTAGGGAGGGGGCTCCCTGGAGTCCGGAGCGCCTTGCCCCACGTCTTCCCTCCCACACACCCCTCCCAGGCTCTCTCTCTCTCTCTCTCCTTCCCCGGGCTGACTGAACCGGCGCGGACTTGTCCCAGACCTACGGGGAGCGCCCCAGGTCTTTAATGACAGCTTAAAAGTGGCTGTTGGAAAAGCCTAAAGAGATGAGGCGGACGTGGGGCGTGTTTCGCTCCTTTGAGAGAGTCGGAAAGGGTTCTGGGAGCCGCGCGGCTGGCCCCAGGCCCCTGCGCCTTGCCGCCAGCAAGTAGGTGGGGGAGCCGCCGCTGTCAGCCCCATCCTGCTCCCAAGCCTCGCCCGCTGCGCCCTGGCCGCGGGCGCAGAGAGGGTGCGGGGCCTCGTCGTGCCTCCTCCACCCTACTCATTAACCTGCCTGCTCCGCTCCACTCCGGGCGGCCCCAGCCACGGGCTTCTCGCTGCAGCACTCACAGCCCGCCCCGTGCAGTTGCCACCCAGATCCCCCGATTCCGGGGGGCAATGAGGGGGCGGTGGAAGGGGCACTGCTCCTCGGGCATTACTTAGAGAAGTAAGACCGCCCCGCCCTCCCGCCGGCCCTCCCTCTCTCCCGCCCGGGCCCGCGCGCCACTACGCCAGAGGGTAAGTTGGGAGTGTTTCACCCCCACCGACAGCTCTCCCTCCCCTTCGGTTTTTTTTTTTTTTTCCTTCTTCTTTAAAAGTTTTCAGTAAGTAGGAACGGGCTGGGGGGAACCTCTGTCCTTTACCCTCTCTGTGTCTAATTTACCCCCACCTCTGTCCCCTCCATCCCGTGTGCGCCTTTGCCCCTCCGGAGCACCGCTCCAGAATGACAATTGGAGCACGGCTCCTTTAAGAGCCCGGCTTTGCCTCCCGGTAGCTGAAGGTCATTAAACACAAAAGCTCTCAGCGCTGCGGTCCAATATAGCGCATGCGCCCTGCCCGAGGACTGGCAGAGAGACGGCAATATGGCGAGAATGCCTGGCAGCGGGGACTGTAACACCAGCGCGGGCGGCAGCGCCAGCGCCGCCGCCGCCGCCGCCGAGAACAATGGGGAACGGGGCGAGGGCGAGCGCGGTGCGGGGGCCCGCGGCCGCCGCCACAGCCGCCCGCACTACTGCAGCGCGGGCGAGGAGGAAGAGGAAGAGGAGGACGACGACGAGATCCAGGAGGTGCAGATAACGGGGGACGAGGAGGAGGACGGAGGTGGGGGGCTGGAGGAGGACGATGAGGAGGAGATGGGTCTGGACTGGGACGAGCCCCTGGAGCCCGAGGACTCGGCCGGGGAAGAGCTGGAGCCTGAGCCGGTCCATATGATCAATATGGACCAGAGCGCCGCTCTGGAGCCCGAGGCACCGCCGCGACTGCTGGCACCCCGGGCCCGCAGCGGGCCGCCTGGGGACGGCGCCGAGCTGGACCCCGACTTGCTGCAGCGCCCCGAGCGGGCCCGGCTGAGCGAGAATACCCGACTAGCCACCCGTTACGCCGTGCGCATCTTCCGGGAGTACCTGAGCGAGAAGGCGCAGAGCCCGGACTTCGAGACCATGGACAAGGGGGCGCTGTGCCGCGTGCTGCGCTCCTTCTACGCCGAGGCCCGCTCCAAGAGCGGCCAGCTCTACAGTAAGTCGTCGCTTATCAGCATCCGCAGCTCCCTTAACCGCTACCTCAACGAGCCCCCATACTGCCGCACGCTCGACCTCACTAAGGATCCGGAGCTGCGCAGCGCCAACCTGACGCTGGCCGCGGTCATCCGCAAGCTTGAGGAGCAGGGTGCCGGGCCGGTGGTGCAGAAACAAGCCATCACGCGAGCGGACCTGCGCAAGCTCTACACCTCCAGCGTCTTCAGTACCAACACACCCTTCGGGCTGCTCAACAAGGTCTGGTTCGAGACGTGTATGTACTTTTGCACGCGGGGCCGCGAGAACCAGCGCGAGCTGGAAGAGGACTCTTTTGGGCTGGCCATGGATGAGGACGGCCGCAAGTTCGTCTACTTCAAGTCCCTTGGGCCCTACCACAAGTCGCGCTCATCGTCTTGGAGCAAGAAGCGTGCGGAGAACAGCGATGAGGAGAACTTGCCCCGAATGTACGAGACCGGCACTGAGTTCTGTCCCTACGCCAGCTTCGTTAAGTACCTGTCGAAGCGCAACCCGCTCTGCAAGGCATTCTTCCAGCGGCCCCGGGACCACTGCAGTGAGGGCGATGTGACCTGGTACGAGAACAAAGCCATCGGCAAGAACTTACTGGGCACCAGGATGCAGATGCTCTCCAAGGCTGCCAAGCTTTCCAAGACCTACACCAACCACTGCATCGGCGCCGTCTCCATCGCCACGCTTAACAGTATCGCTGGCATCGGCATCAAGCTGGGCTCGCCCGCTCCACAGGGCTGCTACACTGATGCTCTGAATGGGTCAGCTCGCCACCACCTTTCCACCCACCCCTCCCACCACCACCGCCCCCAGCCTCCCTCGCTGGGGAACACCTATATCCTCCCTAAAGACAGCCAGGTCTCGGCCGACGTGAAATCCGAGGCTGCGCCCAAGCGCGCCCTGTACGAGTCGGTGTACCGGTCTGGGGAAATCTGCGGTCCTTCTTCCCCCAAAAGACTTTGTATTCACCCCTCGGAGCCTGTGGATACGGTGGTGGTGGTTTCGGTGAAACACGACCCCCTGCCTCTTCTTCCAGAAGCCAATGGGCACAGAAGCACCAATTCTCCCACAATAGTTTCACCTGCTATTGTTTCCCCCACCCAGGTAACCAAACCAAAACTCTATGCATGAAATGTTTCTCTGGTGCCCCGTCGTCTGGTCGGGCCTTAACCTTTGTGCTAATACAGATCTGGGCTTGGGAGAGGTTTTTTAAGTAGCAAGTATACTAAATCACATTGGATTTCACCCTTGAAAGCTTACCTCTCCACATTTCAGGAAAGTTGTATACCTAACTTTTAAGATGTGAGAGAAGACATGCTAACAAATTTCTGCTGCACAGGATTGCTAAAAACAAAAGTTGGCAGAACAAAAGGGTTAGTTAGCCCAAGTCTTGCAGCCTTTCGGCCTTTGAAAGCAGGAGTTTTATAAGGTAAAGAATGCGGGAACACTGAACATAAAGGAAGCAATTATTTTAAATATTCTTGATTAGTATAGTAACCATTAAAACACTATTATATATTCTTCAGAACTTATGAAGGTAGAAAATGTTATAAATTATTAAAAAGAAAACATGCCAATCTTACTTCCTGTAACTTTTTTTTTTTTTTTGTAAGAAAAGCAAAGGGGCGGGGAGAGTAGTTGAGGCCAGCAGTTGAGTGCCAGTTGATACTATAACATGTAGTCAAATGTGAAGTTTGGATGTTGTTTCCATAAACTAAAGTCACTTAAAGTTGTTATTCAAGTGATCATGGTATCTGCACTGCCAGTGGGCTATGAATTGGACCCCAACACTGTGAGGACTGAAATGTTGCTTCCTATCTCTAGAAGTATGACGCTCCCCATCTAGGTAGGGAGATATGACTTGGGGAGATAGATAATTAATTAAAGCAAGAAGAACATTTAGGCAAGGACACCTTAAGAGTTCTCTCCCAGAAGCTGAGTCACCTTGGACAAATCAACTGACCTCTCTGGGCTTCAGTGTGCTCATCAAAGCTGAGCAACCTATTGCAACACTGAAATTGCTTCATTCTAAACAGCCACAAAGTGTAGGTCAAGATTGTGGCTAATGTGGATGCTTCTCGTATTCTTTTCCCTGGAGGAATATATTTATGAAAATTATTACAACTCTAACTTATTTTTTGGCTACTCTTCTCTAGGAGTCAGAAGCCAGTGGTCTTGGGGATTATGCTGTATTCTGCAGGCAGAAGTAGTGGTTGGAGGTTTACAACTTTGACCTCTCTGTGGTGAAGCACAAGTAGAAATCTCTACTCTTAAGTCTGGAGGCTGTAGTGTATATGGAACAGATGTGAGGTACCTCTTTGCATTTTGAAAAGTAGAAATTCCAGTTTTGGACAAACTGACCCTTCAAACTTTAGCTAATCGACCAGTATCAAGGCCAGCTAAGAAAAAGACCGTGAATGGTAATACAAACACCTAAGAAAGGGGTTATGAATGGTACACTAAAGTTTTCTAAGATACACAAGACCTATAGTCTGTGTGTCTTTCTGTACTTTTAGTGTGCATAGTAGGTTTCTGGTAGATGGAGGGATGGTTTTAGAGCAGTGGTGGGGAACATCCTGCCCACGGGCCATATAAGTCCTACAAAGTCATTTGCTCTGGCCCTGCCAAGGCAACTACAGTTCCAGCTACCACATTGTTGTTGTTGTTGTTAAGTGCTGTCAAGTTGGTTCTGACCCATAGCGACCCTGGACAGGGTTTCCGAGGCTATAAATCTTTTCAGGAGCAGAAAGCCTCATCTTTCTCCCATGGAGGGGCTGGTAGTTTTGACCTGTTGACCTTAAAGTTCCCAGCCCAATTCATAACCAGAGCAACCGCATTAGGGTGAGTTAATTAAATGTTTGACAAATATAGCAAGCTAATTTTTTAATTTGATAATTTTTGTATGGCCTGTGACTAATGTTATAAATTTTGGCAGAAAAAAGTTTCCCAACCTCTGTTTTAACAGATTTTTTTAATGATGGAGAGGAGAAATCTCTCTCCTTTGGAAAATTAATGTTTGTTTGTTTTGTTCTTAAAAGTAAATATTCACAATCTTCTGATAAGTTAAAAATTATTACCTAGTATAGAGTGAACCCAAAGCTAAACCTATTGTCTTTGAGTGAGTCCATCTCAAAGTGACCCTGCAGGACAGAGTAAAACTGTTCATAGGATTTCAAGGCTGTGGTAGCGTGGTGGTTACGAATTGGGCTGCTAATCTCATGGTCAGCAGTTCGAGACTACCAGCTGTTCCGTGGGAGAAAGATGAAGCTTTCTACTCCCGTAAAGATTTGCAGCCTCAGAAACTTTGTGCAGGGTCACTATGAGTCAGAACCGACTCTACGGCACATAACAACAACAACAGCTCTTTACAGAAGCAGACTGCTACATTTCCTTCCCATGGGGCAGCTGCTGGGCTCTAACCAGCAACCTTTTTTTGGTTAACTGCTTGACCAATGTAACACCACCTGATTAAGAGTTAAAAGCCAAAGAAACTTCATTAGAATATATATTTGCTTAAAATAATACCTCTGACATCTCTCTACTGGTTTCTTAAACAGCAGTGTGCTATGGAACCATGACTTTAATTTTCAGGAAAGATTTCAGATGTTTTGTTAGTGTTGTTTGGTTTTATTAGTGTTGTTTGGTTTTATTCTAAGAAATGCAATCGCTCTGTCAGGTCTTCTAACTGAGGGAGAGCAATCAGTTCTGTAGAATGGTACATGGATTCTTTTATCCTCCTTGGCTTACTGTCAAGTAACTGAAATACAGACTTGAGTGTCCATATGTAGGTGTATGATTAAGCCTCTCAAAGCTTACCTTAACTAAGTTGTTTTTAGTTAAAACTCTATAAAAAGTAGGTCTTTTTGCATATTTGTAAGAATCAATTTTTCATGCTTTTATTTTTCCTTATTAACTTTTAAGAAGTTTATGGGAACTCTTTAGACCGGTAACTCCTCAAACACTCACTGAATGAAGTCTGAGCATTCTAAGTATGAAACGGATGTTTAGTTTTAGTGCAAAGCTGATATTAAACTTTTTCCTCCTGTATTTATTAAAGTCACTGTAAAGCTTGAAGTCCAGGGCATTTCCTGGGGATTAATGACTGGCTGAGGTTACTGGCCTGTGGTACTGCTCTAGGTCATTAATCCCCAGGAAATGCCCTGTGTACCTCAAGCCTCAGTCATTACAGTATTAACTTCATTATAAACATAGGCTGTCTAGCCTGAATATTGGCGGGCCTCATCAATTGCTGTCACACTGGATCCTATTGTTGACCACATGATGAGAGACATCTTAGTGGCGTAGAAGTTATCTGCCGACGCTTTTATTCTCTAACGTGACAAATTTCTCAAAAGAGAAAGAGCCCACCAGGTCATTAGCTGCATTAGCTCCTTTAACTTCTTAAGGGTGGTAATGAGCATGTTGTATATAGGATGGGTTGAAGAATGAATGGATGAACAAGGTTGTGAAAGTTGTGATTTGTACTCTTGTGAAGCACTTGGGTTTGGGTTTTGGTAGGTGTGGGAATAGTAGTGACCGTGGTGGTGATGGTTGTTGAACTGGTTCATTCTTTAACTCTCTTGAATAGTTAATTGGTTGAAAAAGGTAGTTTTAGTTCTCTTGTTATGTCACGTGGCTATTCTGATCCAGGCTGATCCAGTTATTGGTACACATGCCAGACCTCCAGTGGTGGAGACTACATGGTGTCTTTTCACAGGTTTGGTGTCCGTATTCTACATCTGCACAGCTGTTCCCTGTACATGGAAATAAAGTATTGTCTCAGAGAACAAACAGTACTTCTGCCTAGATGGATGGCAGAAATTTGTAATTTGTCATTTATGGAGCCAAAGAATACTAATAGAAGTTTAGAATCTAAATATAATAATTTTTATAGTGTCTGTGTTTCTCCAGAAGCTCTGGTGGTGTGGTAGGTTATCAATTAGACTAACTACAACATCAGCAGTTTGAATCCATCAGGAGAAATATGAGACTTTCTGTAAATCTAAAGATTTACAGCCTCAGAAGTCCTGTACTGGGTCACTATACGTCAGAATTGGCTCAGTTGTAGTGGGTTTGGTTTTCTGGTTTATCCGTCTCTAAGACAAAACAAAAATTGTCTTGGTTGTTATTAAGTGCCATTGAGTTGGTTCCATCTCATAGTGACCCTGTGTATAGGGTTTCTGAGGAGTGGTTGGTGGGTTTGAACCACCTTGTGGTTAGCAGTCCAGTATTCTACAGCGCCACACCAGGACTCCAAAAATTAGCTCTTTAAAATAATGACTTGGAACTTTTGTGAACTTGTATCAAAGCCATCTTTAGTTGACCTTGTTTCGCCACATCTTTCTCCTGCAGGGAGTACTTGTGGGTTCAAACTTCTGACCTTCCTGTTAACAGTTGAGTGCTTACCCACTGTGCCACCAGGGCTCCTTCCTTGCACAGCCCTAACCCATGTTATTTCCAGAAATGCTTTTCTGGAAATTCGTCTGCAGGGAAACCTCTTAGTCTACAGATTTGGAGTCAGTGGTGCACAGCCACTGTTTCTTTACTATGGCTCAGACTCTGAGCTGAATCCAGGAGCAGAGTCCTGAGAAGGCACACACATTGTTCACTAACTTAACCTTTGAGAAGGTGCTTACAGCACTGGGAAACTGGCTTTGATTCTGGTGCTGTGATGCAAAGAGAAAAAGGGTCCACTTAATAGAAGAACCTTGAATTTTATATCTCTAAAGCCCTGTTTTGAATTTGGACATTATAGGGGAGGGCTACACTTTTTCCTTAAAGATGAAATCAAGCTTCTATAAACATGAAAACATGTTTACTAACTTTAGCAACTGTTGGTGTGGTTATGTGCCATGGAGTCGATTCCGACTCATAGTGACCCTGTAAATCTTTAAGGGAGCAGAAAGCCTCATCTTTCTCCCACGGGACAGCTGGTAGTTTCGAACTGCTGTCCCTGAACAACTGTAATAGTGTAATATTTCACAGTGATTACTTGGAGCTGTTACAATTACCTGCCTTGCTCAAAATTAATATTTTCTTAATTTTTAACGTTAGTTTGTGACTACATCCCTTATTCTACTTCAGGAATACTTGCTCTCCTTTATGGGCATTTCAAAGTGTTGGGAAATTAAATGTCGTTTCCACAAGTATATAACTTTTGTCCATTCATTCTGGAACAGAGAGCCCTGGTGATCTGTTGGTTTAAGCATTGGTCTGCTAACTGAAAAGTCAGTGGTTCAAACCCTCCATCTGCTCCACAGGAGAAAGATGAGGCAGTCTGTTTTCACAAAGATTCATGGAGTAATTCTGTCTCCTTATATGTCACCATTAGTTGGTGATGGGTGAGGAAACAGTTTCTGAGCTCCTATTATTTTTGTTTTTCTACCAGGAATCTTTATAAATCAATATATTTTCCACTTTGCAAGTAGTCTCATTGGCAAGAGTTGGGCCTCTTTAAATATTTAAGCTAGATCAAAATAAAAGTTAAAAAAGATGATATGCTCAACATTTTGCAGTACTCATTTTGGGAAAGAACTCGGTATTTTTATTCTTGTATGTTAGTATTGCAATCAGTATTCAGGTGTATTCTTTTAAATTGGTGTAAACCCACACTAAGTGTCAGTTCGCTATCTATTAATCTGATCCAGGAAATAGAACTATTTACTGCCACATGAGAAAGTGGATCCCATTGTTCTAAAACTTTAATCTTTGTGTCACTCTCCTTTTAAAATCTGGTTCCCAAACAAATGATTATTAAAGGCTGTCCCTTGTCATAGGACTCCGAATTGTAGGTGGGGGCTGTTAGACAGGGTTCTAACTTAGATGTAGTCTGGTTAAAGCCTCAGGTATGTAATACAAGATTGAGTTGACATTTTGGTGTGTTAACTTCTATTTCAAAAACGGAATTGATGAGTTCATGTGAAAATCATAAAACTAAACATGTAAGCATGTCATCTGTGGGTCAGTTATATGCTAGTGCTTTTACTACTAGAACCTATTTTAATTGTCTTAATTTGTCATTTGTAAGGAACCCTCGTAGCATAGTGGGTTATGTTTTGGACTGCTAACCCACAAGGTCAGCAGTTCAAGTCCATCAGGCACTCTGCAGGAGAAAGATGAGGTTTTCTGCTCCCATAAGAGTTACAGCTTCCAAACTGTAAAGGGTCGCTACGAGTCAGAATTGACTCCACAGCACACCACCACTGCCACCAATTTGTCATTTACTGCATTATACCAAGCTACGAGTTGGGCTGCTAACCCCCTAAGGTCAGCAGTTGAAAATTACCAGTGGATCTGCAGGAGGAAGATGAGGCTCTTTGCTCCCATAGAGATTCACAGCCTTGGAAACCCTATACAGGGTCATTGAGTTGGAACCGACTCCACTTCACACCAGCTCAAAAGCTTCAAGTAGTATTTTAAAGAATTGATTTTTGTTTTAGAGAAAGATGAGACATTCTGCTCCTGCACAGATTTACAACCTCTGAAACTCTGTGCAGAGTTGCTAGGAGTCAGAACTTACTCAAAGGCACTCAACAACAATAATTAGCTAAGATGCATTTTAAAAGGCTTATTTACGTAGATATTTTAGATGAGGGATAGTCAGTTCTGACTTTTCATGACCCTATAGGAGAGAGTACATCTGCCCCATAGTGTTTCTGAAGCTATATATTGTTACAGAAGCAAGACTGCTTCATCTTTATCCTATGGAGCAGCTGATGAGTTCAAACCTCAGACCTTCCGGTTAACAGTCAGACGCTTAACACACTGTGCCAGATAATTGGTCCCAAGAGGGATATTGACCTTGATAACCTAAAATGAAAGAAGAAAACGTAGCTGTAAGATATGAGACACTGAATTGGTAAACTTTTGTATTTAGCTGTACTGGTGTTGTAAAGATACGGAATTCAACTGAACCATTGTTACTTGAGAATCTTTCCCCTTGCGAAGCACTGCTGAGCAAAGCAGGCTTCTACGTTGGCTCTCAGCGAGAGCTTGCAGAGCAGAGGCCAATTAGTGGACTTGTACCCCTAAGCTCAAGTAATTCTCTTCTTGTTACGTGAATATCAGAGTGGAAGCAGTGAACTTTCTTAAAGCTTTGGTGGTGGTGAGCCACTGAGTCAATTCTGGCTCAGAGACCCTGTACAGGGTTTCCAAGGCTATAAATCTTTACAGAAGCAGAAAGCCTCATCTTTCTACCTGTGGAGCAACTGGTAGATTCAAACTGGTGACCTTGCAGTTTAGAAGCCCACCAGCTACCAGGACTCCTTTCTAATAGCTTTGTTGTTGTTATTAAATGCCATCAAGTTGTTTCTGACTCATAGTGACTCTGTGTAGGGTTTCCAAAGAGCACCTGGTGGGTTTGAACTGTCAGCATTGTGGTTTGCATTCCAGTGCTGATAATACAGCACCAACTTTTGTTGTTGCTGTTAAGTGCCATTGAGTCGGTTCCGACTCAGAGTGACCCTGTATAGGGTTTCTGAGGAGCACCTGGTAGATTTATACCATTGACCTTGTGATTCAAACCGACCTTGTGGTTTACCCTACAGCACAGCATCAGGACTCCAGCCATCACATTAGGGGTGAGTTAATTAATTAAATGTTTGACCAAATATAGCAGAATAATTTTTAAGTTGATAATTTTGTATGGTCCACGAATGATGTTATAAAATTGGCAGAAAAAAGGTTCCCACCCTGTGGCTGAACTTTAGTTGAAGTTGTCATTACATGACATTATTTTGGAATAACTTCTCTGTGTCTGCAGCTTGCTTTTAGACTGGTTTATCCCATTTCCAGCCCCAGTGGGAACTTGCTTTAACTGGAGACCCTCTATATTCTGCCGTTTGTGATTCATGTTTAATGAATCAAACAGTTCAACTCCTGCTCTCTGTCTAGACAGTGAGTTGTTGTTGTTTTTAAATCCTGCTGTGTGGAGTGTAGTCCCAAAGGTGATGTTGTGCGGTGTGAGTTTGTTTAATAACTTTGGCACACTGGGGGCTCTTGGGGAGACTGTAGAGGAGAAGTGGATTGAAGACCTGCTAAAACAATTCAGTTATTCCCATACTGGCTTATTCTCCACCTCTCCCCTTAGACCCCAGCGCCATTCAATTCTAGAGCCAATTACCTGAAAATTTTACAGGGCAAACCTTTCCTGAGAATATCTAGACTCCTTCACACCTGGAATTACTGTTTGCCCCTGATCCTCTGGCATTGAACCCTGGAAAGCAGGCATTTTGATCTCCTTTGGGGGAAAAAAAAGGGATAAAAATGTGCAACCTGAAAAGACTGACAGATTTCTGAGAGATTAGGTTATAGGCTTCTGGGAGAGGAGGGAGATTGAGAAAGGAATGTTGAAGGGTGACAGGGACAAATGTCGCTTCCTTTTGTGAGTGATTCAGTTACTCAATTAAAATGTCAAGACTAGTTTGGAAACTTGTAATCATCAATTTCTAGTTTGCTCCGTGTCCCTAGGCCAGGTGAATCTAGGTCCGTCCAGTGTCTCACCTTTCAAACCTCAAACCATCCTCTTAACACAGGAAAAAGGGAGCTTTATTTTTCCTATTTAGATCCTGTCCACCATGTGCTAGGGACCTAACTAATAACTATACCGCACACACACACATATACAACAACAACTAAAGCTGTTACTGTTGAGCCGCTTCAAACTGATGGTGACCCCATGTGTCACAGAGTAGAACTGCTCCGTTGAGTTTTCTTGTGGTTAATTAGGATTCCCAAACTTGGTACGGATGTTGACATGTAGTTTTAAAGACCATGAGTTAGAATTAAATATTTCAGTTGCATCATAGAGAGGAATATTCGGTTAAATCCAGGCAAGTGTGAATGAACAGAGTTTGGGAGGCTCTAGATATTAGTGGGCTGTATTTGCAGAGACAACCTGTTTTGTTCACTACAGAGTTGGATATAAAATGTCACGTCATACATCCTTCTGAGAGTGATGAAGTGGCACATGTTGTTATTAAATGTTGTTGAGTTGGTTCCGACTCATAGTCACCCTGTATAGGGTTTCTAAGGAGCGACTGGTCCAGTGCTTTATCCTGAAGTACCACATCAGAACTCAATGTTGTTGTTGTTGTTGTTAAGTGCCGTCGAGTCGGTTTCGACCCATAGCGACCCTGTACAGGGTTTCCGAGGGTGTAAATC
>NW_006408533.1:4749300-4752109 GCF_000296735.1 Chrysochloris asiatica | reverse complement strand
CTATGTCCTTGTCCATGGGCTCAGGAGTCCCCAGGTCTCACCACATTTTTCTCTCTCATCTCCAGGCCATTGGGAGTCTATGGAACTTGGTTGAACTCAGCCCATTTCTTCATTGCTGCCTTTCCCCCTCTTCCATTCACCAGTAGACCAATGTGGTCTTCAGCAAGCTTACATGCCTGCTCATGTGTTCCATTTGAGTTTCAGTCTTGAAGGGGGGTGGGGGGTGGGTTGTCCTAAAGGAACTTGATGCTTACCTTTATGGCTCCCAGATGAACAAAATATGCTTGTTCTTGTGGTAGCCAGTCATAATGACGTTTTTGTTTTGGATTTTTCCTTCTGATCTTTCTTTGAAAATGTATCTTGTATTGCTCTAGCTGTTTCAGGCTAGTCTGCTTGTCCTTTCTAGTGGGAATGCCCCACCTTAGAAAGAGTCGTTATTGTTAAGTGCCGTGGAGTCAGTTCCGACTCATAGCAACCCCGTACAGGGTTTCCAAGGCTGTAAATCTTTACGGGAGCAGAAAGTCTCATCTTTCTCCCGCGGAACAGCTCGTAGTTTCGAACTGCTCACCTTGTGGTACACAGCCCGATTTGTAACCACTACGCTACCAGAGCTCTCTTCAGAAAGAATAATGCCTGTTTTATAGGGTGGGTGGTGGTGGTGGTGTTCCATGTAGTCAGTCCTGACTCACAGTGACCCTGTAAAGGGTCCTGGACTGTAAGTCTTTACAGGAGCAGAAAGTCTCAGCTTTCTCCCAAGGAGTGGCTGGTGGATTCAAACTGCGGACCTTGCAGTGAACAGCCCAGCATGGAGCCCACTGCACTACCAGGACCTCTTCCTCATAGGGTTAGCAGTGTAAAATGAGTTACTATTTGAAAAGTACTAAACATGAGCTTTATGTGGCTGTTTTCTGTTGTTGTATTTTCTCAGGAAAGGTTTGACCTGACATTTGAAAAGATGCTCATCTTTATGCTGTGGTCCCAGTCTTAGTCATTAAGCTTTCTCTTGGAATTAGGTTGTCTAGGTGTTTTCAGGGCTGCCATGCCATTTCTTCTCCTAGGACTTCCATATACTCTGGCCAGCAGCACTAACTCTGGTCTCCGAAACCACAAACCAGTTGCCATTGAGTCAAGTTGACCCCATGTGTGTCAGAGTAGAACTGCTCCAGAGCGCAGAAGTAGACCACCAGTTCTTTCTTACGCAGCACCTCTGGGTGGACTCTAAACCTTCAATCTTTTGGTTAGCAGCCAAGTTTATTAAGTGTTGTTCACCTAGGCACACTGCCTGGTACCCTGGAAGATGCTAAATTTCATGGTGGGTCTGTCCCCTCTAACCCTGGATTGTCTACCCTCTTAACAGATTTGTTGTTAAATGTCGTTGGATCGTAGGTCCAACTCATAGTGACCCTGTGTAACGCTTTCAGTGTTGTAAATCTTTGTGGGAGTAGAAAGCCTCATCTTTCTCCCACAGAGTGACTAGTGAGCTCGAACTACTGACCTTGTCATTTGCAGTCCAGTGTTTTCCTCTACGGCCACTGAATTCCCGATAAAGATGTCTTTTAAAAAAAAAAAAAAGCCTTGACTAGTGCATCCATATGGACTCTCCTCCAAAGCCTGTGTTTTTACTACTGGTGTGGCATTGTAGGATCAACAGTGGACTTGTAACCATGAGGTTGGTGGTTCAAACCCACCAGCTATGAGTGGGAACTGACCCCATGACTCTTAACAACAGCAACAGTAACTCTTTAAGGTGTGCATGTGCTGTGACCCAAGTGGAATTTATCTCCCCTTCTTGTTTCTCTTCACAAAGGCTTAGAAGTTTTCAAGTGCAGAATAGGGAGCATTCTGATGGGTGTAATTGCTGCCCAGGCTCGAGCACATTCACAAAAAGATGGCTTAAAATGAAATCAACAGGTTTTCACAAGACATTACATTTTATTGGGAGTGGTGTGGGATTAAGGGAAGGGTCACAAGGCTGGAATTCTTAAAGCGTTATAAAGCTCATACTAGCAAATACTTAATAAGTCTCCTGATATCAATAATCTGAAGTGGGACCCATATTTGTGAGCCATTGGCTAGATTCTATGTCAGGGTTTTTGTGTTTCTTAGTGCTTGATTGATTGGGCTGGAATTTTAAAATACCTCTATCTTGGAAAATGCATAAATGAACAAAATTTTAACCAAAGTTGAGGTATATTAATATGCATTTTTATATAGACTGCAGAATCAGAATAATAGATTGGTATTTTGATGCAATACTACTGGCCAATTAATACCCTTTTGTGATTTGTTTTTAGTCTGACAAACTGTTCTTAAAAGATAGAGATGGTTTGGTATGATGGTGCAAGGATTTTGGTATGATGATGCAAGGATTTGTTACTTCTAATTTAGTTTACCTTTTAAAGACAGTATCCGGCAATTTCTCTTTGCTATCCCATGCGAGTAAAGTTTTACTAAAGGTAATACAGAAACGGCTGCAAGCATACATTGACAGAGAGCTTCCAGAGGTTCAAGCTGGATTCAGAAGAGGCCTTGGAATGAGGGATATCATTGCTGATGTCCAATGGATCTTGGCTGAAAGCAGAGAATATCAGAAAGCTATTCTGTGCAAAGGCTTTCGATTTTGTTGATCATGACAAGCTATGGGGAACATTGTGAAGTATGAGTATTCCAGAACACTTTAATTGTGCTCATGAGGAATCTGTACCTGGACCAACAGGCAGTTGTTCGAACAGAACATGGGAACACTGGATGATTTAAAGTTAAGAAAGGTGTTTGACAAGGTTGTATTCTTTCACCATACTTATTAAAC
>NW_006408533.1:4747124-4749200 GCF_000296735.1 Chrysochloris asiatica | reverse complement strand
TTACGGGAGTAGAAAGCCTCATCTTTCTCCCGCGGAGTGGCTGGTAGTTTCAAACCGCTGACCTTAAGGTTCGCAGCCCGATTCGTAACCATACATAAGCATTAATACCCAAGATGTTTTGAAGGCTTTAAAGTGGCCACTGACCAGCAGCATTGTCTAGCGTCCGTGTCACCTGTGAGCTTGTTTAAAATGCAGGATCTTACCACTCTGCCTCCCCCTATGCCAGGGGTGGGGAGCGTCCCACCCACGGGCTATATATAAGACCGGCGAAGTCATTTGGTCTGGCCCTGCCAAGGCAACCATAGTTCCAGTCATCATTTGGGGTGAATTAATTAAATGTTTGACCAAATACAGCAGGCTAATTTTTTAAGTTGGTAATTTTGTATGGCTCACGAATGATGTTATAAACTTTGGCAGAAAAAGATTCTCCCACCCCTGCCTTACACACTGAATCATCCTCTGCAGCTAACGACCTTGAGGAGCAGTGGCCTTGCATGGTCTCTCATTTGATCCTCACAAGTGTCCTTCAAGAAGTAAGGGTTATTATTTCCATTTTACAAAGGAAGACGCTTAAGATGCACAGATTTTGGGTGTTGAGTAACTTGCTTTTAAGATCAAACCCCTGGTAAATTACTAGGCTGGGATTTGAACCTAGGCCTATTTAATTCCAGAGTTGGTTGGTTAGTTGGTTATGTGCCATGGAGTTGGTTCCAACTCATAGCAACCCTGTATAAGGTTTCTGAGGTTGTAAATCTTTACTGGAGCAGAAAGCCTCATCTTTCTCCCACAGAGCAGTTGGTAGTTTAGAACTGCTGGCCTTGAGGTTAGCAGCCCAACTCATAACCACTATACTACCAGAGCTACTTTAAACTCCATGATTCCAAAAAAATTTTAACAAATCAAATAAAAAGATGATATAACCTCTTTCTTATGTGATTCCCTAGAGAAACTTGAAATAACTGGTTAAAACACAGCATTATAAAACAATGACATTACTGTGCAGAGAACACAAGGCTATTTCCAGTTTATAGCTTCCATTTTGCTCTGTGTGTCACTGGGCTTTGCTGGGTCTGAGGACAGCAATGACCTCTTTTAAGAAGCTATGTCACATGACACTTAAGAGCAAACTCCAGGGCTAGACATTCTGAACCAGCTCTCAACTCTGCCCAGTGCCTGTGTTTGCACTTCTCCCTTGATCAGATGAGGATGATAGTAATGCATGTGTGTGTGTGTGTGTGTGTGTGTGTGTGTTTTAAGTTTTTATTGTGAACTGAGTGATAGTTTACATGGGAAAACATCGACTTTACACCTTGGTTTCATTGCAGTGATTACAGTCTCCTCCATACATTATCATTCAAAAGTATTTGCTTCCATTCTTCCATTCCCTTGTTGTTGTTGTTTTTTTTTGGGGGGGGGGCAGGGAGTGTACACAGAAACACTCAGAAATATATAATAATTTAAACAACCAAAGGGCACATTCTGCAAGCCCTGCCTCCTGGCCTCAAGCACACCTAGTCCCTCTCTTTCCATGAGTCCAGAGTCCTCAGGTGCTTCCTCTCTACATGTGCTCATCTCTGCCTCCATCTCTGGTGTTGCTGCTTCTCTGGAGAGGGTTCCTACATTCCATTCATGCTCTTCTCCCTTGATGGTCGGTCCTAGGGTCCTCTGTTCCTGGACTGTAAGATTAACTACTTCTTGTTTTATGTTACAAAACTTCTACCTTTACAGTTGTGACAGTTGCAATTGGTCATGATAACAGTTCCTCACTATTGAATCCTAAGAATCTTATTCCCATTGTTTTTCACCAGACCTGTCTAGACAAGATGAAAATTATTCAGTGGGGATTCTGCCTTCCCCCGCATACTCTGAAACTAAACTCCCTCTTGAAAACTTGTAAGCCAGTCACTTTATGCCTTTAATCGCCCCTCATTTTAGTAGCCAGTTCCTAAGTTGCCCGTCCCTATCTACCCTGTATACAGAGGAGATAGGATTGATATTTGATGTAAAGACTCCTTCTGTCTCAGTACTACATCCATTAGTATAGGTCAAGTTCATCAAATTGTAACAATTTACACT